>NC_140961.1:40947605-41025105 GCF_056783735.1 Eptatretus burgeri
TACACTTCCTCACTCATCGGCGGTCTGTCGGTGACTGACAGCTTCTGCAGGCGGGAAAATATTCACGCATACAGATTAGGATCGCTTTCATACGTGCACCAAACCACACCTCCCTAGCTTCATTTGTTGACGCACAAAAAATTAAGGTTGGATACTTTTTGAACACACCTCGTATACATATATATTGTTATGGCTGTGGAAATTTGCAATACACCAGAAAGGTCCTCAGGTTAGATATATCGATAAGATCATGTGTAGTTAGTCCACACCTGTTGTTTAGAGGGAATATGTGTGATTCATCCAGGCTGCGACGCTTTGAGTTAGCCATTTTTCTTTATCGTTATTTTGGACCAATAAGCCCGCCAACAACTCAAACACCACCACCTTCGCCTCTTTACCTCCACAACTCCACCCCGCAAACATCGCTTCACCGCCATTCTCAAATGACGCCCGCCAACAACCAAACCATCACTGCAAACCCCCCACCACCTTCGCCTTTCTCCTTCCACAACCATCAACCACACCACCTGCCAACACCGAACGTCATGCTGTCCAGGGCCCGTTCGGTGATTCTTGTCAAGCCGTGAGTACAAATGGATGCCTTTACAGGAGGGAAATCGGATCAGGAGAGGCTCACGCCCCTTTTTGCCCGACCAATGGCTAAACGTCGGGTGGCGTGGCCCCGCCTCCAAGTGCGTTTTGATCCACGAAATAGCATACACGCTCCTTCCCCGGTCTATAAATACGCGAGCACAAGGCAACTCGCATGTGTTGGGTTGTGCTGAGCTGTGCTGTGCTGGCTGGGCTGGTCGAGTGAAGACGAAGGTCGTCGTTGAGGTTGTCGTTGCTGGGTCGAGGGACGAGTCGCGGAGTGAAGCAGGGACACGGAAGAGGGCTCAGGGGCGAGAGTTCGCCGGAGTCGGTGCGGTCCCAAGGCCCCGCTAGTGGGACGGAGCGTCCGCCATTCCTCTCTCTCCACCCCGAGCATCAACAATTTCCCCCGTCCGTGCTGAGATAGCGCCGGTAACCCCGTCCGTTCCCCACCCCAACCATGGTGTCGACCGACCAACACGTGCCTGCGCAACGCATGGCTGAAAGGAGCTCACCGACCACACCAGGGGCACGGAGTCAGGCACGTTACGCTGACATTGCGGCTAGCCCTCCATCGCGCCACGAGGGTGCGGGTAAGACCCCTTCGGTCTTGTGGACCTGGCCGCTCACCCAGGTCCCATGTACATTTGGTCCACGGACCTGTCTGCCCCCTTACCTATAAGGGTGGCTTGTATTTGCTTTTTGTGTAAATGTGTGTGTGGCGCCAGTCTTTTAATTAAACCTGAATAAGTGCTTGTACATTGCTTTATTCAGTAGTAACTCTTTTGCTTGCTCTTACTGTATGGCTGTGAATACGTGCTTGCCTTGTGTGTGTGTGTGAAATTAAAGTACTTGTCGAACTGTTCCCCGTTTCGTTGCGTCCTTTCCTTTGTTTGAAAGTTCCATCTTGCATCACGTAAGGGATTGGTAGTGGATGTAGACACCCAATAAATAATCTGAACCGTCGAGATCGGCGATAACTCCGCTCGGTTATCTCTGCAGCACGGAACGAGCCGCTTAAGCGGTTCGTGTCCGGAGTTGACCTGCGGCGTGGTACAACTCCTCGGTACGCTACCCGCGCAGGTACTTAGGTTATATCGACATTCGGTGATTCACCCTATTTCGCGCGGGTAGAATGCGGACTGGGTTGTTGTGAAGTTAAACCCCCACCCGTGGCTAGCTCCTTGGCGGTAGTTCCAAGAGGGTCACGACTGAATTGTCCGTCCGGTGGGCGACGTGGTTGCTATTAGTGGGAAGCGGCCGATCGCACGCCGGCGGGCGCGAATTCGTAACACACACATATATATATATATATATATATATATATATATATATATATATATATATATATATATATATATATATATATATATATATATATATATATATATATATATATATATCGGCCAAACATATTGGCACCCTTGCACTTTTTTCTCATGCATCATTTCTTCCAGAAAATTGTTGAAATAAAAAAATATCTTGGTATCCACATATGTATTTCTTGAGTGTGAAGTGGAACAAAACAAAAAAGCTGAAAAAATTATTAAATCTTTACTTATTCCACACAGAAATCCTAAAATGGCCAGGACAATTATGATTGGCACCTTTTCGAAGTTGTGAGAAATAATATGATTTCAAGCAGGTGATTCTCCTTAACTTTGGAATTGAACTCACCTGTGGTGAGTTGCAGGTGCCTGCAATATATATATATATATTTTTAATCACTCATTCAACCAGTTTAAAGAGAGAGAAGTAGTCATTCTGCTGTTTTGTGTCACTGTGTGTACTACAATGAGCATGGAGAAAAGAAACAAAACCAGAGTATTGTCTGAGGAGGGCAGACACAAAATTGTAGCCAAGCATGGACAATCTCAAGGCTACAAGTCCATCTCCAGAGACCTTGATGTTCCTGTGCCCACCGTACGTAATGTTATCAGGAAGTTTAAGGGTCATGGCACTGTTGCCAACCCTGGACGTGGCTGCAAGAGAAAATTTGATCCAAGAATGCAGTGAAGGATTGTTCGAACGGTGGAGAAAGCTCCTCGATCAACTGCCAAACAGATTAAAACTGACCTTCAAACTCAAGGTACGACAGTTTCAACTTGCATCCATTACCAACTCAATAAAAAGGGGCTCGATGGTAGGAGACCCAGGAGGACCCCCACTGCTGAGAGAGACACAAGAAAGCCTGACTGGAGTTTGCCAAAACACACCTGAACAAGCCAAAATCCTTGTGAGAGAATGTCTTGTGGACAGATGAGACCAAATTGGAGCTTTTTGGGAAAGCACATCATCTCTGTTTACAGAAAACAAAACGAAGCCTTCAAAGATAAGAACACCTTCCCCACAGTCAAATATGGAGAAGGTTCAGTGATGCTTTGGGGTTGCTGTGCTGCCTCTGGTACTGGGTACCTTGAATCTGTGCATGATATCATGAAATCGGATTACCAAGGCATTTTGGAGCTCAATATTCAACAGTGTCAGAAAGCTGGGTTTCTGTCGAAGGTCATGGGTCTTGCAACAGGCCAATGACCCCAAACACACTTCAAAAAGCACCAAAGAATGGTCAAGACAAAATGCTGGATTGTTCTGAAGTGGCCAGCAATGAGTCCAGACATAAATCCCATTGAACACCAGTGGAGAGATCTGAAAAGAGCAGTTGGGAGAAGGAACCCTTCAAACCTGGGAGAACTGGAGCAGTTTCCACAAGAAGAGTGGGCCAAACTGTCAGTAGAGAGGTGTCGGAAGCTCAGTCATGCCTATAGGAAGTGCTTGACTGTCGTTATTTTGTCCAAAGGTTGTGATACCAAATATTTAGTTAAGGGTGTCAATAATTTTGTCAACGCCATTCCTTTTTATTTTGTGATTTCAAAGGACATATTGTTGCGAATCTGGAAGCCATGAGCACACAACATTCAGGTCCTATAGCTCAGTTATTTCAAAAAGTGAATGTGGATAGATAGCTCCCTTTTCTCTTGTCTAATGGGTAATTAAATGTTCCTGCGCTGTGGAATTATTTTCGTCAGGTTTTCCTTCTTTTATTTTACACCACCAATGATAACAACAACACCAACGATAACAACAACACCAACGATGACAACAACACCAATGAAAACCCTCTGCTCCCGGCGTTCTCCGTGCACTCGCTGAAATGCGGGTGTGTTCAGAATGCATTCGCGAACCGAATTCCATTCCCTAATATGGACACGAATCTGCTCGCTTGGGCACTCCGAGAGGTGGGATGCGACAGCCCCCACCCAACGATGAGCGAACTGAATTCCATTCCCTAATATGGACACGAATCGACTCACTTGGGCACTCCGAGAAATGGGAGGCGACAGCCCCCACCGACGGCGAACGAGTCACGCCGGAAGCGAGCAGCACACCAGAGGGATAAAAAGGGAACGGAGAGACAGAAGTGGGTTCTTTGCTCTTATTGGTTGGTGGTTCTGGCTCTTCTGGGTTCTTGGTTGGTGGTTGTTCGGAGAGCACGGAAGGTGGTTGGTGGTTCTTCGATTGAATCAACTCAGCGGATTGTGAAGGATTGGCGCCTCGTCTTCACCAGCGCGTATTCTGGAGCGCGAGAGGATCCGCCAGAGCTCGGGAAGCTGATTGCGGCTCGCCGGTGTCTGGATTCAGCTCGCCCTCGCTGGTGCCCGGTTCGAACAACGCGAAGACCACACGAGGTGGACAGATCCAAGGCAAAATCTGGTCTTCAGCTCGTCCTTTCCATCTGAGCTGGAGGCCTCAATAACGACCATTTTGGTCCGATTCTTTGGGTGTATGCGTATGTGTGTTTGTGGCGCCAGTATAGTAAGTAATGAATTGTTAAGTGCCTTGCTGTACATACGTGCTTATTAATATTCGGATAACTCTGCTCTTTTGTGTTCCCCTCCCTGCCTATTGTTAATAAATATCCCCATTTGTGAAATGTATCAGCTCATTCGTGTCCTTTCCTCCATTGGCTTAGCATGCTGCGTGTTGGAAAATTAGCAAGGCTGTTGCCGCTGTAAAGGGACATTTGGACCGACGGAAGCTCGGTGGCCATCCGCTCGGGCCGCACATGGTTCGAGTACGCTAGCGTCTCGTTCCGTACAGGTGTCGTCGAGGGTGTGGAGACTCGGTAAATCGCCACGTGGATCTCTAGGTATTTTGAAAATTGGCAAATAACCCTGTACTACGTGGTAAAATATTGATGCGGTCATGCTCGCAGCCGACGCCCAGCCTGCAACAATATTAAGATCTGAATCAAAAACGAAGGTTCTGTAATATTTACAGTGAAATAAATAATTGTGGAGACCAAATACTTTTGTCAATTTCAACTTATTTTTCAAGAAAATTGTGAGTTATTTGAAAAAAGTGCAAGGGTGCCAATATTTTTGAACACCACTGAATATATATATATATATATATATATATATATATATATATATATATATATATATATATATATATATATATATATATATAATTTTATACATATATATTAGCTTTGGGGAAGGAGATTTGAAGTTTTCCAAATATATCCTAGAAATCATTTTTAACTTTCTTGCTCTGAAATGTTGACTTTACACTCGGGTTAAGTCGATCTAAACCGCTGCTCTGTGCAAAGAATGCTTTTGGTGGAAGCAAAAGCACTGGCAAAGCTTGAATAAAAATTGTCAGTGCTGGAAGAGCCATGAATCAACAGAATCCGTTTTGGTGTTCCAATCTGAGCGCTTGTGACCTCAGGTTTAAATCCCATACATGAGCACTGTGTTGATGTACATTGACAGCCGAAATGTCCATGTGCCCTAATTAATGTAAAAGTACCCTGGTGTCCTTGCCCTGCATGTCGTACATGTACAAGCTACTCCACAGCCCCAAACTAGTTCAAAATGTTTTTAAAACTTTCCTTTGTTTTTGCTTTCAGTGCTTCCTGAAACATGAATGAATGCACACACAGTTCTATACATTGTTTTAATCTCCATGTTTTACTGTGTTTATGGGTATCCAAGGTGATACGTCGTAGACTCGTAGTCACTTAATTTTTCCAACAAAATGCCAAAACCCACTAAGCTATGTTATTACTTGACAAAACAGATTTCCACTTGTTCGAACAATACTGATACTGTACATACCAAGTAGTTTCCATTGTCACCCTCCCTGTCCCCCTCTTTCCCTACCCTTTGCTCACAGGCCATCAAGAAAAAAAAAAATCGAGAATTGGCAACACAGGAAAGATTGACAAGGTTTCCATTATGGTTTCAAAGCATTGTTCCTTATTTAAAACACAAGTTTCCATCCAGAGTGACCACATTTTATTTGGTATCCACATTGTGCAAGTTTGATGTCCATCCGCACGTGGACCTTCAGTGAGCTTTGAACATCTTGAGTTCTTTATGCGCACCCACAATTCCACCACAGTAGAAAGCTAAGCGAGCCCACAAATTGTTGAATATTGGCCTCTTAAGTTCCAGGCACACATGAAAGAACACGATGCGAGTCTCAGTGAAAGATCGTGCTGTCAGTGGACAAGGTAAATTATTTAATTTATCAACTCGGAGGATTATAGGAGTATGTTTACCACCTGTGGGAAGTGGTGTGTGGTCGAGCTTTTGAGTGTTAACTGGTCATCGGAGCAGGTTGTCCTCCAAAGAGGGGAGTTAGCACTCAAAACTACAGCTATACCTAATATCCCACAGCAATAGATGTACAATTAGAAGGGCACTCTGTGGAGCACATACCTCCGCCAGCCTGATAAGTTTATGTTTTGTATCCCATCGATAGGCCGGATCTGGATTCGGACCTGAACTAAAATTTAATCGGCTTGTTCTTTTCATCTACCCAACTCTTCCATGAATCCGTTCATAACTTTTTGAGATATCGTGCTGCATATTATTTTAGCACTATCAATCAATGTTGAAAAATGGCTTAAAAAATTATCGGATTCGGATCTTCATAAAAATCGAATCAATTTTTCCTTGTTACATACCTGACCAGCCCACAAAGTTTCGTCCGAATCTGTCCACAACTTTTTGAGATAATTTATTCACAAACAGACAGACAGGGGTGAAAAACATAACCTCCAGCCACCTTCGGTGGCAGAGGAAACCATCAAGTTTTGGTTGATGAAATTCAAATATGTGATGGGTTAATAAATGGAGCTTCAGCTGAGATTCGTTTCAGCATTGTATTTCAGTCTTTTTGATCAGTGTTTACTAAAACATGAAGAAATGCACAAAGTCTATACAATGTTTTAATCTCCTTGTTGATTTGGATTTTCTTGTGCAAACCTCCACCGATAACTGTTAACAATTTGTATCAGTGTTGAGCATGATCTCCTGTTGATTATGTGTTTATTTTTGTGAGAAAATCACGGAAATCGTACTGAAAGCTCTGCCACTCTTCCGCAGATGTTCGGCAGCGTTGGTGCCCTAATCCTGTCTCCAAGCTCATTTTGCCACAGGTGACCTTTTCTCTGTGTCCGCATTCAATCAGCCACAGGTGGGTGACCTTTACACAAGAATGTGACAATAGATGCTGAGATTCGTTTATAAAAACATGTTTCCCATAATGCATTGGATGAATAATTGCTGTTATCATGATGCCCATATTCGGTAAAATGGCTCCAAACTCGTGCGGCAGTAACCGTGCCCAGATTCCTATGTTCAGTCTTACTCCCAAGTGAGTTTAATGCACCACGGGGAAGCATCAGTGAGACGAGACTAATTTTCAAGTCCTCCTGGATCCAAAAGTTTAAGATCAGTGTATTAAAATGTCTCCAGTCATTTTTGTCGTGACTGGTCCAAGTCGAGGCTCATTTTGAGCTTTTGGTGAAGTATTGAGTCGCTCAAAAATAATGCAGCGTTAAAATAACCATCCTCTCAAAGAACAATCCATCTTAGCTGTCGAGCATACACAAGGCTTGAAGTGTTCCGTATTAGGCTGTGGTGTTAATGACGGTGTCAACAGCATTTTCCAGAAATTGTTTGAGTATAAAGAAAACTTACTGAAGTTTGCATTGTGATACCGTTTCTCAAGATTACTTGGAAGGTTCAAGTCTTTAGTCAGGAATTATTGAGTCACGAGTAGACGTTGATCGAGGTATGCTAACCTTCCATGGGAAGCAAGGAAAAGCTGATGTTTAGGGCTTGAACAGCTCTTTTGCTCCGATGAAGGGTTAATGTCCGAAACGTCACCATCTCCTTGTTTCCCATGGCGGTTAGCATACCTCAATCAACGTTCTGTTGATTTTATCCATCCAAATGTAAGTATAGTGTGACCCGTGTGCCACAAGCTCCAGTCCTCTGGCCCCATAAAGCACTCGCATAGGGAGAGCCAGCCAAGTATGAGAACACCCAGGCATTCCTACACGCATTAAAAACAGTCGGTCAATTTTTTTTTCATTAATTCCAACAGGCCTGAGTTTTTCAAACGTTCCTGCTGACAATGCTACGTTGGCAGCTTCCCATGGTATTTTTGCCAAGCACTGGGTGGTGTTTAAGTCTGCGGAGACGCACCAGGAAGTCGGGGGTTGAAGGGTGGGCAAACTGGCAAGTATCGTAGCCCGTGGGCACAAGGGAGAGGACTGGTGGGGAAGGGGGGGGAGGGGGCATTCCAGAGTGTACCATATTTTCTGCCTCCAAAAAGAATGCTAAGGATGAGTTGAGCGCATTTTTTAATTTTTTTTTTTTAAGACGAGAAGATGCAGGTTACTTTAAAATTATTTACCAAACAAACTTTAAGGGGATGTGGAAAAGCATAAAGAAAGAGGAAAATGTTTTCTTGTCACCAGCAGTTTACAAAGAAAAATGTTTTTGCAATCGCTTTCAGCCTAATATCGCAGCGTTACCTGGAATGACGGGCAGCTCGTGTCGAGGAGCCAGAAGTCCGGTTCTAGCCTCCATAAATGAATCCACAAATTGGCAGTGGTCCTCGCAATGACCAATGCCATCTCCAATGCTGTGAAATGTTTCTAAGGGTACAGTGATGCACGTACAAGGTAAATGATCATGTAATGTAGTAGGTTGGAGTCACACACACAGTTCATCAAGTGGAAGCACACAATACCATGAGGTACTGAGTCAATATTTTGCTTATTGGTAGTTGATTTATACCAGACTTGGTGGCGTAATAGTTAGAGCATCCCCTCTGAGTCTGGGAGGTCGGTGGTTCGAAACCGACCCTGGCTGTCATAACAAAGACTTAAAAATGGTATGTGTTGCTTTCGTGCTTGATGCTCAGCATTTAAAAAGGAGAGAGAGAGCATGTACAAACAACCATAGGTTGGCAACCGATGCACAGGCTTGATGAGCCAAATGGCCTCCTCCTGTATTGAAGTCCCTTGCAAGGGAACTCGTATTGTATTGTTTTTCCATCTCTTTTCACTCACTCAATTTCTTTCTCCATCGAGTTGTCTTTTCATCTCTGATGGTTATCACAGCCATCATACCCAATTACATCCTGCTCATCCATTACAAGCTGCTCTTACCATTGAGCCTTTTACCCAGTACGATCTTGTAGCGAAGTGAGTTGCACAAAATGACACCGACAAACTTCTTGTACCGAGTACGCTTGACATACTGCCGTCCGCTGCACAAGCTCTCCGCAATATTGTACTTGAATTTGAATGGAATCCAGATGGGCTCTCCACCTGCGTGGTAACATGGGTACATGAACATCTCCACATCCAGGCCCACACTTTCTTATCCGCAATCCCATGCAAACAAACAAAGGAACCACCGTACGTACATAAGCATGACCGATAGGGTTAGTGTGTCGTGTTCATGTGTCTTCAAAAAAGTTTACATCAACACCACACTTGGACAAAACTGTTTCGACATAGGCGTTTAAGACTCAAGATCAAGATAAAATACAAATTTAATGCAATTAGCCAGAAGCCACTCAGTTGTTGTTTCGTGTGCAGCCTGTGACTGCATAATTTTCTGGAAGCACGGCTATGCCGTTGATGCAGTTCTCCTGTTATCATTAAGTTGGTACTCATTTTGCGATCTCAGAAGGATGACAGGCTGAGTCAACCGACTTGGTGTTATTTCAACAACATGACAGTGGCTCAAATTCAAGACCCTGTGATCTTAAGCCAGCCACCTTAATCATTAAGCCAACACCATGTGAGCCAATCACTAAGGGTAGCAAAACACCTGCACACAAACAAATACCGATACTGGCAAAAACTTTTGCAATACTTTCTCATGAGGTTTTTAAAATATACCTGTGTACCAGGTCGACGCTTGTGGAAGAGCTAGAACACAGAATGGAGCAGAACACGAAGAACATGGTGGAATGGGGGGAAACACACCAACATCAGGGTGGAGGGACACTTGGAGGAAGAAAGTACATGCTGAAAAATGAGAGCAAGGACAGGGGGAATAAGAAACAGGCTGTGGATGCAAACTCAAAACACAACAACAAGAGGAAGACAAAATGGGGGATGAAATAGAAATGGATTATATAATGAAGAATAATTACCCTGCACGCGTGTAGTACGAAGAGGGGTTAAGCAATTGGTTCACTCTGTCTGTCTGACAGACGTTCATCTGTCATCGAGGATCTTCTGAAATTAAATTGAATGTTGTATTTTGAACACTGCAGAACACGAATCGGAACACGAACCTGCAGTTTCACACAACTTTGGCTCTGAATTTGGCAAATTGTGCAGAATCTCGTCCCGATCGCGCACGCACACAGAGAGGAGTAAGGTAATTGTTTCAGTCTGTCTGCCTGTCTGAGAGTCAAACAATATTGAAAATCATTCAAAACAGAAAACTTACTGTTTTGGGGGAAGTCATAAAGGACACAAACAACAGGCACAAATAATTACTGTAACATGTTCAATAAGGTGGTGTCGAAGAGGGCGCATCAGCTGCGGAAAACAACTGAATCAATGGGGTTTTTTTTTTCATACAGCCTTTTAAACTTTTATTTTATTTCAATTGATTGATATATTTGAACAATGTAGAACACGAATTGCCGTGTTTGCACTTCCAAAAACCCTAAGTTAAGGAGTATTTGGGCAAAACTTTGTGCCGTCTTGACCAATAAAATTTGTCAGATGCTCTGAGGGCAGAGAAATAGCAAGATTAAAAAAAAATAGTGGCTCGTACTCGGAAATCGTGCTTGGAAATATAAATTGTGCTCGATAAAACAAAGCAAGAGGTGAAAAGCCCCGTCCCATGTACTTTTTTGAAAGACTGCTCGGGGTAAGGTGTTCTATGAACGCTCGAGTTACCTCCGCCACCGAAGGTGGATGGAGGGTTACGCTTTCACCCCTGCCTTACTGTCTGTTTGTTTGTTTGTTTTTCTGTCTGTGCGCAAGAAATTTGGTGGACAGGTTGGGTGGTGACGAGGACGAAATGAGCAGATTTTTTTGAAGATCCCGATGTGGATACTAGAATTGTTTTAGTTTTTCTTCCCCATTGAGAGATGGGGCCAAAAACAATGTAGAGCACGATTTTTCTAAACGATGTCGAAGAATTTCGGTGAAACTTGGTGGACACTTTGGGGAGGGGACACGAACAAGCTTATTCGGCTTTGGTTAAGATCAGCAGACCTGGTCAATCAGTGGAGTGGACTACAACACATAAACTCTTCAGCCTGACCGAGGGATGCACTCCACCGCTTGCCGTTCTAATTGTTATCGTTATCATATTTCCATCAGTTCTTTGGAGAAACCACAAGAGATTTTTGTAAAGGGTGAAGATGGAGGCAGAGATTGAATAGAAAGAGGCAGGAATTAAAAATTTATATTTGGAGAGAGAATTACAGGTAGGGATAAATTGGATAGAATAAAGACAGATGAGGAAAGAAGAAAAGGACGAAGCATCAGTAAGAGAGAACCAGGAAAGGTATCATTATAATATAGGTAATGATATATGATGAGGAATATTTATTTTCATTTTATTAATATGGTTGCAGTTATAATTACTACTTATCATCCTTCTGAGGTTGGTGAAATGAATACCAGTGTACTGGTAGAAGGGTGCAGCATCAGCAGCACAGCTGCGCTTCCATGAAATAATAGCTACCTGTCAGCCAAGCTGCCATATGCAAGAACAGAACAGATTGCATAAAAATGAGTGATATATGATGATTATTTAGAAACCAAATATAATATCTTTGAGAAAGGTGTATGAGAATAATTATCTTGCGATGCAAAATATTAATGAAAACAAGGGGTTCTTGAGTGAATTTTTAGAAGAGATGACAAGAAATTGCATATAACTCACCATGTGGTCGAACCACGAGGAGAGGATCATCTGAAATTAAGAGATGAAAATTAAATTAGTCTGCTGAATACAGGTCATCGTGTCCATTTTGTTCATGACTTGTTTGGAAGACCACTTTTATTTCAAAGAGAAATATAAAAATAATATCTTTACATATAAAATTATATATATATATATATATATATATATATATATATATATATATATATATATATATATATATATATATATATATATATATATATATATATATATATATATATATATATATATATACTCCTGTCCAGACAGGTCCAGAGACAAGCATTGCCCGGACGCATCTGAAGCCAAGCTGTCCGGAGACAAACACGGCTCGGACACGTCTGGAGACAAACACTGCCAGGACATAACCATTGTCCTGATATGTCGAGATATATATATATATATATATATATATATATATATATATATATATATATATATATATATATATATATATATATATATATATATATATATATATAATGAAGAGGGAGAGCCGTGGGGGTAGGGGAAATAGCAGAGAGAATATGTTATGCTTCATGAAACACACACACACACACACACACACACACACACACACACACACACACACACACACACACACACACACACACACACACACACACTAGTGCTTGGCCAATATCGGCAATTTTGGGAGAAATTGGCAGGTTGGTGTCGGTATGATTGCTAACTGCAGTACGTACTGTATACAACCCAAAAAACATGAGTAGCTTTCAATGAAAAACAACGTTGCATTTATATAGACGTTTCAGGGAAATGTTCACAAACATTCATCTTTTTAAACAGCTGTGTATGATGGGGGGAAAAAAATTTAGCTCAGTAATTTAGAAATCACGTTAATACGGCTCAGAAATAGGGTGACATTTCACAGCTCGCCCGGGGCGGCGGAGCACGGACCGCTCGCCCGGGGCGGCGGAGCACGGACCGCTCGCCCGGGGCGGCGGAGCACGGACCGCTCGCCCGGGGCGGCGGAGCACGGACCGCTCGCCCGGGGCGGCGGAGCACGGACCGCTCGCCCGGGGCGGCGGAGCACGGACCGCTCGCCCGGGGCGGCGGAGCACGGACCGCTCGCCCGGGGCGGCGGAGCACGGACCGCTCGCCCGGGGCGGCGGAGCACGGACCGCTCGCCCGGGACGGCGGAGCACGGACCGCTCGCCCGGGACGACGGAGCACGGACCGCTCGCCCGGGACGACGGAGCACGGACCGCTCGCCCGGGGCGGCGGAGCACGGACCGCTCGCCCGGGGCGGCGGAGCACGGACCGCTCGCCCGGGGCGGCGGAGCACGGACCGCTCGCCCGGGGCGGCGGAGCACGGACCGCTCGCCCGGGGCGGCGGAGCACGGACCGCTCGCCCGGGGCGGCGGAGCACGGACCGCCGCCCGGGCGGCGGAGCACGGACCGCCGCGCCCGGGCGGCGGAGCACGGACCGCCGCCCGGGGCGGCGGAGCACGGACCGCTCGCCCGGGGCGGCGGAGCACGGACCGCTCGCCCGGGGCGGCGGAGCACGGACCGCTCGCCCGGGGCGGCGGAGCACGGACCGCTCGCCCGGGGCGGCGGAGCACGGACCGCTCGCCCGGGACGGCGGAGCACGGACCGCTCGCCCGGGACGGCTGAGCACGGACCGCTCGCCCGGGACGGCTGAGCACGGACCGCTCGCCCGGGACGGCTGAGCACGGACCGCTCGCCCGGGACGGCTGAGCACGGACCGCTCGCCCGGGACGACTGAGCACGGACCGCTCGCCCGGGACGACTGAGCACGGACCGCTCGCCCGGGACGACTGAGCACGGACCGCTCGCCCGGGACGACTGAGCACGGACCGCTCGCCCGGGACGACTGAGCACGGACCGCTCGCCCGGGACGAGGGAGCACGGAAAAAGTGTCCACAGTGAGTGAACAATTCGCTCAGAATGACGTAGTGTGGTACTGCTATCAACTGTCGGGGGCTCAGCAAGTGGCTTAAGCACTCAAGCAAGCACTCCAATTAAATGGTTGATAAGGAACGACTGGCTCGGGTATGGCTGCATACCATATGGGATCCCTTTAATTTTTAAGATAGTCTTCACTTCACCCGCAGGAGTTAAAGAAATTAAATGAATTCGTTCAAACAATGACAATCCACATAAGAGTTGCTGTTTAATGTAGAACAGCCCTGGATACATCGCAAAGTTTAATCGCCCGTGAAATAAACATTCCAGATAATCCGCCACATTGCCTGCTCGTCTGTGCATGCATCACGTGGTACATCAGTTCACGGTCCACGCAAACGTTGAGATTTTATTTTAAAACATCCGTTTTTCACCAGATTTGCTTTGTTTCCCTGTACAGCACCTCACAACACCTCCGAAAATAGACATAGATCTCGCAGATGCTATGGATAAGCAGAGCCTCTGGGGGACAGGACACGAGATCTAGAAGTGAATGCATTAAATCATATAGCTCAATGAAGCTGGTTAATTTTGGCACATTCCTAAATCATTTGTTTACTCAATATAATTCTCCAAACAGTAGAAAATGATAAGTTTAATGCTTTGGAAATTTCACATTTTTTGTGAAAATGTGAAGGAGGAGGGAACAGAGTCTTGCTTGCTCAAAGTAAATAGGTATATAAGCTTAGTTGTAAGATTTGTCATTTCTTTTAATTTCTCAGATTTTACTCCAGATTTTGATAATTTAGTCCCAACGATATCTGACCCTCCAAGCAGAAATAATATTTTGATGATGTACTTTAATTAGTCCGTGAGAGTAGACGATGGGAAATTGAATCACATTATGGATGAAATTGCTCCAAGCTCCTAATTTGAAAACTTTAGCACTTACAAAAGTGATGTACTCAGTCATTCGTAGCAATGATGAACAGGCATTCGATAATATGAGTGACTTACATTTTGTAATTAGCTTAGTTTAAGAGATTCTTTGTTATTTGTATTCATAAATAAATAAAGCCATGAACACTGGCGACTCAAGGCGTTTATAAGCAGTGCAATATACCCAGCGATTCATTGCTATGATGAATAGGCATTGAATAGCATGAGTGAGGAAAGTGGAAAAAAAAACAAAACTTAATCACTAAGAAATCGTTGCGGCCTGTTCCAAATCAAGGCATTGTTGAGCAGGCCAAAAAAACATGGCGGCTTCAGACCCCAGCGAGGTTCCCTAGGATATGCCTGAAGACCCTCTGGAGAGCGGTGACCGAGGATGTGCCTGATAAAGGATATAACACGACTGATAAAGGCCCTGTCACATCTTGACGATTTAGCCAGCGTATGCAGGCATATGTCGTAGTATGCCGGCATATGTCGTAGTATGCCGGCATATGTCGTAGTATGCCGAGCTGTTAGACAAATTTTCCATGCTTGAAATTTTTTGACGTATGCCAGCGTATGACTCACACGTTCCGCATACGCTGGCCATTAGTTGGAGGCACGTTACGCGATCGTTGACACACGTCACTTGTAAGTTAATCATAAGTCGAAACACGTCGAGGTAATGGTTAGCGTCAGTGTTCCAGACTCCCTGTTTTTTTTTTTGTTTGTTTGTTTTTTTCTTCGGTATGACGGTGATGTTGACACTTCGATTTCTGGTGCGGTTATAATATAATATAATTAATAGGCTGCCGCTCAACGATTTAAATCATAACCGCACTCGAAATCGAAGTGTCAACATCACCGTCATACCAAAGAAAAAAAAAACAAAAAAAAAAAAACCAGGGAGTCTGGAACACTGACGCTAACCATTACCTCGACGTGTTTCGACTAATGAGTAACTTACGAGTAACGTGTGTCAACGATCACGTAACGTGCCTACAACTTATGGTCAGCGTATACGGAACGTGTGTCGTACGCTGGCATATGTCGAAAAATTTTCAACATGCTTAAAATTTGTCGACGTACTCTGCGTACTATGACGTATGCCAGTGTGCTTCAGCGTGCTCTTTACGTATACAAAACTTACCCATAACGTATTCGACGTGTGCCAGCGTATTCGGCAAATTTTTAATACGTCGGCATACGCTGGCTAAAACGTCAAGGTGTGACAGCGGCTTGACACTTCGATGTCTAGTGCGGTTATGATTTGAATCGTCGAACCGCAGCCTATTAATAGCCTACGCCATGTGATCGTCGGCGATACGCTGCCGCGCTATGCATAAGTTAGACTATCGTTGGGTATAGGTTGTGAACAACACGCTCAGCGTTCGTTGATATAAGTTATCTATATGTTATCGAAACGTTCTGTGTATGTCTAACTCGTTATGAATACATCCAAAACTGGAAAAAAACATCAATAGTTCAGCGTACGCCAGCGTTTTACATACATTTTGATACCTTGGCATACGCTGGCTAAAACGTCAAGGTGTGACAGGGCTTTAAAGGGGTGTTTTAATTAACCCAAACACACAATTTTCAGCGAGGCACATCCTTGGAGTTTTCTTGGTCTGCATGTAAAGTTTCAGGCTGCTAGGATTCATTGTTTTGGAGTTATGGAAGAGACACTGACACTGACACTGACACACACACACACACACACACACACACACACACACACACACACACACACACACACACACACACAAACCATATATCTATATATATATATATATATATATATATATATATATATATATATGTATATATATATATATATATATATATATATATATATATATATATATATATATATATGTATATGAATGTATTTATGTTTATATTTATATATTAATGCATTTATACATGTCTATATGTATATATTTATGTTTATATATGAATGTATTTATACATTTCTACATGTCGATATGTATAGATATATACGTATATATGTATTTATACATTTCTACATGTCGATATGTATAGATATATATGTATATATGTATTTATACATTTCTACATGTCGATATGTATAGATATATACGTATATATGTATATATGAATGTATTTATGTTTATATTTATATATGAATGTATTTATACATGTCTGTATGTATAGATATATGTGTATATATATATATATGTATATGTATATATGTGTATAGATATATACGTATATATGTATATATGAATGTATTTATGTTTATATTTATATATGAATGTATTTATACATTTCTACATGTCGATATGTATAGATATATACGTATATATGTATATATTAATGTATTTTTGTTTATATTTATATATGAATGTATTTATACATGTCTGTATGTATAGATATATGTGTATATATATATATATGTATATGTATATATGAATGCATTTATGTTTATATTTATATATGAATGTATTTATCCATGTCTATATGTATATATTTTTACGGGTGTGGAAATTTGCAGAACGCCATATAGGTCCTTAGTTAGTTATGCCGATAAGTCCGTGTTCAGTTAGATTTCCCCACCGTTGTTTAATGGGATTTATTCGTGTCACAGGGCTGTGATCCTTTGAGATAGCCATTTTTCTTTACTATCGTTATTTAGGACCAACCACGTTTCAACCACTACAACCACCTTCACAACGCCACCATCACAACAACCACGATCGCCTCAACCACCAACCTCACCGAACCACCTTCCCCGCTACGCCAACTGCCGATCCCCTTCTCCACAAACCAAACCACAACCCTCTATCGGTGGCGCGCGGATTTCCCCGCCTGTTTTTCCCGCGTGCCGATCGGGGAGATCGTTCATCATTGGTCGGTTCGTGGAAGTGAGGCGCTGGAGATAAGGAACGCCCCTTTTCTCGAAGCTTCCCGCAGGAGCTGGAAGGGGGGCAGAGCGATAAACGGGGAGGAGCGAGGCGTTGGAACTGACAAATATAAGGGCGCGCAGGACGCCAGGTCTGGGTCTTCGTGGTGGTTTCGTCTTGGTCTTCAGAGAGTCGTGGGTTTGGTGGTTCGGGTCGAGTCGTCGGAGCTCACAGTCGGTGGGGAGTCCGGGCGTGGCATGGGGGACGCGGACGGGAGGCGCCGCTTTGCCAGCTCTGTCGCGCACGCCGGCGCGTCCGTGTGGAGAGTGCCGGAGAGAGCTCGCCGGCCCCGTGGAAGGCCGAGCTCAGCCGCGGCTGTCCTAGCTGCCGTGGGGGACAGACGTTGCGACTCACCCACCATCGCACCACGAGGGTGCAGGTAACCTGCAACGGTCTCGGGGGGGGGGGGGTTCGGTCATCCAGGCTCCATGCCATAAAGGTATACGGACCCTGTCTGGCGCCCTAGTCTTTGAGGGTGGCCTTTTCCTTTCTTTTGAATGAATGTTGGTGGTGCCATGTCCTGTAAGTAAAAACTGTTAAGTGACTAGATAATTGCTGTCGTAGTACTTTCACCTTGCTCGTGTCTTTGTCCCCGTCCCGTGCATGATTGTTTTACTGTATAAGTGTTTTTCATTGCTTTTTCTGGTATACGTGCTGTGTAAAATGTACCCCGTTCGTTGCGTCCTCCTTTCTCCCCATTGAAATGCCATCTTGTGTTGCGGAATAATAGTTGGGTTGTTAAATACCCGTTAAATAGAATCGGATCCGCGAGGGCGGGCGATAATACCCACTCGGTTATCACTGCAGAATGGAACGGACCGCTTGAGCGGTTCGTGTCCAAGCCAGCCTGCGCCGAGGTACGGTCTCCCGGTAGGCTACCCGCGCAGGTACTTAGGTATATCGATATTAGGCGATTGACCTTATTTTGCGCGGGTAGAAAATTGGCTACGCTGTGGTGAGGTTGAAGACCCACACGTGACAGGGTTCCGGCGTTGTTCCGGAAGGTCACGACTGAATTGTCCGTCCGGTGGGCGATGCGGCTGCTATTAGGGAAACGCGGTCGATCGCACGCCGGTGGGCGCGAATTCGTAACAATATGTATATATGAATGTATTTATGCTTATATTTATATGTAAATGTATTTCTACATTTATACATTGTCGATATGTATAGATATATATGTATGTATGTATGAATGTTTTGATACATTTATACATGTCTATATCTATAGATATATATATATATATATATATATATATATATATATATATATGTATATATGAATGTATTTATGTTTATATTTATATATGAATGTATTTATACATTTGTACATGTCGATATGTATAGATATATATGTATATATATATATATATATATATGAATGTATTTATGTTTATATTTATATATGAATGTATTTATACATGTCGATATGTATAGATATATATATTGTTACGGATTCGCGCCCGCCGGCGTGCTGACGGCCACGTAACTCGAATCGCGGCACGTCGCCCACCGGACGGACAATCCAGTCGTGACCCTCTCGGACTAACGCCGGGAACCAGTCACGGGTGGACCTTTCGGTCTCACCGCGATCGAGCCAATCAGCCCCCGCGTGGGATAGGGTTGCTCGCCAAATTCGACCTACCTAAGTACCCACGCGGAGGGTAGACCGGGCGATCGCACCTCGCCGCAGGTCGACTTCGGACACGGGCCACTTAAGCGACCCGTTCCGTACTATCGGGATAACCGAGCGGTGTTATTCGTCGACCTCGACGGTTCGATTAATTATCGGGCGTATTCAGCCCACTACCAACCCTTTACGTGAAGCAAGATGAGGATTCAAAGAAAGAAATGACGAAGCGAAGCGGGAAACAGTTCAACACAAATCACATTTATTCGCGACGAACGGAAAGCACACATATTCAATTCCACCAAAAGCACACAGAAAAGAAAAACACAATTCAATTTACACAAAAAGCAAATATAAAAGAGAAACACAATGCAGAGCTATCCGACTACCGAGCACACGGCAACACTTATACAATTTTACTTCACAGACGGCGCCGACAACACATACCCAAAACCAAGGAAAAGAATACCCTCAAGGATGAGGCGGGCCTGAGGCCGAGACCGGGTCGGCCTACCCGTCCGGCGATGAGACGCGGAGCGGCGATGGCGCCCCAACCCCGCGGGCCTCGCGGGCAGTGTCTGGTAGGGGGTGGGAAAGGGGCCCCCTTGGTCGCACTATCTCAGCGCGGGGGGAAACAGGAGGGGGTTGCTGATGCTCGGGGTATAGAGGATTTTTATTGCCCCGCGACGAGCGTCTCCACCTAGGCCAGGTCGCGCTGTCGGCCTCCCTGGGGTGCAGCTCCCGGCACGACGCGAGCACCCCCTCGTCTGCCCTCGCCGCCTCTCCACAGCTCCGTCCCCTCCGTTCCGACTCCAACGCACACGACGACCAGCTCCTTCTTGCCAACTCCACCGCCCGCGAAGTCTTGACTCTCTGTTCTCGACTCTCCTACTCTCTTACTCTCCTACTCTCCTGACTGACGAACACGGTCCTTTTATCAGCCCCGTAGCTTCGCCCTCTCATCTTTGACCCCCTCCCTTCGACCTTTCACCTCGCTCCCCATTGGCCCGAGAAAAAGTGGGCGTGAATGCTTTTTGATCCATAAATTTGCATATATCGATCGCCCTCCAACGCCCTGGGGGCGGGGCCAATTCGCCCCTCGCTCACCGATTGGACGGCAAAAAGTGGGCGTGTGTCGTTTTTGATCCTTTTTTGAAGCACAAAATCCGTGATTTTGTACACGCTGTTCGGCGCGCGCCCTGCACGAGTCCAACACCGGTACCCACAGGCGGCGCAAGAACGGTGGCGATGCGACGGTTGCGAGGTGTGACGTTAAGGTCGTGGTGGTTGTGGTGAAGCGGTGGTTGGTGGTGGTAACAATGGCGGTTGGTCCAAAATAAAGATAGCAAAAGAAAAACGGCTATCCTGAAGAGTCGCAGCACGCATGAATGACATGTATTCCCACTAGACAACGGGTTTGGGCCTAACTACACATGTACTTACCGAGATACCTCACCTGAGGGACCTGAATGGTGGTTTGCGAATTTGGTAACCACAACAATATGAATGTATTTATGTTTATATATATATATATATATATATATATATATATATATACATATACATATATATATATATATATATATATATATATATATATGAATATATTTATATATATATATGTATATATATATATAGATGAATATATTTATATATATATATATATATATATATATATATATATATATATATATATATATATATATATATATATATATATATATATATATAAATACACACACACATTTATTAAAGCGTGAAATGATTGTTTGTTTGTGACCCTACTCCTCTGAGCTCCTCAGGTTAATCGCCAAGAAACTTTAACGGATCACATTGTTTACCATGGTGCACCGAAGTAGGGGTGTGAAACAGTCATTTTCTCACAATTCATAAATTATAAACACACGAGCTGCCGAGCTGCCACCTGTTGCCATCTCCGCAAGGGTAGATCCATATATAGAATGCTTCATAAAAAGCCGATTTTCTTTCAGATTCCAACCCGGATACTGATATATATTGGTGAGGTGGTAACCTCCGATCGTCAAATGTGGTATCAAATGTGAAAAATAACTGTTCGGTAAGATGTTACCATGATCGGGAAGATCAGAAAAAAAATTACCCCGTGCGGGAGTGACGGTCATCTCTGCGAGAAAATATATAGCCTCCTGAAGGTGGGGCAGTTTTTGCAAACTTTGAAGTCACGTGATGCGAAAACGAAAGCGAATATCGAAAATCCGGCCCGAATTAATTTAGATATTGTCCCATAGATTCATATGCCACAATAAAATTCAAGATTGCTTGAGAAATGTAGGAGGAGATAGATTTTGAAAATCGTCATTTTCGCATTTTTTGCCAACTTTGAAGTCACGTGACCCGAAAACGAAAGTGAATATCGAAAATCCGGCCTGATCAAAATTTAGATATTGTCCCATAGATTCATATTCCACTATCAAATTCAAGATCGCTTGAGAAATGGCGGAGGAGATAGAATTTGAAAATCGTAATTTTCGCAACTTCAAAAGCCTCGTGACCTTGACCTTGACCTTCGGTGACCTTGAAAGTCATACCATCGTGTATGTCTCATCGACCTCTATCAGGATTACTAATGACCAGATCTCCCGCTTCCACTTCATTGTGAACGGACGGATGGACGGACCGACGGACGGACGGACCGACGGACGGGCTCCTCCACTCCCGAGGCTCCCTCACTGAGAGAATCTCATGAGCAGGATCAGGGACAGGAAAACGAGCCACATGTCCATACAACTGCAGCCGATGCTCACGGACTATGCAGGTAACAAATCTCATTTGAGTCTCTCTCAGTAACCGCTCATTGGACACAAAGTCCGACCAGCAATAGCCAAGGATTCTCCGAAGAGAACTGGAACCAAAGGAATTAAATCTCTGTCTCAGATTCCTGGTCAGAGTCCAAGTCTCACATCCGTAGAGGAGGACTGGAAGCACCAAGGACCTGAAGACTCGAACTTTCATCCTCCTGCACAGGTATCAACAGATACAGAGGCACAGGCCTCTCAGTACCAGAGTATCGTTCAGACATCAGATTGATCAGTTTTGGTGGCACCCCACGAAGACCAAGAATCCTCCAGAGGGCATCCCGATTCATTGCATCGAACGCTTTGCAGAGATCGTGACCCACAACTTCCAAGTGAAAAACAAATACTCTCAATTTCGGAAAATTAATTTAAAATCCAAAACTCGAATATCTTGGTTGGATAAGTGTCCACCCCCCTGAGTTAATACTTCGTGACAGCACCTTTGACAGCAATTCCAACTGCGAGTCTGTTGGGATAGGTCTCTACCAACTTTGCACACCTTCCTTGGGCAATATTTGCCCAATCAAGGTGTGCAAAGTTGATAGATGCACACTCACCTATAGCCTGGGTTTGAATCCCGACCCAGCTAAAAATTTTCATCCCGGTGTTTCATCAATGTGTGTGCCATCCCTCGGATGGACGTTAAACTAGCGTCCCATCCACCAGTATTAGTTGGCAGACTTTGAAGGTCCCACACTGTCTTTCGCAAAGAATAGGTGAGCTATCGCTGGCAGAATAAACAAATTACAAATTCCTGTCCTAACTGCTGCTGGGAGAGGGATGACAAACCGCCCTGCAATAATAACCCATGCCAAGTGGCACCAATGCTCTGCTAAGAGTATGTTCATTGATGATGATGATTTTCTCATTTGTGGAACCTTCTGGATGCCATTGTAGACAAGGTAGTTTACAAGGAAAGGTATTGATAAAGGAGGGTTTTTGAATCAGAACTGCAAATAAAGTCATAAGACATTAATGATGATGAAGAAAACAAAATTATTCATTTTGTTGTGATCTGGTGTTCATTTGAGCACTCATAGGAAGTCATACAATTATTCGTGTAATCAAATAAGAGACAATAAGCGGTGACTTACTGGATTCAGTGCGGAATTCCAGCGGCGAGCTGAGGGGTCCCACACCCTTTGCATTTTTCGCTCTAACCTTGAAATAATACCTGCAAAGAATCAGAGAATTTAGCAGTGGTGTTGGACTCGAGGCTCGATCAAGTACTCCTTTCGCTGGACTCGGATATGGGCTCAATACTTTGCGAGTCATGACTCGACCAAATGACTTGGTGAAGTGTAAAGTAACAATAATTACAGAAGTTTGTGTAAAATGTTCTCACAAAAAACAATCCTCATTAAATGCTTGTGAAGAAGTTTTGATTTTAATATTCTGAAAACCGAGTAAGTCTAGAATACGATGACACTTAGATTGTCTGTTTAAAAAAAAAAAAAAAAAAAAAAAAAAAAAAAACAAGCCTGCTTTCGATGTCCCATTTTGGGGCAGGTAGAGGTCTACCTGTCTCAGTTTGTCTGATATACCCTACCTGGCTCACCATGGGTTAGCAGTCCACACAATGTGGTTGCCTCTTAAATGCTTCCAGGCAATTTGTAATGGGCAATAAATGGTTGCCCATAAAAGGCGGCAGTGTGACCCAGAGTCTCCTATAGACTTGTGTTGCCAGGTCACAAACACATCTCTTGATTTTGTGATGAGGTCATTTCACTGCACAGTAGTGGTAAATTCATTCTAGTAGATGTATTACTCACAAAAAGCTAACCCCAGCGATTTAATTACGTCTTCACTAATCTTCACTCATGACAATACACAAGCTTTGCAGATGCATAAAAAAAAAATCCCAAATTATTATTTAATTTCACTATTGCTGCTTGATGCATTTGCGAAGGCCACCAGAATGTCTCAAATGGGATTTGCTATATGGGATTTGAATCTGGAATCTCAGAAAATGAGCTCAGTGCTCAGTCAGGAATGTCAGATCACATACACTATAAATGGATTTGGTGTGTGTGTGTGTGTGTGTGTGTGTGTGTGTGTGTGTGTGTGTGTGTGTGTGTGTGTGTGTGTGTGTGTGTGTGTGTGTGTGTGTGTGTGTGTGTGTGTGTGTGTGATGTTTTTTTGTGGAGTTTGACTGGAGCTTTCTGATGTGGAGTGTGATACACCATAATGATCGCCATGATCTCCTGAGTTGGTTCGACTAATTAACGACAAAGAACCCCGAATAATTCCCATGTTTTAATCGCACGTCGTGTTAAGGTGTATCGAGCAGCTTAATCGGTCCTTGCACGGCATGGCATTCCAATTACAAAATAAACGAGAAGGGCACTCGGGAGAGCGCATGCCTCCACCACGCAATGCCTGACCCAATGGAACATATCGGCCCAATACGTTTTTATGCCACCGGTGATGAAGTCGCCGGTGGCATTATGTTTTCAGGTTGTCCGTCCACACGTACGTACGTCCATGTGAATTTTCTGTTTTCTCTGCAACTGCTTATCTGATTGAAATATAATTTTCACCATTGATGCGACTTCTGATGCAGAATTTTTAAATGACAATTATGACATCATAGGTCACGTGGGGTGGCAGCCTTGCTTGAAAAATGGAAAAACTTTAGACCTCTGTTTCTCCTAAACCGCACCACGGGGAAAAAATTGAAACTTGGCACCTGGCAACTACTCTGCATGGGGAATAAGGGGGATTTCACTGACATCACCGGTGAAGTGGTATCCCGGTCAAAATTTGACATTTAGTGAGGTTCATCTGGGGATGGATTGGTCGACAGAAAAATTTTACATGACATCATCAGTCATGTGGTTTGGCAGCCATATTGTTAAAAAAATATATATATATATATATATATATATATATATATATATATATATATATATATATATATATATATATATATCCGCTTCTCCAGATCCGCTTTAAAGATCGAAGTGAAACTGCACATAAATGATCAACTAGCTAGTTTAAATAAAATTTGATAACTATGACATCATCAGTCACATGGTCTAACAGCCATCTTGGATTTACCCTAAAATCTTCAAAAATCTTTTTCTCCAGAACGGCTGGACAGATTGAGGGGAAACTTTGGACGCCTCTTCAACATTCCTTGGTGACACTAGGGTGATAAATAATAATTATTGATGTCGCGTGATTCGGCAACCGTCTTGGATTGAAGAAAAATATTAAATTTTGTTTTCTCTGGAACCCCTTATCCGATCAAAGCAAAATTTACCAAATATCATCGAACACCATTGCTGCATACAGTGTGGAAATGACATCATAGGTCATGTGGTGTGGCAGCCATTTTGGATAAAAAAAACAACGAACCTTATCCGATCAAAACGAAACTTCACACACGTGAGCCTCTACCAAATCATGGGCAAAGAACAATTTTTCAATGCCATAGGTCATGTGGTTTGGCCAGCCATGTTAGTTTGAAAACCGAAAATAAAAAAACCTTTTTCTCCAAAAAGCGCTTAACAAATCGATGTGAAACAAGTTGCGTTACATGTAGCAAGGGCAGTCGATCAAAATTGCAAAGTTCCACATCAATCTCGACAGCGATTTCTGAAATATAATTTTTTTTAAAATATTTTCCTTGAAACCAATGTGGCTGCCATACCACGTGACTGATGACATCATTTGTAACTGCAAATTCTAGTATTGATGGGTTAAACGGTTTCAGAGAAATAATTGTTTAATTACGTCTTTAAAACCAACGTGGCTGCCACATCATGTGACTGATGAGGTCATTTTAAAATAAAATATTTGCGGCAACATTAGTGGATTACTGCAAAGTCTCACATTGAATGGCAAAGCGGTTTCAGAGAATTGTTTTTTTAATATGATCGACTTGGCACGGGGAATATTGGTTGAAAATTTTAACATCATCGGTCACATGCTCTTGCAGCCATGTTGGACAACAAAAAACCTTGTCCGATCAACGCAAAACTCCAAAGATGTGATCAGCCACCCATTCTGAATTTGATTTGATAAAGAGGACGTCATGGGTCAGGTGTCCGATTGAAGCAGGGTTGATTCAAAGCGAGGCGGCATGGGTTTTTTTTCCCCACCATAGAAGTTTCCACCATAGGTGCAACTATTCATGAGAATGGTTTTGTGATAACTGTGACATCATACGTCACATGGTGTGGCAGCCATGTTGTAAAAAAGGAAAAACTTTGGACCTCTGTATCTCTGAAACCGTTCCATGGAAAAAAAAATGGAACTTCGCACATGTGAAGTACTCCACATGGGAAATAAGCCTGATTTTTTTTTTGATGATGTCATACGTGGCTTCATTATGACATCATAATTGCACATGTCAAATGCTTTATCAGATCAGTCCGATAAATTTTGAGGATCATCTCGGGCTAAATTGTAATTGGCAAAAAAATTGATGATGTTATCGGTCATGTGGTTCAGCAGCCATATTGTTTTCAACATAAAAACCTTCAAAAATCTTCTCTCTCACAGCTGAACTGAATGAGGTGAAGCTTTACAGGTGTGATCGCCTATCCATTAGGAAGAAAAAGTTATCCACCAATGACGTCATCAGTCATGTGGTTTTGGCAGCAATTATTTTTTGAAGAATAAACATTTTAAAATCTTCTTCTCCAGAACGGCTTTACACATCGAGGGGAAACTTCACCGACATGTTCCCCCAAGCCTTGGGGATACCAACGTGTTCACGAATTATTATAAAGTGACATGGTCTGGCAGCCATATTGGTTTGAACTAAATTCTTTTTTAAAATCTCTCTTGAACCGCTTCATCAATCAATGTGAAACATCACAGTTATGATCGAGTAGACATGTGGAATATACGTTTTAAATTTCACCTGATCAGACGCATGTTCTGGCAGCCAGAATTATTTAATATTTTAAATCTTGGTTCAGGAGTTTAAATCAAACTTGGTGCAAGTCCGTATAATCTATCTATAATTCCAGCAATGTGTGTGTGTGTGTCTGTGTGTGTGTGTCTGTGTGTGTGTGTCTGTGTGTCTGTGTCTGTGTGTCTGTGTCTGTGTGTCTGTGTCTGTGTGTCTGTGTCTGTGTGTCTGTGTGTCTGTGTCTGTGTGTCTGTGTCTGTGTGTCTGTGTCTGTGTGTCTGTGTCTGTGTGTCTGTGTGTCTGTGACCGCTGTTTCTTGACAACCACTGGTCCAATCTAATTGAAACTTGCCAGGTATATTGCTGGGGACCTGAGTATGTGCATTTTCAAGGTTTGATATTAATCGGACAAATGGTTCCCAAGTTATGGCCATTTATTTACCAAACCAATGACAAGACACGTTGCTGCGTCGGCGTGGCCAATGGGGAAATGGCGCCATTTACTTACTGTGGCGTCGGAGTGGCAATGGTCACTGGCAGCGAATGTCATGGCAAGCAAAGACAGGGAGGTAAACTTGATTTTAATTTGGATTTTAATTAACTCTGTGTGGAAGTATCACAGCAGTTGTTACTTCAATGCAAGCGATAATTCGTGGAATGATGTGAACATTCCGTACGGGCACGCACCACTTCCGGATAGTGATGACTTAATGTATTCTAATAATTTCTCTATTTCTTAAGCGCATTTATAGATAAACACAATGCCCCAATCCAGTCGTCGTTTACGAGAGCGAAGGAACGGCCTGTGTGGTTGTTTCTGGCTCGTGGTTTGAAAGCTTTTTTTTTTTGGTTTGCACGTGCGGCCAGGCACATACGGGCACGTGAGAGTGAAGGAACGGCCTGTGTGGTTGTTGTTTCTGGCTCGTGGTTTGAAAGATGTTTTTTTTTTGCACGTACGGCCACGCACGTACGGGCACGTACTAGTGATGTAATAATGTGGGCAGAGGCATATCTGGTGACGGCGTGATGTCGAAGATTTTCGTTCTCGTTTGATATATCTTGTTATGTATTTTTGGCCACATCTCTCCATGATGACGAATCACTTTTAAAATTAAAAAATTCTTGCATCCGGATTCGGATCTTCACCAAAATTGGACCAATTCATCCTCGTCACACATCCAAAGTGTCCATAAATTTTTGTCCGAATCCGTCCGCAACTTTTTAAGATGTGCTATATATCGTTTTGGGCCCGATCTCTCAATGGTGAAGAATCACTTAAAAAATTCCAGTTGCCGGATTCGAATCTTCAACAAAATCGAAGTGATTCGTCCTTGTTGTCACACACCAAACCTGTCCACCAAGTTTCATCCTAATCCATCCACAACTTTTTTGAAATATGCTGCACACAAACAGACAACCAAACCGAAGACGGGGGGGGGGGGGTGAAAACCTCACCTCCTTCCACCTTCGATGGCAGAGATAAGTAACAAAAAGAATGATAACATTGTAATAAAGCATATGTCAATTAATACGAACAATATTAAAAAAAATAATAATAGTGGTAGTGTCATTTAGCAATGATAATAACGAACGTCGAATCCTCACCCTGGCCCAAGCACAGTGGAAAACTAATGCTCAAGTAGTTAAGCAGGCAGGTATGCTACAAGGCCGTGAATACCAATGACAATTTGGTCCAGTGGACCAACTGGCCCACTAGTTCCATTAAAAATAAACCTATTTGTGAATTAAAATCATGTTTGTTTTTCCCCAATCACTTGCGCATTTCCAAAATACCATTGTAATTCCATTCACTTTACCACATTTGGCAAAAACCTTAGCAGTGGCTCCGCTCACTGCTTCATACATCGCTGGACTCCACAACTAATAATTAATTATAATACGAGTTCCCTTACAAGGAACTTCAACACAGGAGGAGGCCTCCCATCAAACCCTGTTCAATAGCTGCCAACCTATCCTTTTTAAATGCTGAGCGCCAAGCAAGGAAGCAGCACATACCATTTTTAAAGTCTTTTGTATGACTCGTCAAGGATTGGATTCTAACCATGCACCAAACTCCCAGACTCAGAGTTGGAGTGCACACTCTAACCATTACACCACCGATTCATTACACCAACCAGACACAAGACATCCTCACCTGGTGTTTGGATTCAGGTTCTCTATGGGCACGTAGCTGGTCCCCACAGACTTTTTTGTCCACTTGTTTTTCAATATATTGTCGTAGCTGGCTGAGTAGACGAGATACCCTGGCAGGCATAACAAAAGGGAGACACAGATGTAGATGTATAAGGTAATTGAGACAAAGGGACGCTGAGATGAAAGTGGTAAATTATCCTTTCAATATGGGTAAATGTACCAGTGACCATGCTGTCCCCATTGCTTTGAAGTTTGCCCCAATCCAGAATGACAAACGAATGGCATCCTTCCACAGCGATCACCGTCAGGTTGGCTGGACTTTTTTGTGGAGGTCCTGTGACTCTTTGCAGCTCTTGTGGGATCAGATCAGTGAGCTCGCTGACCTGGAAGTGCTCAAGGGCTTCTGAGAGCGAACAAGGCTCACTGGAATTCTTACTCAGGTAGCTCACATGTGGTGCTGCAAGACAATGTCAACCATATGTCATTTTTTTGGTACAGATACCAGCAGGCAGCACACCTCAATGGTTAATGTCCAGAGGACGAGTCCCCTTCACCAGTCTCGACATATACTTGTGTCCCCCACCCCCTCCTCATTTCATATTCATTATTATTACCCTACACGCACGAAGCAAAATAATGGGGTTAAGCAATTGGTTCACTTCTGTCTGTCTGTCTTTCCGTCCATCTGCAAATGTCAGTTTATGATCGAGGAAAAACCTAATCTCAATTGAATGTTATATTTTGAACACAAATTTGAACGTGAATCGGGAAAATAACCTGCCGTTTAGTTGTACTTTTGCTCTGAATTTAATCAGATCGCACATGTACAGAGTAACGAGATACTTATTTGAGTCTGTCTGCCTGTCTTGTGGTCGTCAAACAAAATTGAAAATCATTCCAAACAGGAAACTTACTGTTATTAAGGACGTCATAAAGCACACAAACACCAGGCATGAAGAATTAATGCAACTAGAAGCACCCACTCCCTACAGGAGCCGTCAAGGGGGTCATGTTATTATATTTATGCCTATTTTACTCCAAGGGGTCCCAGGATTATAAACCCAAAAAATGGTTGCGATTGGTTCAGCCGTTTTTTCGGTACCTGGGAACAGACAAACGGACAGACAGTGAATTATAGTAAAGATGTGTTAAATAAGGTGGTGTAAAAGACACTGCATCGTCGGCAGAAAACTTTCGGAATTTGTTTTATATCTATCTATCTATATATTACTGAAACTGTCATCTTGTATGTATGTATGTATGGATGCATGTTTGTATGTATGTATGTATGTTCCCAAAATACAGCCAAAACAGTACACAATAGCACAAAAATTTTATGGCCACCTTTCTCACCATTCTCGTGCGGTGTGCAGTATCAAGTTTCTTTCAAATCGGGCAACAAAAAAAAATATTAAAAATCAATTCCTGATTCAGTTAAGTACTCTTTGGGATTATTTGATCAATGGAAACAACCTCAGTGGTATATTTCGCTGGAGCTATCTTTTATTTTTTTTTTCATGATTTTTTTTCATCAACTGCTGTCACAATGGGTTCACGGGTCGTCTCGTAACCTTTAAAATCATAATTTTATTTCATTTGAATTATAAGCTCAGACCACTGTGTGGGGTAAGGTGTTCTGTGAACTCTCGAGTTATCAATAGTAAAATATATGGTGCATCTTACAAGTGTAGCAACTTCCCCGAGATTGCCGCTATTTCGCAAAATTGACTTGTGTGATCTGGCAAACTTGAACACCGTTTACAGAAAAAATTTGTACCCTCCACAAGTCCACATTAACCATTTTATTGTGATGGAGGTTATCACAGGAATCTGGTTATTAAACTAGCAGTGGTTACTATAGAGGTCAGCTGGAAAGTATCCCATGTTGTGCAAAGTGTGCATCTTCACCACAGGACCCCACCAGCAGTTGTCCCACATGGCAGAGTGATAGATGTTGGGTCAATGAACAGGACATAATGCTACACCTGGATTATCTATTTGTACACGCATCACATACAGACAAGCAGATGAACAGACAATTGCTAATCATGATCTTCTTCCAAGTTAATCTGCAACGGTCAGCAAGGGCATGTAGTGGGGCAACTTGACATAACAATTGTGCATTTTGTGAGGAAAGCACCAAATTTGGCACACCAGTAGCCTATCATATTATGAACAGATTTGGATATTGGGCCATCTCAAATTTTTTGATGGCAGTGGAAAATGGCTGCCACAGCCATCAGCAGCTGAATTTGAAATGGCCCAATATCCAAATCTGTTCATAATATGTAAGGCTACTAGTGTGCCAAATTTGGTGCTTTCCTAACAAAATGCACAATTGTTATGCTATATTTAGCTCAGTTGCCCCACTCGTGATCAGAGTGTCTTCTAAGGTTGGTTGTTTGCTTGTTTATACAAAAAGCCTGTCGGTTTTAATGCACATCAAAATTAAAATGTTAATTGTCAATTCAGGTTGCATTGCTGCAAAAATATTGCAGCTCAAGTGTTCTAGGTCTGCACTATCGACCATATGGTAATGAGTAATGCTCATTTGTCTTTTTAACCCAAAGCTGCTTTGTCCCCCTCTCTCGCCCCTGCCTTCCCTCCTCCATGCCCCCCTGCCATCCCCCACACTCAACCTCATGTTAAAGATCGGTTGATGCCCAAGTCAGCAACTTCTGTTTCACTTTAACCAATTACGTATTGTGTTGAGACATATTGGCCATAAGTTCTCAAGATCCTTGCAATGCAGTTAGTACAAGTCATTGCTGCTCTGAAGGTTGCACGTTTTGCTTTTCGTTGCTACGTGTTTCATCTCGGACTAACTGTCTCGCAAAAGACTGCAGCTCTCACCTGTATATCTCTCCTTTCCTGCCAGATCCAATAGAGATGATGGAGTTGCGTGGAAGGGGTTTGTTTTACCACTTGGAGCCACAGCTGTCGGCTCTGGCTGAAGGCTCGTCGGCCTTGTTTCTGAGGCTGTGGAGGAAAGCAGTGAAGATGTTTAGGGAATTAAAACTGTCGATGAAGCACAAATTCATCGACGCACCGCCATCTCGATATCAGAAATCCGAGAAACGACAAACTTAACAACCACCATGCACTGCCAAAATTCAACAACAAATATTATTCATTGAGAAAAGGTCGTGGCCTTGCCACCTCAAGAAATATTACCATCGAAGCAATTTTCTATCATTCGCACAAAGGTAATTGTGAGAACAAGCACGCTGACACACCAAGTAAAGAGGCAAAGATAAATCACGAACTGCCATCGCTCGAGAAGAATTATCTCTAGGAGGTCATTGGTGAACCAGCTGTTATTTTCTTTCCCCTGACAATCCAACAGCAACATGGTTATATTGGCTCAAAGTTAAATTGGTGGGAAGAGGTGAGGACAGACTGATAATGGGCGTCAGCTCGTGCTTGCTGGCTAGCTAGCTGAGGTAGGCCTGAGGGTGAAATGTGTTGCAGGCAGGATAACGTTATCGAGGGAATCTCATTTTGATGGTTTGGCTAAGAAAGAGAAATTCCCTGGAATTTATGATTTTGTCTTGTGCAATCCTGCGTTGTGTGTACTCTTGAGTTTGTGGGGGTGCAGGCATGGACACCACAGCTGCTTCTGCGTGCTGTGCAGCTGTTTCCTTTCCTGAATCTCAACAGAGAAGTGAAAGGGGAATGCAATGCATCTCGAGAACTTGCAATAGGAGTCACTCTGAATGGAGATGATGTGGTGGCCACCATTTGCAGATTGCATATGAAAAGCCATGTTCACTTAACGTCTCCAAACGGGATAAATCGGATCGGAAAAAAAATAAAAATTGCATTTTCAGGAGGTACAGGCCTTGCAATTTCACTCAACCTGATCAAGTAGCAGTGCTTGCTTCCGACAAAGAGAAAAACATAAAAGGATACAAATAATACAGTTCTCCCAGAGTAGCTCAGAGTGGAATTTTGTGTTTCACTCGTTTGTTGCATTATGTTGAATGCTGAAAAGTTACATCTTCTAATATCTAGAAAAGCCAGTTTGTTTTTGGACAGTGTACGTATGTATTTGTGGACAAATTGCCTTCACCCTGTTGATTGAGCAGCTGGCCTGACTCCACCCACAATTGTAACCTGAAAAAAAAATCATATGTCCACCATTTTGTAAAGGGGCCTCAGGTATCAGCCCATGGCCGAGTGCAATTGGAATTATCCAAGCTATATAACCACAATGTGTCTGTTCTGTTCTTGTGTATGGCAGCTTGGCTGCCGGGAAGCTATCATTTCTTGGAAGCGCAGCTGTCACTGATGCTGTGCCCCTCCGCCAATACACTGGTACGCATTTCGCTGACCTCAGAAGGATGACAGGCTGAGCCAACCCCACGTGGTGTTAATTCAGTGGAAACAGGGCTCAAACTCAGGACGCTAAGATCCCAAGCCAGCCACCCTAATCATGAAGCCAACACCAGGCTTCCCATGATGTGTGGTTTTTCTTGAATATATGCTGACCACGATATATACACATAAGCAGTTGGCATGTTTTAGCTTCATATGTGTAACCCAGGTTATTACCTCTACCACCGATGGTGGAAGGAGGGTATGTTTTCACCTCTGTTTGTCTATATGTCTGTTTGTCTGTCTGTGAGCAGGATATCTCAAAACGTATGGACTGATTCGGACGAAACTTGGTGGACAGGTTTGGTTTTGTGATGCGGATGAATTGATGAGACTTTGGTGACGATCTGGATCCGAATACTGGAATTTTTAAAGTGATTCTTCACCACTGAGAGATCGGACCAAAATGATAAATAGCATGATATCTCAAAACGTTATAGACGGGTTATATCTCTAAGGAGAAGTGAATTCTTGCAGAGATTTTTCTGTAAGGTTCATTTGGCTGCGCCTAGATGGGTTTGAGGTTTGTGGAGTAGTGGCTGAAACCCGAATGCTATCCAGGTTCCTCCTGATGACTCCATCTTTGCTCTTTACTTCTTTGGGTTCCTGCCTGCTTTTCCATTTCATTCTGACAAAACTTGGTGAATGAGTTGGGTAGCTGACAAGAACAAGCCGATCAGATTTGGTTAAGGTCCGGATTCAGATCCGACCGATCAGTGGGATACAAAACGTAAACTGCTCAGCCTGGCGGAGGTATGCGGTATGTGCTTTCAATCCACACCATTCTTTTACAATGCCTGGCGTTGGCTTAATGGTTAGGGTCCTGAGTTCAAATCCTGCTTGGCTGTTGAATTAATACCAGGTGGGGTTGATTAAGGCTGTCATCCTTCCGAGGTCAGCAAAATGAGTACCAGCTTACTGGTATCCTGTGTCGGAGTGGCAACCCATCCAGGATTGTGCCCAATATCCAAGGAGACTGCTTAGGCAACACCGACGCTCTGCACAGAGTGTGGTCCCAATGGATGGATGGATTCTTTTACACCACTTTAAGCATAATACAAACATCTGTTCATCTTTGCATAAATGAGTTTCCGCAAAGACTGGTTTATAACCGCATTTCCCATGAAAGATTACCAAACATCAAGCTGATGGGAAAATCTTCCAAAGGGGAAATCTAATTACAGAAACCACCAAGAAAGCTTCTTGTGATCACGAGCACAGATATTAATCATTTTTGGGGAAAGGTCTCATGTTCGGCTTCCTCGTGCAGCACTGTCGGGCATATCTGCGCTGCACATTTTAAAAGGAACAAGTTAAACAGTGTATCCCGAGAATGTTCTCAACGTTGCCATCGCTGACTTCAGAAATGGGTGCACATCATAACATTTGTTATGTGGCCATAAATGTTCCAAATGATGGGAAAAAAATTGACGCATGTATTTTACAGCCACCGCTATTTATGTGGCCACTTTTCGAGAGCATAAGGTTGGCCACATCAGGCAGATTTTGCCAGAATTACCATGTAAACTCACAAACTACCAGTAGTTATACGTTTTAAAAATGGAGTATCATAATTGTCTTGACTAACAAGGATGAAATTTTGCCTCAAGTCTTCGCATGAGTGATCTACTAAGTGTGTAAATGATTGTTCAAAATTTGAGGTAGCAATAGGCGCACCATCTAGAAATGTCACTTGGAGCCATTGTACCTACATTATATCCCACTTATATATTAATAGCAGCTCATATAATTCATATAACAACAATAAACGATTCAGTGCAAACTATAAGGGCAATTGGTAGAGCACATACCTCGGCCAGGCTGATTAGTTTACATTTTGTAGCCCACTGATGATAGGTCGGATCTGAATCCAGACCTGAACTAAAATTTAATTGGCTTGTTCTGGTCATCTAACCAACTCATCCACCAAGTTTAATCCGAATCCGTCCGTAACTTTTTGAAATATCGTGCGATATATAATTTTAGCTCTGTCACTCAATGGTGAAGAACCACCTTAAAAAAATTCTCGAATCTTCAGCAAAATCGAATCAATTCTTCCTCATTACATACCCAACCGACCCAGCAAGTTTCATCTGAATCCGTCCACAACTTTTTGAGAGATTTTGTTCACAAACAAACAAGAAAGTTGTCGTGCATAGCACGATACTTGTGAAATCCATAAAACAAATTTTACCTTAAAAATAATTGGTGGTTGAATTCAATGACCAAATATGCAACTCCTCTTCAAATTTCAAATCAAAGGGATGAAATTGAGGATTTTCGAAATTACACCTTAGTTGTTGACCTTTGGCCTATGTTGACTTTTTCGTCTATGATGACTTCAAAAATAATTGGTGGTTAAATTCAGTGACCTGATATGCAAATGTTGTTCAAATTTCTCATCAATCGGATGAAAATTGAGGATTTTAGAAATTTGATAAAGTTTTTGACCTTTGGCCGATAGTGACCTTTTGACCACAAAAACAATAGGCTTCTTGCTTATGACGGTCTCTACCATGTGGTGAAGGTTCATGAAGATCAGTTTAAAATTGTGACCTGGAGGTGATTGACATACAAACAGACAGACAGGATAACACACAAGACCAACCAATATACTTTGAAAATCTTCGATTTTCGCAAGTAACAAGAAAGATGTCATGCATAGCACAATACTTGCGAAATCCATAAAACAAATTTGACCTTAAAAATTATTGGTTGTTGAATTCAATGACCAAGTGTGTAAATCCTCTTCAAATTGTTAAGTCGATCTGATGAAAATTAAAAATTTTAGAAATTTGGCCTTTGTCGACTTTTTGGCCTATCTTGACATTTTGACCTATGTTGACCTCAGATGTAATTGGTGGTTGAATTCAGTGACCTGAAATATAAATCTTCTTCATATTCTAAGTCAATCGCATGAAAATTGAGGATTTTAGAAATCCGGCCTATGTTGACCTTTTGGCCGATGTTGACCTCAAAAATATTGGCTACTTGAATTCAGTGACCTGATATGCAAATCCTCTTCAAATTTAGAGTCAATCGGACAAAAATTGAGGAGTTTAGAAATCTGATAAAGTTGCTGACCCTTGGCCTATGTTGACCTTTAGACCTTTTGACCTCAAAAACAGTTGGCTTCTTGTTTTTAACAAACTCTACCATGTGGAAGTTTTGTGAAGATCGGTTTAAAATTGTGACCAGTTTGTGATTGACAATACAAACAAACAGACAAACAAAAATATGGAATAACGCACAAGACCAACCAATATACTTGAAAAATCTTCGATTTTCGCAAGTGACAAACAGACAAGCCGGTCGGCGACGGGGGATTCGCTATGATCGAAGCGCTGGATACGATGCTGTTCATTCTGACCGATCCACCGACGAAGATTCATTGCCAAGCTGCATTGGTTCACATACAATTGTTCCTCTGCCTGGCAAGATTTTTCCTATTGCGTATTTTGCTAACTGGCACTCATAAACAATGACGGTAAATAGACACCCTATTTTTGAAGGACTACCATTTGAAAAATAATCGGTTTGCTGGTTTGTGCTATGGAGCCTCGCGTTGCAGACACACACACACACACACACACACACACACACACACACACACACACACACACGGAAAACCTGATAAACTTGTCTCAATGGTGGTGTGTAGGTCGTGGAATCGTTTTTGGTAAATAAATAAATAATTGGAGGTAGTGTGTGGATCGTGGAATCGTTTACGGTAAATAAATAAATAATTGTGGAATTGTTTACGGTAAATAAATAAATAATTGGAGGGAGTGTGTGGATCGTGGAGTCGTTTACGTTAAATAAATAAATAATTGGAGGTGGTGTGTGGGTGGTGGAATAGTTTTCGGTAAATAAATAAATAATTGGAGGTGGTGTGTGGGTGGTGGAATCGTTTTCGGTAAATAAATAAATAATTAAAGGTGGTGTGTGGGTCGTGGAATCGTTTTCGGTAAATAAATAAATAATTGGAGGTAGTGTGTGGATCGTGGAATCGTTTACGGTAAATAAATAAATTATCGGTTTGATGGTTTGTGCTGTGGAGCCTCGCGTTGCAGACACACACGCACACACACACACACACACACACACACACGGAAAACCCGATAAACTTATCTCAATGCTCTTGTTTGACCACACCTGAGCCACATAATATTTTTCATAAGCCACGCCCACTTTTCATCAACCACGTCCACTTTCCCTAAGCTCCGCCCACTTTCCTAAGCCCCTCATAAAAAATGACGGTGAATAGACACCCGATTTTTGAAGGACTACCATTTGAAAAATAAAACCTCAATCAAAAATCGGCTCGAGTAAAATTTTCTAAATATCTCGAAGTGTTTAATTCCGAAGTCTCGATTCTCTACATTCAAAACTGAAGGATAAGTATTGAAAATACTGTACGCAGTTTTTCGGCCGCTGCACAGCAACGGGTGGTTGCTCGGCAACGAAATTCAAACGCGCACATTCCCAAGAAATACTGCACATGTTTGCAAAGTTTCATCGAAATTGGTTCGCTGGTTCGTGCTGTGGAGCCTCGCGTTGCAGACACACACACACAGACAGACAGACGGAAAACCCGACAAGAAGGGATATCTAGCATACATAGCGAATCCAACAGACAGACAGGGGTGAAAACAACCTCCACCCACCTCCGGTGGTGGAGGGAATAAGATGATAACCTCACATAAAAAGGACAGCAACACTGCCAAATGACAGAAAACTGTAAACTGTAGTAAAACACTGCCCATCATGGTACCACCAGCAGTGGCATTACCTGCTGCTTCCAAAACAATACGAGGAAACAGAGGAAACACGAGAACAGCTCTTGGTGGAGCGCACACCTCTGCCAGACTGAACAGTTTACGTTTTTTGTATCCCACCGATAGGCCAGATCTGCATCCAGACCTGAACCAAAATCGAATCATCTTGTTGTTGTCATCGAACAAACTCATCCACCAAGTTTTGTCATAATCCGTCCACAACGTTTTGAAATATCGTGTTATACTGCATGTTGTTTTTGGCCCCATCTCTCAATGGTGAGGAAACACTTTAAAAATTCCAGTATCAAAGTCTGGATCTTCACCAAAAATCGAATCAATTCATCCTTGTAACACACCCAACCTGTCCACCAAGTTTTGTCCGAACCCATCAATAACGTTTTGACGTATCCTACTCACGGTTGAAGACAGACAAACAGGGGTGAGTGAAAACATTACGTCCATCCGCCGAGGTAATGAAAGAATGTTTTGAAGCCTTTAAATGAGCATTCGTAGTCGCACCTATGCATTGTGATGTTATTCTCGAAATGTATATCCTCCACATGTTGTACGTCGTGCAGTAAGTGATGCAGGCACGATTGTCCAAGGTGCTTTTTGCTAAGCCGAAATAAAAGTGACAAATCACCGAAAGGAAATCGAGAATGGGTGCAATGCTCAGTGAAACCAAGGTGGTGTGTTTTAAAAGGGTTGTTTACTGACGAGGAACGCCTTTAATAGAAACAATGTTTGAGGATATCGTGATTCCAAAACATTGGGTAGATATTGAGAACAGGACGTTGCTCTTGGCCACGACATAATTCCCTGCTGCCCGCAATTCCCGGCTTAGTTCCAGGCATGTGTGACAAGGGCAGGCTCACAGGCGCTTCTGAGTCGATTATTTTTGTCTAACGCAAAACAGAGCTGCAGGCACACCCAGAAGACGCTTCCTTTCATGTAAGAAATGGAAACCCAATGAGCCGCACTTCCAAAATGTACCGGTGTGTTTTAAGGTTATTCGAGATGAGGGACAGGGCATACGGCATTCCATTTAAGGCCTGCACTGGATCCATGCTCTGAACCCAATCTATTTATTTGTACAGCTTCACACAATGAAACGTTTGTGGCCTATTTTTAACATGCCAATTCCATTTTACCAAAAGCATTTCACAGGATCACAGGATTCCACACAGCTGTGAATAAAGGAGCATCTCCCAAGTCTAAACCCAGCGCTCACCTTCCATTCATTCATGTCCCCCTCCTTCCTCGTATGCAGAAATGTCTTACCGAGTCCATTGTCTCGAGGCCTTCCCCCATGGGATTTCAAATCTGCTGCCCATCATCACCTCAAGGTCTCTCCACTTTCCTCGACTGAACTCAACAACACCATCCGAGACACGGTATTCTCACCTGCCTGCACTTCCTCTCCCTGCGTCATGGTGCAACCATCCGTTTGAATTGTCTTCCCGTTGTTTTCCCTTGATGCTATTTTGTGTTGTTGATCTGTGCTGTGGTTCATTTTGATCTGATGTCTCCTCCTGTTGTTCTGCTCTTCCACGAGTCACAATATCAATATGAAAAAAAAAACCCAACATCTTGAGTTTGTCGCACTCGGGAATGCGGCCACACGACTGAGCACTCACAGAAAATGCCATAATTCCTTTGGTCCAACTCCCGGCCAGGGTGAAGTTTAATGTATTTATATATTTATAGATGAAGCATTTTTGTTTGTTTGTTTGTTTGGCTGGTTTTGTCCCAATACTGCAGTGCATTTTGTAGAATAATCAGCTTTTTAATTAAATAAGTTACAATTAGTTGTCAGTTCTTTCAATTCTGATGACGTTTGGTACCAGCCTGTTTCCACCAGCTTGGTTGCAAGCCTCAGCATAATGGGCTTCCCAGTGAAGATGAAAATCGTCTTTTGTGTTTTCTTTAGAAAGACGAGTTGAGGTCATCCGCTTTTGATGGAACTTCTGCTTCCCCTCGAGCTGAGAACGCTGCCATGGAAAATGACAGACGGGTTTCCCCCACCCGCATTGGTCTCGGCTTGTTGCCTTCGGGCCCTCACCAATGCCGGCCCAAAGGTTAAAATTCTGACGTCTTTTGGACAGAAAGTGCCTTGGTTCCATAAAGTGCTCTGATCTCCTCCTCTCGTGACCTTTCATGGAGCGATAAAAGACGTGCAGTGAAAGAAACCTAACTTTGTGCTACAACTACTATGGCTTTGTGTTCCAATGGTTTGGCTGTAGAATAACTTGCATTACCCACCTCTTCTCTATCATCTTCTATCAGTGAACTTTTTTAGTTTGGCCCTGCCACAAGGGAGAACCAGGTGCTGGCAATGAGACTAACCATGCCTCTTTGGAACAACTGTCAACCGTCTTCATGCTGCGATGAGAGGCGAATTTGAGAAAACGGCAGACATTGAACACCTCACATGTATGTGCTGTTTCAAATTTCTGAGAGAAACTCAATATTTCATACCAGAGTGTGTCAAAAAAAAGGTTAACCGCTTCAAATGACCTTTGTACCTTTATTCATTACCTTAATTTTTTATATTTTATTATTTGCAGGAGTGATCAATGATCTTTGGACAAGTCATTCAAGCATGACCAAAGTATTCTACGGAAGAAAAAAGTGACATTGTCCACGGAGCAAAGAGTAAACATTGTCACGTGGTATTTTGAGACCAAATCAATTGCTTCCATCCAGACGAGGTTCTGTACTAAACATGGAGTGCATCCCAGAAATAAGCCAAGCAAGCCAGCCATTTGGCAACTTGTGAAAAAGTTCAAAAGCGAAGGGACGATTCTCAACATTAACAAGGGATGGTCCGGTCGCCGAAGAAGTGTACGGTGTGAAGGAAACGGAGAACGAGTTCGTGAGTCAGTCATGCAATGTCCGAAGAAATCGCATCGCCAAAGATCTGCTGAACTGGGTCTCGCTCCCAGCAGTATCGGAAGAATAACGAAACAAAGTTTAAACCTCTTTCCTGACCACATCACAACAGCCCATAAATTGACCGATGGGAATAAAGCAGCACGAGTCGCAATGTGTGAGATGCTGCAGCAGCAGATGGAGGCAAACCCAAACTGGATTCGCGATGTGTGGTTTTAGTGATGAGGCACACTTTCACGTCAATGGTGCTGTCAATTCACGCAACATTATCTGGGGAAGTCAACACCCAGATGAGGTTGAAGAGAAGTCGCTTACAGGTCGGTAAGTCGCTGCTTTCATGGCTGTCAGCTACAGGGGTGTGTTTGGGCTGGATTGGTTTGAAGATTTGAAGACAAAATCGGAAGAACCGTTACCATCAATCAAGAACAATACCGGTCGATTGTCAACTCATTTTACGAAGACTTGAAGCAATCAATGAGCACTGCAGCCCACGGCGACGGTGGTTCAAGCAAGACGGTGCTACCCCGCATAAAGCCAATGAAACAATTGCCTTTCTGCGTCAAAAATTCGGACAACGAGTTCTCAGTTTGCATATGGAAAACGAATGGTCTCCACAAGTTAATTTTTTGTTTTATTACTCAATGTTTTGGTTAATAAAGTATTGAAGTGGTTCGCCTTTTAGATTATATTGACGATTATGGATACAGTGAAGGAAAGGACAATTTTTTTTGTGGACCGACAGAAAACTTTGCATTATGTTCATTCGTGCAAAGTAACCATTGACTTTGGGTCAATGAGAAATAATTTTACTTTTTGCGAGAATCGTATCGAGTTAATTTGAAGAACGGTTCCACAATAAAACATTTGAGTCGACAGTGTTGTGGAGCAAGCGAAAATAGTGCTGTATTTTCAGCCTCAGAGCTCATAACTTGCATTCAAATGTCTTACCTTCAGGAAAGCAGTCGGAGTGTTGTTGTTTAGATCCAGAAAGCCCACCCGTATCAATGGGGCAGGCCACCATCTGGCCGGCCTGTTGTTGGTCGGTTGGCCGATCTGTTGCTTTGCCAACAACTTTCTTCAAGGCGCTGTCAGCAGTGGTTGTGATTGTCACCACATGTGGAGACATTGCTGAAGATGGAGGCCAAGTAGAAACTTCAGGCAGAGGTCCAGATTGACTCTGAGCTCCTGGAATAGAGGCAGAGTCTCCACCAGGTTCCAGTTTAGAAACATCTTTATCAGCCACAGAGGCAACGTGACTACGAGGCACTGGTTTGGAATCTGAGTGCTCAACGGGTATCGGTACTGAGCCAGAATGTTTGTCAGGTGTTTTCGTAGAACCAGAATGTATTTCAAGCATCTCTGCTGAGCTTGTGTGTCCATCAGGCACTTGTGCAAAGCCAGGCTGTTTTTCAGGGGTCTGCACTAAGCCAGACCGTTTCTCTGATGAATGCACTGAGTATGAGTGCGTCCCATGTGTTTCTGGTGAACCAGGTAGTGGATCAAGCCGTTTAACTGAACTCGATTGTCTGTCCGGCCTTTGCGTGGCGCCAGTGCCTCTTAATGTGGTAGGTCCTCTGGTGGGTTCAGTTTGAGTTATTTTTGAGTCTTGTATAATTTTTGAGGTGTTCTCTTTCCTCTTCTTTGATGTTTTGTCTGTTCCCGTTGATATTGCGGGCGTGACTTTGTCCGGTTTGTTACCTGAATGAATATCATGTGTTGGGCTTTTTGGACGAGGTCCAACGGCACTTGAGTTCTTGACATTTGATGGAGGTACAACCACAAGATTTAGCTGTATTGAAGAGCCTGGTTTCTGTTCTTTTAATGATCCATCGACACCATTTTTGGTTGGTTTTTGTTTTGGCATCTCTCTGTGATCTCCGTTGGGTTTACCTATCTGTAACTTGGTGCTTGTGTCATTGTTCATGCTTGAAGCAACAAATTCTGCCAGGCCATTTTCAAAACTGGAGCTACGTGGAGTTGGACTCGGGTTAGATCGAGACCTCTCAGGCTTCAGTGTCTTTTTCGGTCTGACTGTTGCAACCTCCGTGGGAGTAGAAGGGGTTTTGACTTCGACCACTGAATCTGCGGTGACATTCTGTGGGATACTGGAATTTTGTCTCCCTTCACCATCAGATTGCAGTCTTTTCCTTGAGCCTGGGGCCACTCCATCATCCATAGAATTCAATCTGGTCGTACCATCATCACCTATGGATATAAACAGCAAACAATGATTGGTCAATTAATTTAATGATTACAACATCCAAGTATGCATCCAAATTATCTTTTCATGACACAACAGTTCTTGGGTCTCAAGGTTCCATTTTTTTACCTTCGCATTCTGCGAAAGGTTATGTTTTGGGTCGGCGTGTATGTATGTATGTATGTATGTATGTATGTATGTATGTATGTATGTATGTATGTATGTATGTATGTATGTATGTATGTATGTATGTATTTATTTATTTATTTATTTATTTATTTATTTATTTATTTATTTGTTTGTTTGTTTGTTTGTTTGTTTGTTTGTTTGTTTGTTTGTTTGTTTGTTTGTTTGTTTGTTTGTTTGTTTGTAATCTTGTGATTCGTATAACTCAAAAAGTATTAAACCGAATTGCATGAAATTTGGTGGGATGATTGGTTATTAGCCAGGAAGCATTCGAATCAATTTTGGGATCGTTCGGGTCAAAGGTCAAGGTCACGAAAAGGTCAAAATCGTCTTTTTACGATAACACGGTCAATTTTTATTCAATTTGCATGCAACTAACGCCAAAATGTTCAGAATTCAACGCCTCATCTTGTGATATGCAATACGACACAATGACGCCCATACTCTTGTTACCGGTTAGGGGTCAAAGGTCAGGGGGGTCACGACCTTGAAAAATATGCGGTTTTTGTCATAACGCGGTCAATTCTTGTCCGCTTTACATGAACCCAGCACCAAAATGTTCAGAATTTAATGCCCAATCTTGTGACACAATGACGTCATAACACATGTCACCGGTTTGGGTAAAATGTCGGGGGGGGGGGTCACGCCCTTGAAAAATATGCGGTTTTCAGCATAACTCAGTCAATTCTTATTCGATTTGCATGAAACCAGGATCAAACGAGATTACCTTCTCTTGTTGAAACGTTGTATTCACCGAGCTTGCGAGTGAAGACTCGCCAAAACGACGTGAGTTGATTGTTGTTTAGTCCGTAGCCCCCGAAAGTCGGGGGGGTCATGGCATTATAGATATGTGGTTTGTGTCATAAGACCATTCATATGAAACCAGTTCCCCACACTCATACCAAGAACAAAAAAGTAGTGGCGGCGAAGGTATGCGCTCTATGAGTGCCCGTTCTAGTTTTTTCATGTTTTCTACCAATACCTGAGACAATCTGTGCAGCATAATGATGTAACAACTCATCGCAGAAACACAAGATGCATAATACACTCAATACTTGGGTGAATTTGCATATTGTGGCATTTTTAAAAATAGTTGTTCAGTCGACTTCCTAATGTTGGAGTTTTCTTCATCTTTGTTCATTATTTTCTCTTTCTTAAATTTTAAATCTGTCTAGAGCCGATTCTTAATGCTCTTTTTTCCGACTGGATGATACATAGGCAGTGCTTTTATATTTGAGCTATCTAGTCTGGGTTCGGTACGCGGTCTGACTATAAACTATCGGATTGGTGCTTCGCAAGCAGGGCATTGGATCACAAAGTGACATCCCTTGGATATACGCAAATCTGGCTGCCCCGTCTACAAGCATTTTTTGTGGAAGATAAAGATCCACAGTGTCTTTGGACTAGGCAAATGATTGCACCTTGGACTCTTGGATAAATTCCAGAAATTCCTGCCCTCACCTACATGGTGGCACTGCATTATCTGCACAACCATAGCTCTTACCTTTAACCCACCACAATGGTGTCATGATTACAGTGTCCACTTTGAGTATGGGAGGTCGGCGGTTTGAAACCCACCCCATCTGAGTCATACTAAAGACTTTAGAAATGATACGTGCTACTTCATTGCTTGATGCTCAGCATTTAAAAAGGATGGGATGAGAGCACGGATAAACCATAGGTTGGCGACCATTGCACACACTTGGTGGGCCTCCTCCATTGAAGCCCCTTGTGAGGGAACTCGTTTTGTTTGGAAAAGATGGCACACCTGTGGGCCGAACTCACAACTGACTTCTGGTCCAATATGCAAACAAACATACAAACTCATATACATTACTACTCGTTTCATGACCACTTTCCCAGATTAGGATAAATGGATATTATTGTGTATGCATACATCCATTATATATATGAAGATAAATAAAGTTCTCTGACCTGGATGAATGGTATTATGATACCATCATGACTGCAGCACCAGAAGGGCCTCTTGCAGTGCAAAGATGCCAAGATCAAATACTGTCATCAAGCAGATGAAAAGAAAAGCTCCAGACTAGTTTTGCCTTGCCCTTATTTGGGCTCATCAGAGCAACACATAGCTGTTCCATCCACTTAATGATTGAAGCCTTACGGCCTCTTATATGGGTTAATGATACACCCCTAACTGTGACTGGAGAGGATGTCAGATCGAGTTCCATTATAACTATTGCTGCAAGATCTGGAACCAACAAGTACCATCTGCCACATGGACACATCGTCTTTGACCCAACCAATGACAACTAGGAGACATCACCATTGTTTTAACACAGATGGACTTCTGGGACTGCAGTTATGGCGGTGTGTTCACGGCATTCGTCCAGGTCAGATAACTTTATTAATCATTGTTGAACTCCCAGCCGCTTTAATGCAAGCTCTTGATGAGTGACATGGCAAGGTGGAACAAATAGCTTATACACCTACTGGCATGCGTTGTGAACAGGACGTCATGGCTCCAGCGTCCGACGCGCTTTCCTTGTGCGACCCGCACCGACAGCTTGTATGTGGTGCCTGGAGCAAGGTTGGAGATGGTGAGCTCGGTTTCCCTGGTGATTTTGTACTGATATCGATCATTCTTTGTCTTCCTCCGGTAGCGAACGCGATACTCCCTGTTAAGGCGGACAGCACATCAAAATGAGCTCATCGTCGGTGCCATGAGCACAGCCTTCCTTATGAACGTGACACTTCCACCTCACTCTTTCTCCATGATGATCCTGCTCACATTTTCAGTTCTCCTGCCACTATTATCCACAGTGAAGTTAACTTTATTGAGTAAATATTCCATGGTTAGCAATTATTAAAAGAATATCAAATGTAAGTGCATGTTCGATGCAGCAAGAAATAAGGAGATGGAGTCGACAGGAATGGATTTATTATTTATTTCGATGTAACACAATGTCTATTAATATTTCCTTCCATTTGCTTATTCTGCGCTCTTTATCCTTGTAGAGCAGGAATGGTTATGCATCAAATATTATCTCAACCACATTTGCAGAGTGTACCATAAGTAGTGTTGATGTACTTACCAGATGTAAATGCATGGAAGTTAACCTTTTCGACTTTCATTGCCATGCACTGATTGCGGTAACGGAGATTTCATCTCCTCACTATCCGACAGGACAGTCCCACGGATGATGATCCATCGGAGGCATGTGCCATGTTCACATGGGTTTACATCGAAGGCAGCCCTGAACCTGCCATTTTAGACATCAGCACAGCAGACTTCTTTCCTATGTGTGGGCAGCATCATTTGCTGGAGGAAAGAGGGGAGGAATGGGGGTTGGGGGGAGGGACGGCTGTGCTGCTGATGCCCCCTGTAGGTTGGAGCAGGAACTGGTATTTGGTCAGGGTGCTGGTGGTTACTCGCCCACTCTTTGCGAAGGACACCATGCGATCTTTGCAGTTGGCCAATTTATGCTAGCAGACAGGATACCCAATTTAATGTCCATCTGAGGGACGCCACGCATTGAGGAATCAGCAGGAAACTGTTTTTTAAAAAAGAAACAATAACTCATAGAGTGACACTTGGCGAAATGGAATAGCACTTGAGAGAGTGCATACTTCTGCCAGGCTGAACAGTTTACATTTTGTATCCCACTGATACGTAGGTCGGATCTGAACCAAAATGGAATCGGCTTGTCCCTATCACCGTACCAACTCATCCACCTTGTTTTGTCATAACTCGAACACAACTTTTTGATAGCTCATGCTATGCAGAGTCTTTGGTCCCATCTCTCAACGGTGAAGAATCACCTGAAAAATTATCAAATCCGGATCCGGAGTCGGATCTTCACCAAAATCGAACTAATTCGTCCTTGTCAAACACCCAACCTGTCCACCAAGTTTCTTCGGAATCTAGTCATGACCTTTTGAGATATTGTGCTATATATCGTTTTTGGCTCCATTTCTCAATGGTGAAGAATCACTAAAAAAAACTTCAGATCCAGATCCGGATCTTCATCAAAATTAAGCATTGCTATCCTTGGCCGGTCACCTACATACACAAAAATTTCAGAACAATTGCTTGAAAATTTGAAAACTGTGGTCAAAAATCGTGTGACAAACAGATATACAGACAGACAAATGCGACAGACTAACATACTTGGCGAAAAAAAATTTCGCCAAGTAATAATGCAAACTGGTCCAGTAGTCCAGTGCTTCACATTGCGTTAGAGTGTGGACGCCAAACACAAAAAGCCAAGACCTATGCCCCCCCCCCCAATTTTTTTTTATTTTTATTTTTTAAATCACAAAGCAGATTTTCATCCCATCAATCTTTCAAAAAAAAAAAAAAAACACTTCCTTTTCTTTTGATTGATGAAATTGAAGGGATGCCTCTGCTTTCGTCCTTTTTTGTGAATTAATTAACCCTTCATATTCCATCGACAGGAAAGGTAGAGAAGTGTGACTGAAGGACTGCGATTGGACGAATACCTGGTCACCGGCTGGATAAAGATCTGAGAGGGTGGCAGTGCCACAAATTCAGTTTATTTTCCCCCTTCTGTCGGGACAGCAGAGCAGGTGTTCTGACCAACGCAAATGCATCTGCTCATAAATATGACGATCACAGTTGGGAAATCGTGTAAACAGTAAGGCGGCATGGCACAAATAGCACACCGACGTAGATTACCTTTGATTGACTACTACTCGTATAATTATTGTTATCCTAATCAAGGCGACTGATGTATTTTCATTTGTACACACGATCATCAATAAGAGCTTTTCTCACCGTGTGCTGCCCTTGCTTGGAGGAACTTCTTGGGTTTGCCAAGTGATTGTTGCCTCTTGTGGCGATGACACAGTGACAAGTACCTTCTTTGGTACAGGGAGCTCCTCCTTCGCTGTGGTTCAATAAGAAAGAATGCTATTAGCAATTTTGCCATCAGTTATTAACTTTAACAGCTCCTCGGCAGAATTTCCAGGATTTGGGAGTTTGGGATCTGCGTGGTAGCCATCCTCAAGCCTCAAACAGCATCTTGTGAGAAAAGCTTAACATTACCTCTAAAGAATAGCATGCTCCATGATGCAACCTTTCTATTGGCACTGGGATGGCAGATCTTGTCGGATCTCATTTTTCAGGGAGTCGGACACAAAACCGATAAAAACTTGATTGTCCTCACGTAGCGAGCACCGCGCAACACAAAGGGCCATTTTATCATAATCATTTCACTTTAACATCTTCTTTGCAATCTCTTCATGATATAGCAATGCATCCAAACCGTTCAATATGGCAAATCCACCATATGAATATAAATACCGTAACATGTATTGTGGCCTTATTCCACCCCGAAATAACAGTGCTAATTACATTAGAAAATGGCTGTCATGTCTACATTGAGGAAGTTTATGAGCAGATGATAATTACAATGGAACATTTCAGCATGAAATCCCATGGTTGAAAGCAGATAATTCCAATGAGACATATTCCACATTCCAGCATCATGTCCAGCATGAGGAGGTCATCATTATGATAGAACATTCGGGCATAGTGTCCATGGTGTGGAGGTCATAATAATGATGGAACATGCCACCGCTATGTACAAGGTGAGTAAATACTGTTCATTCTGACCTGTAGGGTCTCGCTTGGTGTGTGCAGCGCGAAACATGGGCACACTCGCTCCCAGCGCATTCAATGCTTGCACCGAGAACACCTGCACAGACTCGGGATCTGGAACAACACGGCAGAAGCCCAACTTCTAGACCTTATGGGCCATGAGAAATCAATTTGCTTTTTCAGTCTTCCTTCGCACCATCAAATACCTTTTGGAGGGGAACAGGGGACATCAAGCCAGCTGTTCCATCTGCAACAAACTTTGAAGGGCCAACTCTCTTTCACGATTCGGACTTTAGCCGAAGTGCTCTTCCAAAGGTTTACTGTTGTAAAATATACCTCGAAATGTTTAATGTCCAAATGATTGCAGACAGGACAGCTAGCTTAACATCACCTCTGAAGAATAGCATGTTCCTTGAGGCAACCTTTCTATTGGCACTGGGATGGCAGATCTTGGCGGATCTCATTTTTCAGGTAGTCGAACACAAAACCGAGAAAGCTCAGAGACAAACAGTCTGGCAAAGCATAGTAATCTCCCACAGCTTAAACATTGAAAACTCGCGTCATACTGCTGTTGATGACCAGATCGGTTGTTGATTTGAGCTTTTGTATTCCCACATGGATGTTGTGCACTGACCTATGAGCATGGCAGATCATAATAAAAGAGATAACAGAATCTCACCAAGACCGTCGATCTTGTGAGAAAAGCGATGTCCTGGCACGTGTTCAAATCTCATGGGGTGACCAGGTATTCCGAACCCGACAAAATAACCCCGAACCCTGCGCCAGTCTTTCTCGGAGCCACTGAATGGGCGTTGCCAGTTCAGCTGTGACCAGTTGCTGCCCGTATCGACTTTTACCACTCGAGGAGGTCGAGGAGCACCAATTTCTGTGGAGCAAACGGTGGCAATGTTACGATGCAATTACCATTTCAGAAGTGTACATGAAGGATGCAGATCATGTGATGTTTAGTCAAGTCGAAAGCCAAAGATTTATAACAACATTTCAGCCTTCATCTCAATCTCCAAGTGACCCCCTTCATACCTACGATTGCACCCACCTGTGATTTTGTCGGTGATTAGTCCAGAGTATGTGGGATCATGTGGTACTGGAGATACCCACGCACCACCTAGAGCATCGTAGCACACTCTGAGAATCCGAGCAGAGTTCTGGGCTTTTTCACTTAGCAACAGTTGGCACTGACTTGGGTTTGCAAGGGAGCTGTGCTGGCGAGCATTGCAACACTCTAATTGCACTTTTAAACCAATTTAACTACTTTTGTTTCAACAACTGCACCACTAAATATAGTTTCCATATCACAAATCGCTCTTGCATAATTTCTTCATGTTCAAACTTTTCATTGAAAACAACATTTTGACCGTTGCCATCACTGGTGAAATGCTGTGTTGTCTGTAGCCCCAAAATTATAGTACTTCATATCACGTGACAATTTCCTGGCGAGATGAACCTGGTGGTGTGTTGGTAGGATAGCTCGGATGTCTTGAACAAGTCTTTGTGCTCTCTCGTCTGGATTTGATTACTGACGTGACTACAAACTGTAACTCTGCTGTTTTGAAGGCAGGGCATTGTATCATCCCTTTGATGGGATGTTTAGCTGAAGACCCATCTGGCAGCATTAACTGCTTGAAATTATACATTCTATTTTTTTCCGCCGATGCAGAGCGACTCAAGTCCTTATATAGACTGTTTTTTCTTTATATACACTCTGCAGTTGCCTACTAAATGCCTTGATGGCAATTTGGGATTGGCACAAAAATGCTTTTGCACAATATCCCACTAAATTAAAGTACTGTACTACTACAACGATGACTACAACCATTTTCCCATATTAAGAGGTTGGTTTGTCGTGAAGTACAATATCATTTTTCTAATATGATTTTGATGAATTGCAGAAACATTTGTAGAAGCTCACGTGAAGGGATCTCCACACGGTAGACTGGCTGACCCAGGCCACGCCGGTTCTCCGCCCGGAGGAGAACGAAGTACGGTAAGCCAAAATCTGCACGAGCTGCAAAGGCAAAACAATGTGGATCGATGTCAGGACATTCCATCTTTTCCATCCCCATCAGTCTCCTCGAGATCGTGTACCATCGTACCCACATCACGGATGAGGTACGAGCGCACGCTGGCGGGAAGTCCCACGCTCCTCAACTGATCGAGATTGTGCCCATAGCTGAGTCTGTAGGAGGTCACGGGGCGCTGCGCGGTGAGCCGTGGAGGACTCCATGTCATCCAAAGGCCTCGGCCAGCAGAGAGGACCTTGAACTGGCGTGGACGCAGAGGATATCCTGACAATAGAACATTGGTGAGCTCTTATGATGCAAGTGCACCTGAGTCAGTCAGTCAGTCAGTCAGTCAGTCAGTCAGTCAGTCAGTCAGTCAGTCAGTCAGTCAGTCAGTCAGTCAGTCAGTCAGTCAGTCTCTCTCTCTCTCTCTCTCTCTCTCTCTCTCTCTCTCTCTCTCTCTCTCTCTCTCTCTCTCTCTCTCTCTCTCTCTCTCTCTCTCTCTCTCTCTCTCTCACAATAAATGTCAGCAGTTGTTCCTGAGATAATCATAGCACTCGGGTGATAGTTAGAACCTAATAGAATATGCAGCACAAATTGCTTTAATATAGAGCAAACACTGGTTGTCCTTATGCCCTAAAGGTGCAGTAAAGGAGAATCTATAATGAGCAAAGGTACCCAAAAGGCGTTGCTGAGCAACGCCGGGATCCTCCTTCCGCCACTTTCCCTCCCTCCTCCCACTCTTCCCCTACATCCTACCACCCCACCCTTCCCCCCTCCCCCTACAAAGGTACCCAGTGTTGTCTGGGATCTAACGTACATCTATTGGACTACCACAATTAAGCACACATTTAGAGATAAACATTTTATTCATGAAGCCATAAAATATTGAACAGAAATATCAACAACATTGAACATATTATTGTCATGATTTTAGGTAGACAATATTGAATGTTTTTCCATCAAGGGCCAGATCATGCATCAGGATCAAAACTGCTTGTTTAAAATTTTTCGCATGGTGTATATATGGAGAAAATTAGCTGAGGTGGTAACCTTTCTGCGACAAATTCTTCTTTCACCCTTGAGAGTTATGTCGTTAAATGAGCAGTAGCATTACCTTTAAATCGATGTGTAGGTTGTGTTTACTCTTTTCAGTTTCAGAATAATTAGTGATTGGCGCATTTGAGAGGTCATGTGACTCCTTCACCATCTTACTGATCGTGATTTTTCACATCTGATACAATATTTGATGATTGGAGCTCACCATCTCACCAATTCGAAAGCTATCCGGGTTGAAATCCGAAAAAAAATTGGGCTTTTTTAAAATTATAAAGCATTGTATGTATCTATCTACCCTGGGAGACGACGATAGGTGGTGGCTCGTGTGTTGATAAGTTATGAATTGTGAGAAAATGACCGTTTTAAAACCCCGAGTAAGGTGCATTGTGGTAAAAATATGACCCTACAAAGTTTCGTCGCAATTAACCTTGGGAGCTCAGAGTAGGGAAAATGGCGTCATTGAATGCATAAAATCTCTCCAAGCTCCTAATCTTAAAACTATAGCACCGACAAAAGCAATGTATCCATCAATTTGTAGGTATGACTATCAGGCATTCGATGATATGAGTGAGGAAAGTGAAAAAAAAATTTTAAGCGCTTTATCGTTAAGAAACTGTTGCGGCCTGTTCCAAGTCAAGGCATTGCTGAGCAGGCCAAAACAAAATGGTGGCTTAAGACCCCTGCGAGGTGACAGCGGGCTGACCAAGATAGCACGCCACCATCTTGGTAAGGCTTTTTTTTTGTTTGTTTTTAGATGATGAGAACCCCGTTAATTATCTTCAAAAGAGGTGTTTCAATTTACCCAAACCCACAGTTTTCATCCATGCACTCCCTTGGAGTTCCCTTAGGATGCATGCAAAGTTTGGGGGTTTTCATGGTTTTGGAGTAATGGGGAGACACAAATACACACACACACACATATTGGTTCGCGGGCACCAGCAGTGACCACTATTTTTCGTTGTGTCTGTGTGTCTGTCTGTTTGTGACTCTCTCCAGAGCATAGCTCCGTGACGTTTGATGCGATCTTGATGAAACTTGGACACCAGCTGGATATCATGGTCTAGTTGTGTCTTTTTGTATGAGGGGCGTCCCACGCCCCTTGTGGGTGAAGCCACGCCCACTTGAACTTTTTTTCTTGCAATTTCATTTCCTAGAAGCTGTGCGTAATGTCCATAAGTACAACATATAAAAAATCCGATTTGATTTGGTCAATTTTGACGGAAGAGATAGGTTTTTACGGTAGGGCTTCCTCAAAAGCTTCCACTAACTCAATTGCACCTCTCATGGCATCGTTCAATAATGCCCGCGAACCATCGTCGCCTCCCGGCTTGTTTTTATTATTATAGATGTACACATTGATATGTGGTTGGGAAGGGTAAATTGGGAAAAGCGAGAAAGAAGGATGACAGAGAAAAAGGAGGGTAGTTGAGTATGGGAGGAGTGGAAAGAGAACAACATGAAGTGTTGGAGAGGATAGGAGTAATAGCGAACAGAAGGGAATTGGCATATATGGAGTCGGGGAAGGGATAATGTAATAAATGTGGCCATACTTGCACACGTCTTCATACATGTCCCCTCAAATGCTAGTTAATATTAGGAACACAAGTTGGTATCAGCACCAGCCCGTCCGAGTTCCATTTCCACACGCACATCGTCGAAAGCACTCCATAGCACTAATGGTTGGTTGACGTGTCCACCTACCTTGCATGCCGGGGAGCAGTGTCATGCTTCCAGATCGATGAAACGACCCTGAGAATTAAACGCATGATGATAGGTTCACGGTATCCTTGAAATGGGTGTGTACAGCGAGTACATTCGGTTCTAATTTATACCATTTTGCTCTACATTTCTATTTTGTGCAACAAAACTTGATCTCACGTTTGGTTGGTACTTTGTTGAAGCCAAATAGATATGCTATTGGTACGTCAGTCAAGCACGGCCAGAATGGATTCAATTTACGGATTGGAGGTATTGGTGGGTACGATGAGACAAAAGAACCAATTGTCTGCAACTGAGGTTTGGGATATGGGAACCATTTCAACAATGTGTTGTCGTTTGCTGTGTAGTTTTGGCTGCCAGGATGTGGGAATGGTACGCACACTCGCCTACAAGTTGTCTAGCCTGGGTTTGAATCCCAAACCCAGCAATAAAGTCAACTCGGTGTATTACAGGCAGGGTCGTTCATCAATGTATCTTCCATCCCTCATATGGGCGTTAAACGGACGTCCTGTCCGCCGGAATTAGTTTGTGGACGTTGAAGATCCCACGGTGTCCTTCGTAAAGAGAAGGCGAGCTATCACTGTTACCGTGAACACATTCTAAATTCCTGCCCTGGCTTCCTGTGTCGGAGTGGTGACTCAAGTTATAGCAACTACTTCAGCAGCACCGACACTGTATAGACTATGGTATAGACTATACAGCATGGAATCTGATCTACTCGTCTTATATGCAGCACAAACCTGTGTCACTGGCTGAGGACGTGGCTGTGCCGCTGATGCAGTGCCCTCTGTAGGTTAGGGCAGGAATTTGTAATGATGTCAGCGATAGCTCGCCCACTCTTTGTGAAGGACACTGGGAGATCTTTAACGTCCACCAACTAATACTGGGAGATGCGACGACGGCAGGTTTTTGTATTTTTGTATACATAGTCGAGGCTCGTGGAAGAGCTAGTTTGACGTCCATCCAAGGGACGGTACACACATTGATGAATCGCCGTGCCTGCGGAACACCAGGATGACAGTTTATAGCTGTGCCGGATTCTAACACAGCCGAGACAGCTTAGAGGTGAGTAGAGTGTGCACAGCTCTCGGCCATCTGTGTTGTGCAGCATTCGTGTCTTGGTCTTGCCGTGTCCAACTCTCCACGAGCCTTACGCGGCTCAGGTTGACCACACCTCGAGATTGCACCTGTACCTTACATCTGTGCCAAAGACCTTTAAAAGAGACGCCTTGATGTGAACAGGTGAAACATTTCCAACGTGCACAACACCCACAAAGTGAACGGCGAAGTCGACAATTTATAGGGAAAAAAAAATAAAATTAAAATGATGTTCCACATGAACTCAAAGCTCATCATCGTGATCGTGACGTTGACATTTCCCCCCAACGATCGTATTGATCGCCTGCTGGACACAACATGATCACAACATGCTGTTGCATCGAATCGAACGACTCGGGGGGTCGGGGGGGGGTCCGACTTGATGGGCGACCCTTTATAAGTTCATGCAGATGGAAGGAATTCAACCAAAAGAGCACGAAAGTACGTGCACAATTAAAACAGACAAAAACCTTTCCTTTTTCTGTTTTGTCAACGAAATCAATTTATTCCCCCATCAAGGGGGGGGGGGGGAAAGCCAACCTCAGGACGAGCCCATGAACACAATCCTGTCCACGGAATTACCGAGTAACTGTTTGTCTCTGTGTGCGAGATCCACGCTCGTTGCTCGTACACCGAAAGGTAACGTGAACACAGTCTCACCTTTCTGCGCGCTTGAAACACCTCGAAGGAGCGCGCGCGTGAGCAGCACGAGGAGGAGAGCGCGCGACCACATGGCACCACGAGGAGGAGGAGGAGGAGGGCGCGACCACGAGGTGCGTGCGATTCCTGGAGAGCAACCGGCGGAGAGGAGGAGGAGGAGGAGGACGACACGCTCGTGAACGGCGCTCCGTGCCTGCAGGAATGAAGTACCCGCGCTTCTGGCGAGGAAACTCGAAATGACGTCATAACTGCTTCTCACTCCCACCCTCATCCGGAGGAGGCAATGCGAGTCATTTGCTGTTTTGGTTTTTTTTTTTTACAAAACAATTTCCTTTCACAAAATTCATGCTTTTGACGTGTCCGATCATATTTCGATAGAGGAGAAGAAAAAAAATATATATATATATATATGTTTATAATTGTGGTGAACGAAAAAAATGAAAACACCATTAAAAAATCATTTAATAGGATGTTGGGCCTCCACGTGTGGCCTGGCCGGCTCGGCCTGTATGTTCCACGGCATGGAGTCCACACAGCGTCTGTAATTGTGCGGGACGGATGAGGCACCATTATTCCACGAGAAAGTCAATCAATTCGCACCTGTTCGCTGGAGCTGGAAACGCCGTTTCAGGCGTCGTTCCACAATATCCCACAAAAGCGCGATTGGGTTCAGATCTGGTGATTGAGAAAGCCATGACGTGTGGATGTGCTCATCAAACCAATGGGCGACCACACGTGATTTGTGGATGGGGGCATTGGGGGAAGGGTCTCCTCTTGCAGCCACGCTAGCCATAACTATAGACAACCAGGTCTGGGCAGCATTTTATTCATAACCCTAAGCATGCTGGGATGTTATTTGCTTAATTAACACATGGGCCACACCTGCATGGAAGCCGTTACTTGGTGTCCCTCATTTATCCTGGTGTTTCCATTTTTTTTGTCCACGACCTGAAAATATATATATATATATATATTTATATATATTTTTTAATATGTTGGGTGGTCGCTAGACTACCGTTTTTCTCAGGTTTTCCGTCTGCCTGTTTGTTTGTATGTCATGGACAGCTCTGGAGGCCAGAGGAGTCAACCAATTTTGATGAAACCTGACTGGTAGGGTCATACCAGGATCTAGTTCTATGCTTTTGAGCACTGTTTCTCTGGGCGCCACCGTTGCCAGCAAACGGGACTTTGAAATTTTAGAAAAAAATCCGAAATTTTTTTTTTTGAGAAAATCAAAAATCGGCTTCCGTGCTTTCATGCGCACTATAATCGACCTCTTTGTCAAAAATTTTCAGCCCGATCCGTCAAAAACTGTATGACTAGTATGCAATTATATAGTGACCACCCATGTCACCTACCGGCTTGTATGTATATATATATATATATATATATATATATATATATATATATATATATATATATATATATATATATATATATATATATATATATATATATATATTAACAAACCATGCATGCTTCCCCATTGTCTCGGGGTACTCGGCATTGCTTGGTGCTGTTCTAATCCTGTTGGCATTTTGAAGAAATCAAATTTTGTCTTTTTTTTCTATTTATTTTTTTTGTGGGGACCTAAACCACCTCTCTACATTCATAAATGACGATAAACACGATGGTGCCTTATTTTCGTTTGGAAATTTTCCAACACAGGATTCCATTATTGTTTGTACTCACGACAAAAGGTTCGTTTGTAGTGAGTGGTCTGTGCATCATGGTCACGAACCACTGTGATCATCATGACCTTCTTCCTCCAGCACCACTTGTCCCTCCAACTTTTATCTTTCGCTAATTTCGCCTCAACTGTTTCACTGTACTGTGTGGGGCATGCCAACGCAAAGATGGTCTTCTGAATAATCCAAATGGCGGACTTAGTAAATTCCTTCAAACATGTTCTTCTCAAGACCCACCAGTCAGAATGCTACCAGATTTGGGTGACAACATTAAGCCAGGGAAGGGATGTTAAATTGCAGAGGTCATGACGATCACATGACCAGAAGTGTGTCAAAATGGCTGACTGTCAAGTTTGGGGAAAATCACGTAAATTCCTTCAAAAATCTTCTTCTCCAGACCCACCAGTCAGAATGCCACCAAAATTGGGTGACAAAATTAGGATAGGGTAGGGATGTTAAATTGTGGAAGTTATGCTGATCATGTGACCATAAGTGTGTCAGAATGGCCGACTTCGTAAATGTTTGGGAAAATCGCTTCATTCCTTTAAAAATTTCTTCTCTCGATCCACCGGTCAGAATGCTTCCGAATTTTTGGTGACATTAGGACAGGGTCGTGATGTTAAATTGCAGAGGTCATGCCAATCACATGACCGGAAGTGTTTAAAATGGCAGACAGTAAATTTTTTGGAAAAATCGTGTAAATTCCTTCAAAAATGCTCTTCTTCAGACCCATGAGTTAGAATTCTATCAAATTTTGGTTACAACATTAGTCTTGGGCCCAGATTAGCTGCAGGTCCACTGGTCCTATTTTTATTGTTCCCCTGTGCACATGAAGCGAAAAATGGGGTTAAGCGATTGGTGGACCACATACATGTCTGTATGTCTGTCTGATTCGTCCACCACATACATGTCTGTATGTCTGTCCATTTTATTCATAAATATAAAAAAAACATTGTGTGTATTTGTGTATTTGGCTGTCCCCTTCATAAGGACAAGTTGAGTAGAGTAAAGCGAGTATTCATTTATGTCCGTGGATGTCTAATAAATAAGGAAGATATAAGCACACCTGATACTGGGCGTAGTGGCGTGCGCCTGTAATCCGGCTACTCGGAGGCTTGGGTTGGAGGATCGTTTGAGAACGGGAGCTCTGCTCTGCTCTGGGCCGTGCTATGAGAGGGTGTTGGGCAGCCTGTAATCATGGCGAAACCCAATCCATATCCCTGTGTCGTAACAGGCGACCAGGGTTGCGTCAGGAAGGGCATCCGGCGTAAAACCTGTGCCAAATCAGTATGCGGATCATAACGGATGATCCGCTGTGGCAAACCCTAACGGGAGCAGCCGAAAGAAGAAGAAGAAGAAGCACACCTGACACTAGGCCGAGGCTTCAGACTTTAGCACAATCATGAGGCTGTACCATCAAAATGAAACGTCCCAGAAGATAAAGAAAATAGGGGCACATTTATACATGTAGTGTTTTAAAATAATGCTTTTTTCTTGCTACAAAACATCACATCTTCCAGTCTCCTTGATTTTGTATAAAATAACTCTAACCCATCATTTTTGATGGGCTTTATGATCATCAGTTTATGATGGAGAAACAACTTATTTAAATTGAATGTTATATTTTGAATTTGATTATTGTGACGAATTGGAACACGGACAGGGAGACAAGTCTTTCATTTTAACGTACTTTGGCTCTGAATTTGTCCTGATTGCACATGTGCAGAGAGGAGTATCATAATATTTATGCTCTGTCTGTCTGGCAGTCAAACAAAATTGAAAATCATCCCAAAAAGGAAACTTAGTTTTTAAGAACGTTATAGAGGACACAAACAACAGGCATGAAGAACTTATGTTACGTGTTAGAGTGATGTGATAGACACTGGAGAAAAGAGCGGTAAAACCCGGAAATTATTTCTTATATGCCTTTAAACCTCTTCAAAACCTTTATTTAAATTGAAGTATTTTTTTATGGCGACCTGCACTGCACTGGGTATCGTGTTCTATAGACTCTCCAGTTAAATATGTAAAAATAATAGTTCAATGTAAATAATAGTTCAATGATTAAATTTTGTGACATTATATTGTTGACCACTGATTTGATTATACAGGAGGTGATGTCACGTCGGTTAAAGCATTTGGGGTAAAATGAATATGGTTGTCAAAATAGTCTCTTGTGCTGTGGAGTAAACGTGTTTCATTAATTTCCTCTTGAAGGAAATCATTGAAGTAGCTGCAACTGACAGGAGACTGCTCTCACAATTTGGAGATGGACCTCTCATTCATTTATTCATCAAAGTATCACTCAACTTGCACCATTTCGATGAATAAAACATTTTTCACCATAATAGTCATAAAACCGCCAATAAAAAGCCTGGTGTTGGCTTAACGGTTAAGGTGGCTTGATTTTGAGCCCTTGTTCCTCCCATTGAAATATCACCAGGTGGGTTGACTCAGCTTGTCATCCTTCCGAGGTCGGCAAAATGAGTACCAGCTTCTATTGGAGACAGGGGCCACTGCATCAGCGGCACAGCTGCTCTGACAGAAAATGACGCAATCAGCAGCCACAGGCTGCATATGTAACAATAACATTGACAATTATTGTGACTTAGCACTAGATTTTAGTGCCAACTTCAAATATAAATGAGTGAATAAAGTTATGAAAAACTAAAATAGATAAACATCTGGAATTTTTAAAAGTTATTGTATAGTGAGCAGAAGGGCTGACAAGATAGCTTGGAGAGACTACAGTACCGGTCAAAAGTTTTAGAATACTCCCATTTTTCCAGTTCTTACTGAAATTTAAGCAGTTTAATGTTTCAATGTACTCTGAAATTAAAGCATAGAACAAATGAACAATTTCAGATAAAAAAAATCATGGAATCGTTTTGTTGACCAAAATTTAATCTAAATTTTTGACTCATCAAAGTTGCCACCTTTTGCAGATTTTACAGCCAAACGTACTCGTGGCATTCTTTCTACAATGGAAATCAAATATTGTTCGGAAAGTTTTTCCCAACACTGTTGCAGAACTTCCCACAAATGTGTTGCACTTGTAGGTTACTTTGCTTTCACCCTTTTGTCCAGGTCATCCCAAACCAGCTCGATGGGGTTTAAGTCTGGAGACTGTGCTGGCCATTCCATGATTTGAAGCCTTCCGTCTTGTTCTTTTCTTCGAAGCAAGTTCTCACATAGCCTGGAGGTATGTTTTGGGTCGTTATCTTGGTGAAGGTTGAACTCCTGACCAACTTGACGTCGACCAGAGGGTATTGCATGGCACTGCAAAATGCTGTGGTAGTCCTTTTGGTTCAGGGTGCCTGTCACTCTGTGCAAGTCACCGACTCTGGATCCAGCAAAAGAGCCCCAGATCATCACGCTTCCTCCTCCATGTTTGACAGTTGGTGTCACACACTGAGGAACCATCCTTTCACCTACTCGACAGTGTACAAAAATCCTGCGTGATGAACCAAAGATTTCAAACTTTGATTCATCGTCCATAAGACCTTCTTCCAGTTTTCAGTAGTCCACTGGTGGTGCTTCATGGCACAGGCAAACCTCTTTTTCTTATTTTGCCATCTTAGCAATGGCTTTCTTTCTGCCACTCGACCTGTCAAACCTGCAGTCCGAAGTCTTCTCTTCACAGTTGAAACTGAGACTTCCTTACTTCGACCAGTGTTAAGCTGTGCTTGAAGCTGCTGTCCTGTGAGCCGCCGATCACACAAGCTGTTGACTCTCAGAAACTTGTCTTCTGATTGTGTTGTGGCTTTGGGTCTGCCAGACCTCTTCCTGTCAGAGTTTCCTCCAGTTTCCAAGTGCCTTTTGATGGTGTAGGAAACTGTACTCACTGACACCTTGGTTTTTCTTTGCAATTTCTCTAAAGGAAAGACCTACACTATTAAGGGTTATAATGGTCTGTCTGTCTTCCTTTGTTAATTGTCTTTTTCTCACCATTATGATAACAATATACTACTTCCTGCAGTGCAATATTGTCCAAATAATGCTTCAGAGGGTGCAGCAACACAGTCCGTTCCAACACTGCTTTTATTCAGACAGAGGGTTTGTAACTAATCAACAAAAGTTGGGACACCTGTAGCAATTGTTTGCATCAACTTTCAATGCTTAATTTACTTCCATTGCTGCAGAACAGCTGCAGCTGCCAACCCATTACTTGTTCCCTCAAAAGGGCCTTTTTAACAACTCTGAAATTTCGATTATTTTTCAGTTTTTGGTAACCTAAACGTTTTCTTTTAACCTCTGGCAGTTTACCGCTTTGCTTTGTACCATTTCAGGTTATTCACTTGGCTTGAACTGCTTAAATTTCAGTAAAAACTGGAAAAATGGGGGTGTTCTTAAGCTTTTGACCAGGTCGTGTACAATCACCTTTGATCTGTCTAGCCTGGGGTTCGAATCTCACAATGTGTGTGCCATCCATTGGAAAGATGTGAAGCTGTAGGATAGGACCCGTCCATCAGCAACGTTCGTTGGTGGACGCCACGGTGTCTTTGCGAAGAGTATGGGAGTTGTCGCCGGCACCCTGAACAAATTACAAATTTCTTCCCTGACTGTTAGGAAGACCATCTCACATGACCATTGCCAAGAGACTGCTTCAGCAGTACCACCACAATCTAAAGACTCTGGTACATATGACAAATTTTAAGCAAGATAGATCCATTCCACGAGACATGGAAATCCACGGAGAGGACACTGCTGAGTGCAGAGAATGTCGAGAGAAAATAATCATCCAAAGTGTTCAGAATTTGTTTGAAATGCCTTTGAACAGATAAGAAAGAAAATTAGTCGAGTTGTACAAGATTTAAAACTTTATTTTTTTTTTTTTTACAGGATCCAGGGCTTATAGTGGATCTCTCTCTCTCTCTCTCTCTCTCTCTCTCTCTCTCTCTCTCTCTCTCTCTCTCTCTCTCTCTCTCTCTCTCTCTCTCTCTCTCTCTCTCTCTCTCTCTCTCTCTCTCTCTCTCTCTCTCTCTCTCTCTCTCTCTCTCTCTCTCTCTCTCTCTCTCTCTCTCTCTCTCTCTCTCTCTCTCTCTCTCTCTCTCTCTCTCTCTCTCTCTCTCTCCCTCTCCCTCTCCCTCTCCCTCTCCCTCTCCCTCTCCCTCTCCCTCTCCCTCTCCCTCTCCCTCTCCCTCTCCCTCTCCCTCTCCCTCTCCCTCTCCCTCTCCCATACATACATACATACATACATACATACATACATACATACATACATACATACATACACACGGACATGGACGTACAGATGAATGCAAAGAGCACAGCACAGGACTGTGAGACAAGAGAAACACAGCCACTGAGCTTGAGGGAAGTGTTGCCACTTCCTGGAGCACCCTGGGTACCAGCGAAACCACAACAATGGCACCACCTTTCTTCCTGCACTCAGCGGGGCATTTCCTCCTCTCCATGGTTGCCAACCTATGGGAATTGTCCATGCTCTCTCCTTGTAAATGCTGAACGTCAAGCAAGGAAGCAGCACGTACCATTTTTTAAGTCTTTGGTGTGACTCGGCCGGGATTTGAACCAGCAACCTCCCAGTCTCAGAGCGGATGCTCTAACCATTACACCTGGTTTTGGTTTTTTGGACGTATTGTGCTCTCACCATAACACCTGGTTTTGGTTTTTTGACATACTGTGTAAGGTACAAGGTACAAGGTATTTATTGACTTATTACACCAGAGCAAGCCTCCAAAGTGTTAACATACTGTTGAATAGCAAAATGCAATCCAGAAAATTGGAGAAATTGAATTTGAGGAGACAAGCTGGTAATGATAGCAGTGAGCATAATTTCTCTAGTCGGTGGGTTAAGTTTTGAGTAATTCCCATATTACATAGGTGTTACAATATATTACTTGATATTCAATGAAGTGTTGTTTGAAAGTTTCTGATTTAACCCAACAAAATAGTTCACATGAGCTTGTGAAAAGGAGAAATTACAGCAAACTGAGTGAACGAATCCCCACACACTATCCAAGCAACTTAGATTCAAACATGTATCAAAGAATTTGCTCAAATATCACATTTTTAATGTGATTATCAAAATGGTGGAAGTCTGTCTGTAGTTATTTTCTTTACCTCCACCACTGAACGTAGATGGAGGTTATGTTTTCACCCCTCTCTGTCTGTTTGTCTGTCTGTCTGTGAGCAGGATATCTCAAAAAGTTTTGGACGGATTCGACCGAAATTTGGTGGACAGGGGATGGGTTTGTGATGAGGATAAATTGATTCGATTTTGGTCACGATCTGGATCCTAGAATATTTTTAATTTTTAAAGTGATTCTTCACCATTGATAGTGCCACAAACGATACGTAGTGTGATATTTGAAAACGTTATGGACGAGAGATAACACAACTAGGTTCACGAGTTGGGTAGGTGACGAGAACAAGCCGGTTCGATTTTGGTTCAGGTCCGGATGTAGATCCGGCCTATCAGTGGGATTCAAAACGTAAACTGTTCAACCTGGCATAGGTACGCGCTCTTCCGAGTGCCATTGTCGTTTATCAAAAGATAAGTTTATCATGAGCCAAACAACTGGATTCCTCGAATGACTATTACACGACATATTGATTCACTCTGGGCAGGAAACGATGAATTATTTACTTTGGACCTGAGAAATGGGGACACTGGGAGGGGAAAAAAACAAATAACTCTTAAAAACATCACTTACCTACACAGGGAATCCACAATATAAAACCCTGTAGGCCTTCCCACATTTCTTTCTTTCTCTCTCTCTCTCTCTCTCTCTCTCTCTCTCTCTCTCTCTCTCTCTCTCTCTCTCTCTCTCTCTCTCTCTCTCTCTCTCTCTCTCTCTCTCTATCTCTATCTCTATCTCTATCTCTATCTCTATCTCTATCTCTATCTCTATCTCTATCTCTATCTCTATCTCTATCTCTATCTCTATCTCTATCTCTATCTCTATCTCTATCTCTATCTCTATCTCTATCTCTATCTCTATCTCTATCTCTATCTCTATCTCTATCTCTATCTCTATCTCTATCTATATATATATATATATATATATATATATATATATATATATATATATATATATATATATATATATATATATATATATAACAGGCCATCAGTCCTTTGTTCTTTAGGTGTCATCATTGATCACGAGGGTCACTTAATCATTGTTAATGATGCAACTTATCCAGAACAGACTCAGTGAACAGACTCAATGGTCAGAGCGTGTGGTCTGAGTCTGGGCGGTAGGTATACCAAAGAGTTTTAAAATAAAAATGGTATGTGCTGTTTCTTTGTATAACGCTTGGCATTTGAAAGGATAGAGCACGGACAAACAACCACAAGTTGGCAACCACAAGTTGGCAACCACAAGTTGGCTTTGGTGGGCCGAAAGGCCTCCTCCGACGTCGAGGTTCCTCGTAAGGGAACTCATATCAAAAATGTTACTCGAACAATGGGGCATGGCCAGTGTGGGTGGGAAGACAGCATTTTCTCAAAGGCCTTTATAGCCATGTTGCCTCGAGGCCCACAAAACGTGCCCTTGGTGTTTCAAATCATGTACGTTCTGTTAGCTTTGAACCAAAGCCTTCCCATGTTGTGCAAAGCTTCACAGTGAAGTTATCCTTGGCTCATGGCCGGAGCCCTCTGTTGGCCTGAATTTGTATGCCTTATGTTTTGCATTCATTAAAAAATTATTACTTTCTGGTGGCCACGCTGCTTCTCAGAAACATTGTCTGTTCATCACTGCACAGGCTTTCCAAACAAGTTTGCAAAACAGCAAAGAACAGTTTATCTGCAAAGGCTGTTTAACCAGGAACGCATCATACATGCGGCGAGCTTGTTGCATCAATGTGCAATGCCCCTAAATGTATTTTACTGATGGTGACAGTTTATACAATACGGTATTCCTCGAACAAATGCGGATATGGCAATCCTCCTTACATGTGCTTCAACGACGTTTATGAATGAACCGGTGGAAGCAAATAGCGTAACAAGGCTCCGAAATTAATAACCCACAGTGGCCATGCGGTTGGACTGGGTTTCAGTGTCTGACCCTGCAGCAAGGCCCCCATATCATGCTACAGAAAATAATTTCCAAACACAAACGGTCTGGAAGCAATTTCTGCAGCCAGCTGTCATTGCCTCATGTCCACCATATGCTTTCAAGGCACCCTGAGTCACTCCGACAAATGCATCTCCGATAGATGTTTGCATACATACAACTTGAAGAAAGATTTGCCTGTAAGCAATTGAATCTGAACCTCTGCCTCGTGATGCAGGGAACCCAGTTTCAAATTTTATAAACCATATGTGTTTGTCCATTGTCTACAAATGTCCTTGTGATTCATGATGGAGTACGCTGGCGTCTCGCAATGTCTTTGTCAGGACTGTGCCTACGTGATGTCTTTCCCCATGCATGTGAAGCGAAAAGTTGGTGTGAAGCAATTGGTTCATGTCCGTCTGTCCAGATGAACGTTTGTCTTATCAAGTTTATGATTGAGGAACAACTTAAGTAAATCGAATGTTAGATGTTGAACACGAATCGGAACATGAACAAGAAGACAGATTTGCTGTTTTACCGTACTTTGGCTTTGAATTAGGCCCGATCATGCTGCGCAGAGAGGAGGAGATTATTTTTTTGCCTATCTTGCAGTCAAAAAAAAATTGGAAATCATTCCAAACAGGAAATGTATTGTTTATAAAGCTGTCATAAAGGACATATACAACAGGCACGAAGAACTAATGTAATGTGTTGGATGGGAAGATGTAATTAATAATGAAAAATGGAGGTAAAACCGAAATTAATTTGTTTATTCGACTTTTACCTGGTGCCCTGGTGTTGGCTGAATGGTTCGGGTGGTGAGCTTTGGATCCTAGGGTCCTGAGTTCAAATCCTGCTCAGCTGTTGAATTAATACCAGGTGGGGTTAACTCGGCCTGTCATCCTTCCAAGGTTGGCAAAATGAATGCCAGCATGCTGGTATATACTGTGGCGGAGGGGCGACCTGTCCAAGATTGTGCCCAACAGCCAAGGAGACTCTCTCTCTCCATCGAGTGCAGCCTGTGGCTGCGGGTTGCATCATTGGTTGGGACACAGCTATGCAGCTGATGCAGTGTCCCCCTTACCAGTACACTGGTGTTCATTTTACCGACCTCGGAAGGATGACAGGCTGAGTCAACCTCCTGGTGTATTTTAATTCAGCGGCCAACGGGGATTGAACTCAGAACCCTAGGATCGCAAGCCGCCACCCGAACCAATAAGCCATCACCAGGCTTGCAAAGGAGGCTGCCATCAGTCCTTTGCTCTTTCGGTGTCATCATGGATCACTGGGGTCACTTGATGACCCTGAGCGAGTGGTTCGTGCTCCATCACCCTGAGCGTGTGGTTCGTGCTCCGTCACCCTGAGCGTGTGGTTCATGCTCTGTCACCCTGAGCGAGTGGTTCGTGCTCCGTCACCATGAGCAAGTGTTTCATGCTCCGTCACGCTGAGCGAGCGTCTCGTGCGCCGTCACCCTGAACGAGTGTTGCGTGCTCCATCACCCTGAACGCTTGTTTCGTGCTCCGTCACCCTGAGCATGTGTTTGGTGCTCCATCACCCTGAGCGACTGTTTCATGCTCCGTCACCCTGAGCGTGTGGTTCGTGCTCCGTCACCCTGAACGAGTGTTGCGTGCTCCATCACCCTGAACGCGTGTTTCGTGCTCCGTCACCCTGAGCGTGTGTTTCGTGCTCCATCACCCTGAGCGAGTGTTTCATGCTCCGTCACCCTGAGCGTGTGGTTCGTGCTCCGTCACCCTGAACGATTGTTTCGTGCTCCGTCACCCTGAGTGAGTGTTTCGTGCTCCGTCACCCTGAATGAGTGTTTTGTGCTCCGTCACCCTGAGTGAGTAGTTCGTGCTCCATCACCCTGAGCGAGTAGTTCGTGCTCCGTCACCCTGAGCGAGTAGTTCGTGCTCCGTTAACATGAGTGAGTTGTGAAATAACACCTCATTTCCAAGCCGTTTGCCATATTAATGTGTTTTCTAAATGACCAAGCCAATGTTTTCTTCCCACCCATCACACACAACTGTTTATAAAGAATAATGTTTGTGAACAAATCGCTGAAACGTCTTTATAAATGCAGCGTCGTATTTCGTTGAAAGCTATTGAAGGTTTATGGGTGGTTTACAGTAAGTACTGTACTTGGTAGTCACACTGACTCCAGCTACCGTTTCCCGAAAAATTGCCGATATTGGCCAAGGACGTGTGTGTGTGTGTGTGTGTGTGTGTGTGTGTGTGTGTGTGTGTGTGTGTGTGTGTGTGTGTGTGTGTGTGTGTGTGTGTGTGTGTGTGTGTGTGTGTGTGTGTGTGTGTGTGTGCGTGCCCTCGATGTTCTTAAAGCATAACATATTCTCTGTGCTAACTCTCCTACCCCCACCCGCCCCCCCTTCTCTCTCTCTCTCTTTTTTCTCCTTGTCCCATCCTTGCTCTATCTCCTCCCCTTGCAGTGCAGCATCCTCCTCCTACTCTCTGTCTCTGTCTCTGTCTCTGTCTCTCTCTCTCTCTCTCTCTCTCTCTCTCTCTCTCTCTCTCTCTCTCTCTCTCTCTCTCTCTCTCTCTCTCTCTCTCTGTCTCTGTCTCTGTCTCTGTCTCTGTCTCTGTCTCTGTCTCTGTCTCTGTCTCTCTCTGTCTCTCACTGTCTCTCACTGTCTCTCTGTCTGTGGACATATCCAGACGGTGGTTATGTCCGGGCGGCGTTTGTCTCCAGACGTGTTCGGGCAAGGTTTATGTCCAGATGGGAGTTTGGCTCTTGATAAGTCTGAGTGGTGTTTGTGTCTGGCCAGATTGGCTCCGGACACGTCTTGGCAGTGTTTCTCTCTCGATGTGTCTGGGCAGTGTTTGTCTGCGGGCCCTGTTTATAGTATGACCAGTAGAAAATGGATTTCAGACATTATTTTGTTTCCATCCTCACTGTTTTTCTCTGCAGAATCATTTTAATGAGACAGTATGAATCGTAATTAACGCTCCACTGCTTGTCTGCCTTCCCTTCCTCTCACCTCTCACTGTCTTCCTCTCCTGCACACGTCCTCTCTGCTTTCCCCTCCACCTCTTCATTCTCCCCACTCTCTCTTCCCCCACCCCATCTTTTTAGCCCTCTTCCCTTTAGTATTACCGTCAGCGAAGCGACAGGTGGTATACAATTAAGCCAGTGAGTAGATATTGGAGGTTGAATCCTGATGTATAAGAAGCATAAAATGGAAACAAGAGTGTGAAGAAACAGCGGATGGCGAGGTATTACTGTACTTCCAAGAACCTCCAGTTTAGCAGTACTTCAATGCAAACAAGTAAAAAAGACATAAAATGTCATGGCCCCCGTTGTTTTCATAATTATGCAGCACGGATGGAAAGGCACATCCCATATTTATGTACATCGAAAATGGCTGCCAGTCTACAAGTCGGCCATCTTTGATCAGATCGCAAAATAAAGTGAATTGCATGTGTGTGCCACCATTTACTGTACTTGTGCCAAGTTTGAACAAAATCAGACCATGCACGTCTGAGAAATGGTTGGGAACACAATTAAGTAACAAAATGGCCGCCAATCGGCCATCTTGGATCTCATCTTGAAACGAAATAACGTGCATATGTAAGCCATCATTCCTTATCTGTGTTCTAAGTTTGAATAACATTGGTAAATGCATGTCTGAGAAATGGTTGAGGATGTGTTCGACACCGGTTTTCTTCACAATTAAAATGGCCCCCAGTCAGCCATTTTTGATCGCATCACGAAACAAAATGATGTGCTTATGTATACAATCATGTGTTGTCTTTGTGCTGAGTAAGCATAAAATCGGCTCATGCATGTCCGAGATATGGTTGCGGACACACGCACGCACGGACGCGAAAATTGAGACAAAATCCATAAGCCCCGTTTCAGACTAAGTCCAAGGGGGGGCTAATATATAAGGGTGGTATTTCGGGACTGTTTCTGGACAACTTCATTAGATCTAAATTTCCGGCTTGTTTTTTTTTTAATGAATGTTAAAATTATTATTTTATTATAATTGAAATAACACGATCGTGTTCTATAAACTCTATAATTGGATAACTTGGAATGAAACACATGTGGCAATGACAACAGTCCAAAAATGGTAAGTATTTATCTTGTATGTGCACAGAGCTATTCGGTTCACTGTTAGGAATATTATCAATCAGCAAGCATCCTCACCATTTGACCACTGGCATTACTCTGTTTTCGTAACACCAGCCATGTGGTGGCATTTGTCTCTCGTACAAGTCACCAACAACCCGCTGTCACTGCAATCTCCGAAGAAACTTTCCCATTTCTAAAAAAGAAGCAAACGATTATTTGCTGAACAAGATGGTCAGTGCAGCATTCTCCGGACCATGTTACAAGTCGATGACATCATCGCTTTCAAGGTGCTTCCTGTACGGCAGTGATAGGATGACTCTCGAAGATGGATGGGCACCCTCTATGTGGTTTGTGCAGACTAATGATAAATACAACTTCCTTTTCAAGGAACTTCAACGCAGCAGAAGGCCGCTAGGCCCATCAAAGCCTGCCCAATGGTTGCCAACATATGGTTGTTTGTCCATGGTCTATCCTTTTTAAATGCTGAGCGTCAAGCAAATAATCAACACATGCCCTTTTTAAAGCCTTTGGTATGACTCAGTTGGGGTTTAATCCACCGACCTCCCAGACTCAGAGTGCAAGCTCTCACCATTACACCACTGAGTCTGATGATGAGTTGACTCCCTTAAGGTTGTAGGGAATCTGCTGTGTGGTTTGTACAGTACTCTGATAGGATGATCTCTGACATCATCATTATCTTCATTATAATCACGCAAAACAGTTTGAGGAGACTGCCTACATACGTTAGACATTGCAAGGCTTACCATGTTCTTGTCAAGGCCTATATCTCTCTGGCTATTACAAGGGAGCAACCTCAGTGCCGCACAGTTTAGCTTCATGCACCAGCCAACTGGCAGGGACTGCAATCTCCCCTCTCTCAATAGCATTGGGCTGCCATCTCCACATCATCTGATATTGATCCCACCTGGAAATACTTTCACAAAAACCTGTTTCTCTCTTCCTCCAGTTTATCCCATCCTATCTGCGGCTAATCCACTTTCCTGACCCTGGTACGTGAAATCCTGTGGGGAGGCAGTTACTATCTAACAAGTCTCCTTCCTCATTGTTATGGTGGTCCCTTATCAGGTCCGTTTTTTTGTATACACAGTCAAAGCTCGTGGAAGAGTGAGAACACTGAATGGATCAGGATGCAACCGAACAAAACTAGAAGGGCACTCGGTAGTGCGCGTACCTCTGCCATGTAATGCCTGATCCACGAGAACATTTCAGGCCCGTTACATTTTTGAAATATGCCCTATCTCTCAATGGTGAAGAACCACTTAAAAAAAGTCTCGGATCCGGACCTTCACCAAAATTGAATAGATGCTTCCATGTCATACACACAACCTGTCCACCAAGTTTCGTCCTAATCCGTCCACAACTTTTTGAGATATCATGCTATATATCGTTTTTGGCCCGATCACTTAATGGTGAAGAATCACTTAAAAATTCTAGTAGTCGGATCCGGATCTTCACCAAAATCTAATCAGTTCGTCCTTATCGCACACCGAACCTCTCCACAAAATTTCATCTGGATCCGTCCAAAATTTTTTGAGATATCCTGCACACAGACAGAGAGGGGTGAAAAAATAGCCACCTTCACCTTTGGTGGTGAAGGTAATGAACAGCAGAGAGATGGGGGAAACACCAGCAGAAGGGTTGAAGGACAAAATAGAGAGAGACCCAGACAAACAAGGGATATGGAAAGGAAAGAGGGGTCGGGCAGAACACATGGGGCGGACAAGACAGAGACAGAAGCAAACTCTCAGGAAGGAGAAACTGGAAGTCTGGAAGAAAGCGGGCCTAGGTGGGGGTTTAACAGGGGTGAACTGGGGTTTGATTCTGGTGTATGTTTCCCCATTATCGCCTCCCTCACCTGCTTACCCCCATGTACTCATGTCTACTGGACCTGAGAAGATCTGTCCAGTCTCAACTCTACCAATGAGGCCTAATGTTCATAGCTCAATGGAGTACTGCTCCTCCCCTATGGGCTGGGGTCTCAGCATCACGTCTTTCTTATTATTTTGTTTGTATACATAGTCGAGGCTCGTGGAAAAGCTAGTACACGAAACGGATCAGGACATAACACACAAAAACAGAATGCAAAACACGCATGCATAGGCTGGTCAAGATGGACACAGAGGATGCATGGGCTGGTCAACATGGACACAGAAGTAAACTCCAAGGAGGAAAAACTGGTAAATTAGGAGGAAGGATTTGGATGGTGTTAACGAGGGTAGAAAAGATCATGGTTTTCGATTGGAGATGATCTGAGATGGTGGTGAACAGCTGTCTTGAAGACCTGGAGGGAAGAATGAGATTGAAGAGGATGTGGAAGTTGATTCCACAGGTTTGGAAAAAGGAACGCATGAGTGGAGGTGAGCAGTGATCCTGGATTCATTTTGGTAGTTTCACCAGAAGTGGGTTGATGCTGGACTCTTTGGAATCTAAACTTCTCAATATTTTTGGAATCTTAACCCTTCCTAAGACAACTGTCTCACTTACAGGTTACTTGAATTGTTTCCTTCCCTCCTTCTTTCTCCTCTTTTCCTGATTGTCCATTCTCTTGTTACTTGGTTATTGTGTCAAAGATTCATCCAATTGCCAGTTCATACTGTTGCGAATTTGGAAACCTATCGCACACAACATACAGGTCCTATAGATCAGTTATATCGGTATGTGTTTTATAGATAGCTCCCTTTTCCCTTGTCTAATGGGTAAATAAATGTTCGTGTGCTGTGAGTTACTTTTGATTGTTCGGATTTCCTTTTATTGGAAAGCACAACATGCAATGACAGCAACGAGTTACTACAGTTCTGCAGAGAACAATGACAACCCTCTGCCCCGGGATTCTCCGCGCACCGAGTGGGGGAGGAGTCGAGCCGCACCGGAGCGCATAAAAGGGGAGTCAGTCAAACGGGACAGCAGTCTGTCTGGCTGGTCTTGGTCGTCGTCCTTGTCCTCCTCCTCGCGATAGAGAGCCTGAGGAGCCGCAGGAGCTGGTCTGGAGCCTGGGGAGAAGCTGGTCTTGGTTGTCGTCATCGTCTTTGTCCTCCTCATCACGATCGAGAGCTCGAGCGACGCCAGTCGCCGCAAGAACCGCAAGGGTCGCTCGCCGGTGTCCGGGTTCGGCTCGCCTCTCGCCGGACCGAGTCAGCTTGAAGACCACATGAGGTGGACAGGTCCAAGACAGACTCTGGTCTTCAGCCTGACTGTCCTCTGGGCTGGAGGTCCGAATAAAGACCATTTGGTCCGATTATTTGGGTGTGTGTGCGTGTGTGTCCGTGGGCCCGTCTGCTAAGTAGTAAATTGTATAAGTGCTTTTTGCCTGAATATACATGCATTCATTAATATTCGGTTTAGCTCTGCCCTTATGTGCTCCCCTCATCCCCCCCCCCAATTGTGAATAAATACCCTGATTGTTGAATGTTTCAGCTCGTTTGTGTCTATTCCTTCATTGGCTTCGCGTGCTGCGTGTTGGAAAGTTAGCCAGGCCATTGCCATTGAAACGGGATATTTGGAACCGACGGATCTCAGCGATCAAACCGCTCGGATCGCACACGGAACGGGTACGCTAAGTGGTTCGTTCCATACGGGAGCCGTTGAGGGTGAATTTCCCCGGTAGGTTGGACCACGTGGGTATTTAGGTAAATTGAAATTGGCAATCGACCCTACCCCACGTGGTCTGTCTATTGGCGAACTTCAGTCCAAAAAGAGACCCGTACTCTTCGGAATTTTTCGAAGAAGTACGATTTGAATTCCGGGCGATTGGTCGAGCCGACTCTGCAGCTCCATCTAGCGGTCGTGCCAGCGGCCAACACCCGGCCCCGTAACAATACCCTCCGTCACCTTACCTCGATCCTGGAGAGAAATAAATGAATGAATAAACAAGCAGTCATTGACTGGTACTTACGAAATCGTCAACTTGACCTCTGACCTTGTCTAATAAAAGCTGTCTCGAGAGAAGGTAGCGACGCAAACCAGAAGTTTCTACGATGATTCTGTACCAAACTATCAAAAATCGAATGTTTGACCTCACTGTGACCTTGACCTTTGACCGATTTTGACCAAAATCTAATCAGCGCTAGCCATCACCCTCCTGAATCACGTGGTGCAATTTGACATAGGAAGCTTCTTCCGTTCTCGAGTTATCGTGCCTACAAACAAACACACACAAACAGATGATGGAAATCATCAATATACTTACGAAATCTTTAGATTTCCCCGGTTGGTTGGAAATCTTGAGATTTCGTAAGTAATAAATGGTGCCAGCGCTTTTTGAGCTGAGAGAGTCCATGATCGAGTGTGATACTCCTCGAGTGGTGATGTGGTGTCTGTACTGGTCATTTAAGAGTGGTGTAGTCAACTGGTTCATCTTACAGGAGTGTTAAAGGATCTTTCTTGTCCTTAGGGTTGGGAGTGAATGGATTTCAATGAAGTATGAATCAATCAAAACAATTAAGACTATATTAGTGGGATCATCAGTAATTCTGGAGGAGACGTCATTGGGATTTTTTTTCGTTATATTGATTTGAGGCTCAAGGTGGCATCTGCACATAATTCCCGTGCAGGACAAACATGACGACGTTGTTATCCCGCCCCCCGGAGGGAGGGAGCAGGATATTATAATCGTCCGGTTTGTTACTTGGCGAAATCTTCGATTTTGTCAAGTATGTTGGTCTGCTCCGTTTGTTACTTACGAAATCTAAAGATTTAGTAAGTATATTGATGACTTCCGTCATCTGTTTGTGTGTTTGTTTGTTTGTTTGTTTGTTTGTTTGTGGGCACGATAACTCGAGAACGGAAGAAGCCACCAATGTCAAATTGCACCACGTGATTCAGGAGGGTGGTGCCTAGAGCTGATTAGATTTTGGTCAAAATCGGTCAAAGGTCAAGGTCACAGTGAGGTCAAACATCCAAAACATTCGATTTTTGATGGTTTGGGACAGAATAATCGTAGAAACTTCTGGTTTACGTCGCGACCTTCTCAAGAGACAGATTTTATTAGACAAGGTCAGAGGTCAAGTTGACGATTTCGTAAGTACCAGTCTATGACTGCTTGTTTGTTTGTCTGTCTGTCTGTTCGCAACTTTACGGCAAAACGGATTGAGCAAACACTATCAAATTTAATCCACAGGTGGGCAATGAACCTTGGACGACCCCACTAACTTTTGGGTCCAATTGGATCAAAGGTCAAGGTCAAGATCACAAAAAGATCAAAATCGTTTTTCGCTCATAACTTCGTCACAAATGATCTGATTTACTTCAAACTAAGCTTATAGTGAACCTTATTATATTTGTCACTTATAATCCTACCCATTCCTATCGTGAAAAATGCATATTTGTGAAGATCGGTAGGGTCCGAAGTTTTGGGGGTCACGGTCATCGGTCAAAATTACAAATTTTCCATGAAAACTAAAACATGGTTACGAAAATACAAGTTTACGGGAAAACGACTGGCTCAAACACTGTCAAATTGTATCCACATGTGGGTAATGAACCTCGGACGACCCCATTAACTTTTGGGTCCAATTAGGTCAAAGGTCAAGGTCAGGTCACGAAAAGGTCAAAATAGTTTTTCGCTCATAACTTCGTCAAAAATGACCCGATTTACTTCAAACTAAGTCTCTGGTGAACCTTATTCTATTTGTCACTTATAATCCTACCCATTCCTACAGTGAAAAATGCATATTTGTGAAGATCGGTGGGGTCCGAAGTTTTATGGTCATAACTTCGTCAAAAATGGTTTAATTGACTTCAAACTAAGAATAAAATATTCCTTATTCTATTCCTTATAATCAACATTCCGAAAACATGGACCATCTTCTATCTTCTCATCCAAACTCTCTCTTCCTCTTATGTGGTGACTTCAATTGTCATCACGCCAGTTGGCTAGGTGTGGGTACCTCTCTCACCTGCCATGGGACATCAGCAAAAGCTTTCTGTGACTCATTGGGACTGACTCAATCGGTCAACTTCCCGACCCGGATCTCAACCAATGGTACTCCATCTCTTCTGGATCTGATTTTGACAAATTTCCCTGACAATATCTGCTGCTCTTCCTTCGCTCCAATTGGTTCTTCTGACCACGTCCTTGTTAAAGTGGACATCTCTCTGGCTGTTATCAGAGAACCACCTCACCACCGTCGAGTCTGGCATTTCACTCAAGCCGACTGGCAGGGTCTCCGAGCAGCCATCAAACTTACAGACTGGTCTCCTATCACTACTTTCTCAAACATCAACTCATCCCGGGAATTCTTTCAAAGAAACTTGCTCTCCCTCATGCACAGATTTATCCCCTCTCGTGTTGAGTTGTCTTACCCTTCCTCCCGCCCTTGGTTTACTGAAGCTTGTGGCGAGGCAGTTGTCCTGAAACAACTTGCCTTTGCCTCATGGAAAGCAAACCCTACTGAGGGCAATCTCAGTTCTTTCCACAAAGCTCGGAACAAGTGTGTATCTACCCTCAGGAGAGCCAGAAAACAACATCTTTCTCATCTCAAGTCTGAACTCTCAAACCTCTCTCCCTCCTCAAAATCCTGGTGGCGTTTAATCAAATCTGTTTCTGGTGTATGTTCCCCCTCCATCCCCTCCCTTACCTCAAATGGCCGCACTGCTGATTCCACACGTGATAAAGCTGAATGTCTAAACTCGGTGTTTGCAGCTAAATCTTGTGTCCCAAACCCATCACTATCTCTACCCACTTTACCCAGTCGCACCCAACTGTCCCTGGACTCTGTATCCTTTTCTCCTGACAAGGTGGAGAGCTTGCTTTCAAACCTCGAGTCAGATTCTGCAACCGGTCCAGACGGCATCAGCCCACGTGTCCTCAAAGCCTGCTCTTCTGCTCTTGCTCACCCTCTCTCTGTTCTATTCACCCTCTCATTTTCCCAAGGTCATCTGCCATCTGCTTGGAAATCTGCTAACATCACTGCCCTGCATAAAAAGGTGCAAAAACAGATCCCTGTAACTACAGACCAATCAGCCTTCTCCCAATCATCAGCAAGGTTATGGAATCCATCATGGCTGCAGACATGAAATCCTTCCTCTTCTCCAATGGCTTGATTTCCAATCATCAATTTGGTTTCAGACCAGGTCACTCTACCCTGGATATGCTGCTACTGCTCTCCCATCAATGGATGGAGGTCCTCAATGCCAGACAGGAAATCCGAGCCGTATCCCTGGACATATCACGTGCTTTTGACACAGTCTGGCACCCTGCCCTACTCACCAAACTCTCTTCCCATGGTATTCAAGGCCATCTCCACTCATGGCTCGCAGACTTCCTCTCCTGTCGCAGTCAACGTGTGGCCCTAAATGGAGTTCTTTCATCCCCTCTTCCTGTGCAGGCTGGAGTTCCTCAAGGTAGCGTTCTGGGCCCTGTTCTCTTTCTGGTTTTCATCAATGATCTCTCGGACTCTCTGGAAAATCCTCTATTTCTCTTTGCCGATGACTCTGCTGCCGGCAAGCAGCAGCTTCTTCGCTCACTGCAGATCTGGATAAAATCACAAACTGGTCCAACACGTGGAACATGTCTTTCAATCCAGACAAATCTCACACTCTCACTATGTCTCTTCGAAAGGACCGTTTACAAAACCCCCCCATCCACTTTCTCAACAATCCTCTGGAAGAAGTCTTTTCTTTCAAGCTTCTGGGTCTCACTATCTGCCATGACCTTTCCTGGGAAAGTCACATTTCCAACCTTGCCTCAAAAGCCAGTCGCCGACTGGGAATCCTCCGTCGTGCAAAGTCCTTCCTCGGCCCTCTTGAGCTCCTGACCACTTACAAAGCTTTTGTCCGTCGCCTGATGGAGTACTGCTCTCCCCTCTGGGCTGGTGCTCCTGCCTCCCACCTTTCTCGGCTTCACGCTGTCGAAACCAGGGCATTTAAGATCATCGGCATCTCCCGCAATGAAGCTGAGTCTTTGGGCCTCTCACTCTATCACCGCAGGTTGGTCGGTGGTCTTTCTGTCTTTTACCGACTCCTCTCCAGCCTTGCCCCCCCTGCTCTCTCTGCGATTTGTCCCAACCACATTTCCACAGGGCGCTCAAGG
>NC_140961.1:41030105-41212605 GCF_056783735.1 Eptatretus burgeri
AAAATTATACGACCACCCAAACATTGAGAGCTGGGATGACAATATTTTTTATGCATCATTCCCCACCAAAAGTCTTAAAATCATTTTGCTCTATCTCAAACACCGTGCCCGTGGCGCCCCCTTCAAGTTTGTTTTTACGCTGATTTCATCAATGTATGGATAATCCAAGGAGTGCAAAATTTCCATATAGCCTATATGATGTTATATTGTTCCTGCAATGTTCCAGGGGAAGTTTTGCGCCAAAGGTCATAATCCTTGACCTTTGACCTTTAAAGTTCACAAAGGTCAAATTTTCAAAGTTGTGGGAATCGAACCGGCTATTCGACCGTCTTCGACGAACTAACTCCAATAAGCTATAGCACGTATCCTGTTTCCTTATTTTAATATCCACAACATTGTTTTGTGACCTTTAAAGGTTATGCAAAGGTCAAATTTTTAAAGTTGTTGAACGAAACCGGGTTTTCGACATTTTGCAGCTCATTACCCGTCACTCGTACCACATCATGTTGATCATTTTTATAACTTGGTCAAACATTATCACATTGTCTCATCCTTGACTTCTGAAACAATCTACATCGTCAAATACCGCTCGTGAACCATCGTCGTCTTCAGACTTGTATCATTTACAATCAGTGCATATGATCAGAGATGTCTTAGAAACTACAGTGGGGAGAACAAGTATTTGATACACTGCCGATTTTGCAGGTTTTCCCACTTACAAAGCACGTAGTGGTCTGTAATTTTTATCATAGGTACACTTCAACTGTGAAAGACGGAATCTAAAACAAAAATCCTGAAAATCACATTGTATGATTTTTAAATGATTAATTTGCATTTTATGGCATGAAATAAGTATTTGATACATCAGAAAAACAGAACTTAATATTTGGTACAGAAACCTTTGTTTGCAATTACAGAGATCAGACATTTCCTATGGTTCTTAACCTGGTTTGCACAGACTGCAGCAGGGATTTTGGCCTATTCCTCCATACAGATCTTCTCCAGATCCTTCAGGTTTCGGGGCTGTCGCTGGGCAACACAGACTTTCAGCTCCCTCCAAAGATTTTCTATTGGGTTCAGGTCTGGAGACTGGCTAGGCCACTCCAGGACCTTGAGATGCTTCTTACGGAGCCACTCCTTAGTTGCCCTGGCTGTGTGTTTCAGGTCGTTGTCATGCTGGAAGACCCAGCCACGCCCCATCTTCAATGCTCTTGTTGAGGGAAGGAGGTTGTTGGCCAAGATCTCGCGATACATGGCCCCATCCATCCTCCCCTCAATACGGTGCAGTCGTCCTGTCCCCTTTGCAGAAAAGCATCCCCAAAGAATGATGTTTCCACCTCCATGCTTCAAGGTTGGGATTGTGTTCTTGGGGTTGTACTCATCCTTCTTCTTCCTCAAAACACGGCGAGTGGAGTTCAAACCAAAAAGCTCTATTTTGGTCTCATCAGACCACATGACCTTCTCCCATTCCTCCTCTGGATCATCCAGATGGTCATTGGCAAACTTCAGGCGGGCCTGGACATGAGCCAGCTTGAGCAGAGGGACCTTGCGTGCGCTGCAGGATTTTAACCCATGACGGCGTAGTGTGTTACTTATGGTTTTCTTTGATACTGTGGTCCCAGCTCTCTTCAGGTCATTGATCAGGTCCTGCCGTGTAGTTCTGGGCTGATCCCTCACCTTTCTCATGATCATTGAGGCTCCACGAGGTGAGATCTTGCATGGAGCCCCAGACCGAGGGAGATTGACTGTTATCTTGAACTTATTCCATTTTCTAATAATTGCGCCAACAGTTGTTGCCTTCTCACCAAGCTGCTTGCCTTTTGTCCTGAAGCCCATCCCAGCCTTGTGCAAGTCTACAATTTTGTCCCTGATATCCTTAGACAGCTCTCTGGTCTTGCCTGGTTGGAGTCTGAATGATTGAGTGTGGACAGCTGTCTTTTTTATGCAGATAACGAGTTCAAACAGGTGCAGTTAATACAGGTAATGAGTGGAGAATGGGAGGGTTTCTTAAAGACAAAACTAACAGGTCTGTGAGAGCTGGAATTCTTACTGGTTGGTAGGTGATCAAATACTTATTTCATGCAATAAAATGCAAATTAATAATTTCAGAATCATACAATGTGATTTTCAGGATTTTTGTTTTCGATTCCGTCTTTCACAGTTGAAGTGTACCGATGATAAAAATTACAGACCTCTACGTGCTTTGTAAGTGGGAAAAACCTGCAAAATCGGCAGTGTATCAAATACTTGTTCTCCCCACTGTATAAAGGACCCGTCTTTGGTTCATTAGAAAATATGTTTATCAACAACACATTGGGCCTAGGTAATGGCCTTGTTCGTGTGAAACACCACATTTGTGTTTCTATTCTGTAACTTTATGCCCGACAACAGACGATTGTGTTTCATTTTCACCTTTGACTCATTCATCAGGTCGCACATGATTAACCATCTTGCTCCTGTTTTATTGGTTTATATTGTGTAATACGGGTGTTTGATACCTTCATTTGTGCATTATTGAGTTTCTAAATCCCTGAAATTCTGTATTTATTGAGAAATTACAGGGAAAGAACATTAATCTTGTTCATGAACATGCTATCATTTACCTTTGTTTGATTCTTGGAAAGTATCCTTCAATAACAACACTTGAAAATATCATGGCATTGACCAAACTACATAAATCCGTCCAAATTTGGTATTTTTTTCATTTGGGGGGTTGGGGTAACATTGTCTGCTAAGCTGATCTTAATATACAACATCCAAAAAAGAAATTTAGATTTTTGGATTTCTTAATAAATTTGCAAAACACCCATGTAATTATAGTGTTCCAGAACTTTCATTTACTTTTCAATACTTTTCTTAAGGCAGTGTGATTTATCACACAGGAAATGGACACTGATATATAAGTGTCACCCATGACATCTCTTTCAACCTCGGCATGTTTAACACTTTTTGTTGAGAAGCAAATGATCCGAGCAAAAGGTGAGACAAATTTCAATGTTAATGTTTGACTGATAAAAAAAAAATGTTGTTAAGTTGAAGTAGGATGTCTTACCTTGTACTGGCCATTTCGCACAAAAGCTTATTTTCAGGGTAGGCATACAAACAGGGTGATAACGCACAAAAAGCTACCACCGATGCATTGCTATCACATATTTTCTAACTCCAGGGTTGTACAAAAATCACTATGAGAATTATTCCCCCCCAGGTGGTACCGACCAACCCTACTGGCTCATGGACTTGTTTTTCTTGTTTGCTATATTTGGAGAGTGAATAAAGTTATTATACACTCGATCGGCAAGTGTCCTCACCAAAGACCCATAGATTCAACTTCATTGTGAGAGATTCCAATGATCTTGAAGGCCTTGGTTTCCACGGTGTCAAGATGAGCAAGATACGAGGCAAGGTTGCCAGCCTCGAGGGGAGAGCAGTAAGTACTCCACCAATGTGCGGGTGAAAGCCTTGTAGGTGGAGAAGAGCTCAGGTGTGCTAAGGAAGGACTTTCTATGGCAGAGGATGCCCAGTCGGCATCTGACTTTGGAGGCAAATTTTGAAATGTGGCTTGCCCAAGAAATGGTTGAGAGTGAGACCCAGGAGTTTGAGTGATTGAACTTCTTTGAGAGGGTCTTTAAGAAAGTAAATGGGAGGGTTTGTGGTTCAGTCCTTTTGGAGGGAGAGAGTGAGCATGTGGGATTTCTCAGGATTGAAAGACATATTCCAAGTGTTTGACCAGTTTGTGATTCTATCAAGGTTTGCAGAGAGGGAAGAAACTGCTGCCTGCTTACTGAGGGACAAGAGATGCGATGGAAGAGTGTGGAGTCATCAGAAAATAGATAAAGAGCATTTTTTAGACAGTCAGTGAGGTCATTGATGAAGATTAGGAATAATATGGGGCCTAGAACACTGCGTCATGGTATTCCAGCCTTTACAGGGAGAGGAGATGCAAAGGTTCCATTGAGAGCCACACATTGGCGACAAGAGGGGACAAAGAAAAGTAATCCAACAGTGGAGATGGCCTTGGATTCCACAGTCAGACAGTTTTACAAGCACGAGATATGTCCAGAGAGACGGCCCTGATCTCATGTTTGATATTGAGGGCCTCCATACATTGGTGGGAGAGTAGAAGCAGCATGTCCAAGGTAGAGTGACCAGGTCTGAATCCGAATTGATGATCTGAGATGAGGTTGTTGGAGAAAAGGAATGATTTCAAGTCAACTGTGATGATGGATTCCATGACCTTGCTGATGATTAGAAGTAAGCTAATTGGGCTGTAGTTTAGGGGATCCGTTTTTGTACCTTTTGATGTAATGCTGTGATGTTGGCTGATTTCCAAGCAGATGGAAGATGACTGAGGGTAAATGACAGGATGAAAAGGGCAGAGAGAGGATGCACAAAATCAGCAGAGCAGGTTTTTCGGACATGTAAGCTGATGCCGTCTGATCCAGTTGCAGAGACAGAGTCGAAGATTGCCAGAAACTTGCCCACCTTTTTCAGGTGCAAAAGACACAGAATCCCCGAGCAGTTGGGTCCAACTCGGAAGGATGGGTACACAGAGGGATGTATATATATATATATATATATATATATATATATATATATATATATATATATATATATATATATATATATATATATATATATATATATATATATATATTGTTACGGATTCGCGCCCGCCGGCGTGCTGACGGCCACGTAACTCGAATCGCGGCACGTTGCCCACCGGACGGACAATCCAGTCGTGACCCTCTCGGACTAACGCCGGGAACCAGTCACGGGTGGACCTTTCGGTCTCACCGCGATCGAGCCAATCGGCCCCCGCGTGGGATAGGGTTGCTCGCCAAATTCGACCTACCTAAGTACCCACACGGAGGGTAGACCCGGCGATCGCACCTCGCCGCAGGTCGACTTCGGACACGGGCCACTTAAGCGACCCGTTCCGTACTATCGGGATAACCGAGCGGTGTTATCGTCGGCCTCGACGGTTCGATTAATTATCGGGCGTATTCAGCCCACTACCAACCCTTTACGTGAAGCAAGATGAGGATTCAATGAGAGAAATGACGAAGCGAAGCGGGAAACAGTTAAACATAAAGCACATTTATTCGCGATGAACGGAAAGCACACATATACAATTCCACCAAAAGCACATAGAAGGAAAAGAAACACAATGCAATTTTACACAAAAAGCAAATGTAAAAGCGAAGACACAATGCAGAGCTATCCGACTACCGAGCACACGGCAACACTTATACAATTCTACTTCACAGACGGCGCCGACAACACATACCCAAAACCAAGAAAAAGAACACCCTCAAGGATGAGGCGGGCCTGAGGCCGAGACCGGGTCGGGCCTACCCGTCTGGTGATGAGACGCGGAGCGGCGATGGTGCCTCAACTCCGCGGGCCTCGCGGACAGTGTCTGGTAGGGGGTGGGAAAGGGGCCCCCTTGGTCGCACTATCTCAGCGCGGGGGGAAACAGGAGGGGGTTGCTGATGCTCGGGGTATAGAGGATTTCTACTCTGCCTCGAGTCCCGCGACGAGCGTCTCCACCTCGACCAGGTCGCGCCGTCGGCCTCCCTGGTGTGCAGCTCCCGGCACCGACGCGAGCACCCCTCGTCTGCCTTCGCCGCCGCCGCCGCCTCTCCACAGCTCCGTCCTCTTTGCTCCGACTCCAACTCCGAACTCTTCCTCCTGCGAACTTCCCAACTGCACTCAACTCCAACGCACACGACGACGACCCTTTTCTGACGAACGCAGCCGCTTATATAAGCCCCGTGGCTTCGCCTTTGACCCCCTGCCTTCGACATTTCACCTCGCTCCCCATTGGCCCGAGAAAAAGTGGGCGTGAATGCATTTTGATCCATGAATTTGCATATAGCGACCGCCCTCCAACGCCCTGGAGGCGGGGCCAAATCGCCCCTCGCTCACCGATTGGACGGAACAAAAGTGGGCGTGAGTCGTTTTTGATCCGTTTTTGGAGCGGAAAATCCGTGGTTTTGTACACGCTGTTCGGCGCGCGCCCTGCACGAGTCCAATACCGGTACCCACAAGCGGCGCAAGAACGGTGGCGATGCGACGGTTGCGAGGTGTGACGGGAAAGGTCGTGGCTGTTGTGGTGAAGCGGCGTTGTGGTGGGTGGTTGATGTTGTGACGACTGTTGAGACGTGGTTGGTGGTGGTAATCATGGCGGTTGGTCCAAAATAAAGATAGCAAAAGAAAAACGGCTATCCTGAAGAGTCGCAGCACGCATGAATGACATTTATTCCCTCTAGACAACGGGTTTGGGCCTAACTACACATATACTTACCGAGATATCTCACCTAAGGGACCTGAATGGTGGTTTGCGAATTTGGTAACCACAACAATATATATATATATATATATATATATATATATATATATATATATATATATATATATATATATATATATATATATATATATATATATATGTATTAGGGACACAATATTTGGAAGCAACCAAAGAATTGAGGCATTCGGCCTTCTCACGAGCGGAGTCGGTTGTGGTGCCATTTGAAGTGAGGGAAGGAATAGAACGGGAGCATACACCAGAGACCGACTTGACAAGGAGCCAACAGGTTTTGGAGGAGGGAGACAAGTTTGAAAGGTCATTCTTGAGAATGCACAGATTTTGTTTTCTGGCTCTCCTGAGAGTGGACACACACACACTGCGGGCTTTGTGTAATGAGCTGAGGTTGCCTTCGGTCGGATTTGCCTTCCAGGAGGAGAATGCAAGTTGTTTTGAGGCGACAGCCTCAACACAGGATTCAGCGAACCGACAGTGGGAGGATGGGTAAAATAATTGAAGACGAGGTGGGATGAATCTGTGCATAAAAGAAAGCATGTTTCTGTGGAAGATTTCCCAGGCTGAATTAATACCAGGGGTGGTCGATGGAGGAGACCAGTCCTGAAGTGTGATGGCTGCTTTCAGTCCCTGTTAGTTTGCCTGAGTGAACTGCCAGACTCACCGGCACTGAGGCTGTTCTCTGAGAATGGCCAGACAGATGTTGACCTTCACAAGCATTTGATCAGATGAGCTAATTGTGGCAGAGCTTGAGCAAGATTCATTGGTGAGGAAGTTGGTCATCACCAAATCCAGGAGGAAAGATTTGCCATTGAGAGAAATCCAGGTAGGAAAATTTATGGATTGACTCAGTCCCATGGAGGTCTCACTGTCTCACTGTCTCCTGGGTCTCACTGTCAGCCACAATATCGCAGACAGATCGGGGGAGGGGAGGGGGCAAGGCTGGAGAGGAGACGGTAGAAGACAGAAAGACCACCGACATGCCTGCAGTGAGAGAGTGAGAGAAATTTGGTGGACAGGTTGGGTGTGTGAGAAGGACGAATTGATTCCATTTCTGGGAAGATCTGGATCCGGATATGAGAATTTTTTCAGTGAATCCTCACCATTGAGAGATAGGGCCAAAAAATGATATTTAGCATGATATCTCAAAAAGGTATGGACGAATTCAGATGAAACATAGTGGACAGGTCAGACGTGGGACAAGGACAAATTGTTTCAATCAATCCTTGTGACGATCCAGATCCAGATAAGAGAATTTTTCATTTTTCGAAGTGATTCTTCACCATTGAGAGATGAAGCCAAAAGCAATATGTGGCATGATATTTCAAAAAGTTACGTACAGGTTACGACACCACAAGGTAGATAAGTTGGGTAGGTGACAAGAACAAGCTGATTAGATTTTTGGTTGTGGTCCGGATCCATATTAGGCCTATCAATGGTATACCAAATGTAAACTCCTGGGTCTCACTGTCAGCCACAATCTTTCTTGGGCAAACCACATTTCAGCAATGACCTCCAAAGCCAACTGGTGACTGGGCATCCTCCATTGTACAACGTTCTTCCTTAGTACACCTGAATTCCGATCCACCTTGAAGGCCTTCATCCACAGCTTGATGGAGTAATGCTCTCCCCTCTGGGCTGGCTCCTCTGCCTCATATCTTGCCTAGCTTGATGCTGTGGAAACCAAGGCCTTCAAGGTCATTGGAATATCTAGCAATGAAGCTGAGTCTATGGGCTTATCCCATCACCATCGCAGACAGGTCGATGGTCTTTTTGTCTTTTACCGCCTCCTTTCTGGACTTGCACCCTCTGCTCTTTCCATGCTTTTTCCCCCCTCCCATGTTTCTGCAGAGCTCATATGATCCACCATCAACCCCCTTCTGGTGAAGCTATCTAAATCCAGGATCACTGCTCACCTTGACTCATTTGTTCCTCTTTTTTTGTCCCACCTGTGGAATGAACTTCCACATCCTCTTCAATCACATTCTTTCCTACAGGTCTTCAAGACTGCTGTTCATCACCATCTTAGATCGTCCCCAATCCAAAACCATGATTTTTTTTTTACCCTCGTTCACCCCACCCAAATCCCTCCGGATTTTACAGTTTTTCCTCCTTGGAGTTTCCTTCTCTATGCATGCATATTTTGCATCCCGTTTTGGTCCGTTATGTGCTGGTCCATTCAGTATGCTAGCTCTTCCACGAGCCTCCACTATATGTATGCAAAAATAAACAAAACAAACAACAAGCCGGTAGGCAACGAGGGATTCGCAAGGATCGAAGCGCTGGATACGATGCTTTTCATTCTGACCGATCCACCGATGAAGATTCATTGCCAAGACGTATTGGTTCAAATACAATTGTTCCTCTGCCTGGCAAGATTTTTCCTATTGCGTATTTTGCCAATTGGCACTCCTCATATAAAATGACGGTAAATAGACACCCGATTTTTGAAGGACTACCATTTGAAAAATAAAACTTCAATCAAAAATCGGCTCGAGTAAAATTTTCTAAATATCTCGAAGTGTTTAATTCCGAAGTCTCGCTTCTCTACATTCAAAACTGAAGGACAAGTATTGAAAATACTGTACGCGGTTTTTCGGCCGCTGCACAACAACGGGTGGTTGCGAGGCAATGGAATTCAAACACGCACATTCCCAACAAATACTGCACATGTTGGCAAAGTTTCATCGAAATCGGTTCGCTGGTTTGTGCTGTGGAGCCTCGCGTTGCAGACACACACACACACACACACACACACACACACACACACACACACACACACACACACGGAAAACCCGACAATAAGGGATATCTAGCATATATAGCGAATCCAAAAAATACTGTTCAGCCTGGTGGAGGTATGCGCTCTACTGAGTGCCGTTCTTGTTTAAACTGCAATTGAGGCCACTTGTCTCATTGTCACGTCATGCTATACTGCCAATCCGAGGTTTTTTTTAGGTTTCTTTGCATGACCTTTGAACTTCACATATCTCTTGATAGCCAGCCATAAGATCATGTTCTATATGTTGCACTAATATCGTCGGGCAACGTTGAACACTTTGTAACAGAACCCTTATGAAAGTCTCCTCTGATTATCCCTGCCACCAAAGGTGGGCAGAGGTTATGTTTTCATTTCTGTCTGTCTATTTGTTTGTCTGTGAGTTGGATATCTCAAAAAGTTGTGGACGGATTCGGATGAAATTTGGTGCAAAGGTTGGGTGCGTGACAAGGACGATTCGATTTTGGTTCAGGTCCAGATCCAGCCTATCTGTGGGATACAAAACTAGTTTCTCCTGAGATCTGATTGAAAAAAACATTCATCAGATCTCATTTTGAAAACTTGGTAAGGGATGGCTACTCACTCATCCATGTTAGCTTGAAACTGCTGTGACTTGTACCTTGCAGCTACACCACAGTGAGCGCACATGCAGGGTTATCTTGAAAGATCGTGCACACCACCCTTCACTCTGTCCTTGGCGTTCTGCATCCCATCCGTATGCGTCAATGTCCACATGGGATGTTACACTTTTATTGATCGGTATATTTGGACAACATGATGATTAGAATATTGCCAGATATGGAGGTTTTTTTTTTTTTACAAAGCAATGACACATGTGGATGATTTGCACGTCTCTCGATGTATTACCAACCATCTTGCTCTGCTTTTGCATTTTTTGAAATGACCGTTGCATTTCCCAAACAGATTCACGAGCTGTCGACGTGCTTCCAATTTTGTTCTGGAAGGAGATAGCACACTATGACTCCTCATGAGTCTTTTCAAGAATGTGGCCAATGGGGTTATTTGCCCAGGGGGCTGGTTACCAATACACAAAACCGTTTTAATTGGGTAGATACCAGAATTTTTATAGATGTTTGAGAGAAAAATGTGTCTGTGCATGAAAGTGGTTAAATTGAAAACTTGTGATTTGACAGCTTTGTCATTCTTGCAGGCTGCTCATTGGGCCGTGCCACCATGACTGCCATCTTGGATTTTATTTCCACCAGAGTTAGTTGAACAAAGCTTGGTTGCATCAACTTTATTCATGTTTTAACAGAATTTTATACCATGTACAACAATACCTGAAACTTTGGTTCACGCAAACTATCGTAATTATTCATTTTTAGCTCGCCTGTTCGAATAACAGAGAGCTATAGTGATACCCCCGGCATGAGCGTCAGCGTCAGCGTGAAAATGTTAAAGTTTTTGGTGCAAGTTATTTAGAAGCTTGCCATTTATTTAATATGTGTACTAGGATGCTGACATTTGGCATGGGGGTTCCTTTGGGGTATATTATTGATGTCGTGAAGTTGAAATTAAAAAATAATTTCAAATGTTTAAAATTTTTGACCTGTTTTGAACTTAACTTTTGTAGCACATCAACGTTAAAGTTTTTGGTGCAAGTTATTTAGAAGCTTGCCATTCATTTAATATGTGTAGGAGGATCCTGATATTTGGCATGGAGGTTCCTTTGGGGTATACTATTGGTGTAGTGAAGTTAAAATTAAAAAAAATAATTTCAAATATTTTAAATTTTTGACCTGTTTTGAACTTAACTTTTTTGAAGCACATCAGCGTTAAATTTTTTTGTAGCACATCAACGTTAAAGTTTTTGGTGCAAGTTATTTTTTAGAAGCTTGCCATTCATTTAATATGTGTACTCGGATGCTGATATTTGGTATAGAGGTTCCTTTGGGGTATACTATTGGTGTAGTGAAGTTGAAATTAACAAATGATTTTTTTTTTAATTTCAACCTAAGATGGTGTCAAAGCCACCCACCCAATGCTCGCCTGTTTATACTAGACTTGCCATTCATTTAATATGTGTACTAGTTTACTGATTACAATATACAAATACATATATTGCTTTAAAATTATTTGGATCAGACCACTGCAATCCTTTATAAAAAATATTATTAGACTTGTCTTTTAAAAACGACAAATGTATAAACAGGCGAGCATTGGGTGGCTTTGACACCAACTCTCTGGTTATTTCGACTTCTAAAAGATGAATTATTACATTTTCCATCGTGGTGCAAGCCTACATTTGGGGCCTGCCATTTGGAAGCACAATGGATGGCTTTGTCTTCATGGTTAAGCAAATTGAACTCAATCTGATCTTTAAGGGTGCTGATGTTCAGGATGGACTTTGTGGAAACACCAGCAAACACCTTATAATATCCTGATACATAATTTATTTGTGACTTGCTTAATAATCAACTTCCTTTCATCAGTATTACAGGTTCAAGGACTTCTTCCCTTTGCATAACATCACAGCACTTTTCATTTATTCTCTGCATGCAACACCTGGTTTTTGATTGCGTCATCTCTGGGAGGTGCGCGTATGTTGCAGGCGTTGTGCTCCACCTTAGATTAGGGCAAAAATTTACAATTTGGCGATAGACCAGTACACAATGGCCTATTTTTTTAGAAAGGTACCATGGGATCGTTAACATTTGCCAGTGAATGTGAGCAGATGAGACAGCCTGCTCAAAGTGTCTTCTGAAGCATGGTGTCCCAATAATACAAAGCCCTGGATGACTGTTTGTCAAACCCATATTGGACAGCTCAAAGGTGAGTACAGTAGTACACTACCTCTCAGCTATTCTGTCAACCCATTACAGCACTCAACTGTTTCAAACACAAATTATTTGTTATTCTTGTTTTTACATTTGTAGAGCAATTTGCTACTTATATCTATTCGAGGTGCCTTATGTGAATTATAGTTATTGTACTCTTGTTTGTCAATCCACTGCTTCTCATCGTCTAAGCAAAAACATCTCATGTGAGTGTCGGTCACTTGACGCATGGTCGTGCAGTGGCTCATTGAGCATTGTGAACACAAATTGGTCTCCATGAATGACCTCGCTAGATCATTTACAGCATCTAGAATAGACCTGATGTCCATCTTTCTTGGGGAGGGAAGAGACCTCTGACCACGTTTTCTCAACAATAGAAACTCACATGCACCTTGCAACCACATAATTTTCCAATGATGTTGAGAGGGCTTCAGGAAGTGGTGGATTTTTCATAAGGTAAATTGAAATTATTATTGTCGTCCACAGAAACAAGATTGGCTGACGAGCCTGGGAGAGTCATCATGGCAACAGTGACATTTCGCTTCAGTGTGGTGACAACAGTGGGACCTGAAGTCCAGCTCATGGTTGTGGGTTCACCTGAAGAGATGGGCCATTGGGAGCCGGACAGGGCAGTCCACATGCATGCTTGTCGCGATGTCATCTCTCCAGCGGAACCTTCGTTCTGGCAGGCCGATGTGTCGGTGTCCGAGAAGGCTTTGAGGGAGACGATTTACTTCAAGTTCATGAAGCGCATCAGTGGAGAAATAATTTGGGAAGGTGAGGAACTGGGGGATCCATCCCCCAGCAATCACTTGTTGAGTCTACATTAAGCCTCCATCTCATCCTCTTGCACATGTTTAAGAACCAAAAATACCCGACTGTGTTCATTGGAAGAGATAGAGACATTGCCTTGACTTTGTTAAACTTATGGAATCAACTCTGAAACTTGCTTGAAATGCTCACAATTATTCAGCTAGATACCAAAATGGAAAAGCATTATTATAATTATTATTATGATTATTATGACCACCACCACCTCAGGTGGACGCAGGTTATGTTTTCACCCCTTTCTGTCTGTGAGCATATCTCAAAAAGTTGTGGATAGATTTGGACGAAACTTGGTGGACACATTGGGTGTGTGACAAGGACGAATCCATTCAATATTGTTGAAGATCCAAATCCGGATCCACAGAGGAGAATTAAAAAAAACTTTTTATGTGATTCTTCACCATTGAGAGATGGAGCTAAAAAGGATGTATTGTTGCGGGGCCGGGTATCGGCCGCTAGCACGACCGCTAGATGGAGCTGCAAGTTGGCCCGTCCGATCGCCCGGAATGTATAGGTCGTCACCCCGGATATGTCCGGAGCCGACGGGTCCTCTATCGGACCGAAGTTTGCCAATGGATAGACCACGTGGGGTAGGGTCGATTGCAAATTTCAATATACCTAAATACCCATGTGGTCCAACTACCGGGGAAATTCACCCTCGGCCGACTTTGTCCGAATCGAGTCGCGATCGCCGACTCGGATCCGGCGTAACCGAGCGGAATTACCAAAGTCGCGCCGGACCAAATGACAATTTACCAGCCCGAACTGCCGTACCAATTCTCAATCACGCGTCATGCTCAGTCAATGCATGAATGGACACGAACGGGCTGAAAACATTTAACAAATGGGGATTATTTATACAATCGGTGGGGAATGAGGGAAGCACGAAAGGCAGAGTTAAACCCAATAATAGAAATGAAAATACAAATATATATAGCAAAGGCACTTAACAGTTTTACTACTTACCAGACTGGCGCCACAAACACACACACACACACACACACACACACACACACACCCAAAGAATCGGACCAATTGGTCTTTATTTGGATCTCCAGCCCAGAGGACAGTCGGGCTGAAGATCAGGGTAGCTGGCTACCTGGCCGCGAGCGCGCGGCTGGCGTCCACTCCTTCCCGGAGCTCCGGTCACCCAAGGACGGACTAGCACAGCCGAACCCAGTTGAGGTGAGTCGAGGTGATCGCCCAAGCTCGCGATCATTCGGAGGAGGAGGCGGCAGAGGCGGACGAGGACCAGGGCTGACGACGACGAGGACTGTGGCAAAATCTCTTCTCTGAAAATCTCTCCTCCTCTCTTCGAGGGAGGGCCCTCTTTTTATTTATTCAGGCCACTCACCTTCTCATTGGTCGGAACCATCGCGCGATTCCCTGGCCGTCCTCCATTGGACAGGCGCACGGTAGGCGGGGCAACTCCCACCCCCTGGGCGGAGTCCCGAGCGGAGGCGTTTGTGGTTCCGCCCACCGCCTCACCTCTGACTGCTTGTCTAATGGCGATCGCGTTGAGTCAGAGACGGGGTGGGGAAGACGCCCACTCCTTGCCGATTGGCTAAGGAGGGATGCCATGCCTACGCTAGACTCTGCCCACGCGCGCGCCTGCTGGCGAGCGCACGAAGAATTCCGCGAGCGTCATGGCATCAGGATGGAAGTGAAGATGGAGTTGTTGTCGTTGGTGTTGTTAAAATAATTTCACAGCGCATTTACATTTATTCACCCATTAGACTAGGGGATGGAAGCTATCTATAAAACACATACTTATCGAAATAACTCAGCTACAGGAACCTGAATGTCTGTGTGCTCATGGCTTCCAGATTCGCAACAGTATAACACAATATTTCAAAAAGTTGTGGATGAGTTATGACAAAACTTGGTAGGTGACAAGAACAAGCCGATTCGATTTTGGAGGTCAAGAGCCTATCAGTGGGATACAAAACATAAACTGTGCAGTCTGGCGGAGGTATACGCTCTGTTGAGTGCTGTTCTAGTTATTATTGCATTTGAATTCTCAATGTACTTTCATGATTATATTTTGATTAATTAAACAATTACAGTATTGTGAGCAGACTTCGTAATACGCAATATGTGAAATTGAAAATAAAAAATAAAATTACATTTTATTCGTGGTTTACAAACGGTATATATTGTTGTCTTGGCTAATGATGATGGATGATTGTGCATCGTACCAATACATGGTAGGCAGAGGCTCTCAGGATGATCGTCACTGTGACTATGATGACGCCAACGTAGTGGACGGAGTCCACTGCTTCCCGGCCTGCCATTGGATCGAATCGTGGGGCCATTCAAATGAAATGCACCATACTACAAACTTCTATTTCAACATTGCTGATCACCAGGCCATTCATTTTTCAAGGTGAGACATCCCTTACATCTCCACTCTATTTCAATAACTTCACTGTCACTTGAGGTGTTGCTGACTCGAGTGCTGTTCGAGTTACCACTGAGAGTTGTTATTTAAATGGAATATAAATGCTATTTCAAGGGTGTGGAGGACGAAAGGGATGTTATTTTTTTTAAAACTCATCAGATGTTCAAAGCAGTCTTTCATTTACTAGCTCCTGAACACCCTTGTGTGTGTATTAATTTATTTATTTATTTAAACACGAATTTAAGGCTCATAGTTGAAGCTTAAATTCATAAATCATATGGAGAACAAAGACATGAGGAGACGTTAGTGTATTTTTACATGAAATACATGGACATTAGAGTTGACAATGGACAAACACACATGGTACATGACATTTGAACCTGGGTTCCCCATATTAGGGGTCACGTGTTCAGATGGGAATATAAACAGCCAATCAATTGGACATGACAAAGTCAAAAGGTGTCTCGATTTAAGTCTGATGCCACATGCCCGAACTCTGGAAAAAAAAGGACTCCACATCCTTCAACATTGGTATATGGGCTGTACATTTATATTCTTCTTTAACAACCTCATCAATTTGATAAGAATTGGTCCCTGTACACCCCCTCTTCATTCTTCCATCGTAAAGTTTAAATTTGGATTAATTAACATGAAGATGGATGGAGGTCTTGATCCTTATATAAGAGGTTTGGAAAAGTCTCAGGCATAAGTCAAGAATGTGAATTTTATCTGATATCTTTCCACACATGCCATGCTATCTACCACTGGCATCCAGAGTGTCTATAATCCTGGTTGGTAAATTTTCAAAGTGTTGCAAGCAGTAATCAAATAACTGACCAAACACACCATTGGAGTATCAGGAGGAACCCAAATAGACAAAAATGGAGTCATCAGGAGGAATCTGGATTGGTTTTGGGTTTCAGCCGCTATTCCACCACCCTCAAACCCATCCAGGCACAGCCAAGTGAGCCTCACAAAAACAATTTGCAAGATTCACCCCTCCATAAACAAAGAAAAATAAAGGAGAGATGGAGGAGAAGAAGAAACCACATGCACTAACAGAGACCAAGCACACACACACATACTATCCAGAAATGCCTTACTGTTTTTCTTACCTTACCACCCCAGAATGTAGCAGCACACAAATCAATACACAGGTGCTATATATATAATGAATGCCCTGTTCTTCTTAACACTCATGACATACTTCCAGCTGATTAAATAATTAATAAATTATTGTTTTTTAAAAGAATAACTTAAAATTAAATAATAACAAAAATTATTTCACATAACTTCCAAAACTGCAGGAACCTGCTTGTATGAAAACCAACCAAACCTAAAAAAGAGATTACAATGACATCCAAAAACTTTCTCACATGACCGAATCAACCTGTTATCAAAATAAACCCTCTCGAACATGTTGGAATACATCTTCTTAGCACGAACTACAAAATCATCCTTAATGGAACAAATTATAGCAAATCTGATAAGCGGAGATGAAAACACATTGGAGCCGATATTAACTGGTACATTACGAGATGGAAATGTATACAAGTATACATTTGTATTAAAATAATTATTTCCGACTCTGACTAACACATCCAGATAGGCCGCTACACCATCATCATGACCACTCTTCTCTTCCTTTCAGCTTTCTGTACAATTTCTATGAATCAGCCAATCAAAAAAAACTTAAAATTAATGACACAAATTTCATCAATATAGTGGCATGAAGAACATAACATTTTAGCTAAACCTAACTTGTCCTTCTCCTTCATCAACTTCTGCACAAATAAAAACTCACAATAAACAATAAAGGCATTTGTTATAGCACATAGTCTCTCGTCGCACGCTCATTCTGAACAAAAATACCATCGTTAACTTGAACATGCTGCTATTATGGCCCACTGCTATTATGTTCCATAATATACCTGTATTATGCATGCACCTATTGTCACAGACATTGTCATTATCTGTAGCTTTATCCATAATTAGGATATTTGACAACCACTTTTGTGCACATTAAGGCAAAATTGCATCAATTAAGGTGAATATGAATAAAAAAAAATTAAAACTACATTTCCCATGGCGAGTTGATCATGCACGAAGTTTCGCAACAATCTATTAAGCGGTTCTGGAGAAGGTTTTTTTTATCAAGTTTTTATTTTAAATCCAATATGGCCACCAGACCATGCGACTGATGACATCATAAATCTAATTCTTCACTCACATCGGATCATGTATCAAACATATTGTTGCGAATTTGCGCCCGCAGGCGTGCGAGCGGCCACGTAACTCGAATCGCGGCACGTCGCCCACCGGACGGACAATTCTGTCGTGACCCTCTCAGACTAACGCCGGGAACTAGTCACGGGTGGGCCTTTCGGCCTCACCACGATCGTGCCAATCGGCCCCCCGCATGGGATAGGGTTGTTCGCCAAATTTGACCTACCTAAGTACCCACACGGAGGGTAGACCGGGCGATCGCACCTCGCCGCAGGTCGACTCCGGACACGGGCCACTGAAGCGACCCGTTCCGTACTATCGGAATAACCGAGCGGTGTTATATCGTCGACCTCGACGGTTCCGATTAATTATCGGGCGTATTTAGCCCACTACCAACCCTTTACGTGAAGTAAGATGGAGATTCAATTAAAGAAAAGACGAAGCGAAACGGGAAAAACAGTTCAACATGAGGCACATTTATTCCGCGGCACACAGAAAGCACACATATACAATTACAACAATTATGCACCAAAAGCAATTGCAAAAAAAACACAACAATGCAGATCTACTACCGACTACGCGAGCACACGGCAACACTTACACAGTTTTACTTTACAGACGGTGCCGACAACACATATACTCAAAAGCAAAAGAAAAGGGCCACCCTCAACGACCAGGGGACAGACGGGGCCTGTGGGCGCGAGACCGGGTGGAGCCTACCCGTCTTGTGATGAGCCGCAAATGTCGCGGCGGTGCCCCGACTCCGCGCTCCTCCGCGGGTTTCGTTGGCACTGCTTGGAATGAGGTGGGAACGGGGCCCCCTTTCCGCACTATCTCAGCGTGGGGGGGGGAAGAGGGGGGAATTGTTGATGATCTGGGGAAAGAGGATAGCTGGCTTGCTTGGGTCCCGCGACGAGCGACTCCACTGCGACCTCGACCGCGCTCCCGGCTTCCCCTCTCTGCAGCTCCCCGACAGACTCCGAACCCCGACAGACTGACTCTCCTCCAGACCCGTCTTGACTGCTGCTGCCACACTCCGCCGCCGCCACACCTCTCCAACTCGCCCGAGCCTGAAACCGACTGAATTCGCCCCGCGCTCGGCGCTTTATAGTACGGCAGGAGAACCCATATGCAAATTTCCGGATCAGGATGAGCTCGGGGGCGGAGCCACGCTCACCCATTGGACGGAGGAAAAGTGGGCGTGAACCTCCCCTGATCCTCGAATTTGCATATATCGATTCCACTCCGATGCGCCTGGAGGCGGGGCCAAATCGCCCCGCACTTGCTGATAGGACGGATCAGAAGTGGGCGTGTATCATTCCTGATCCGACTTCTCCTCGGAAAGGCCGCTTTTTGCACCCGCTGCTCGGCGCGCGCCCTGTACGAGTCCAGGACAGCCTGACGCTCGGTGCCCACAAGCGGTGCGGGAATGGCCGCAGAAGGAGAGGCGAAGGTGGTGGAGGGTCTAAAGTGGCGGTCCCTGGCCACGGTGACGCTTGGAATGGCGGTGATGCGATGGTTGCAGGATGGTGTGCTGTGAAGGTAAAGGTCGTGGCTGTTGGCGTTGTTGTTGTTGTGAAGCGGCGTTGCGGTTGGTGGTTGTTGTGTGATGGCGGTTGAGACGTGGTTGGCTCAAAATTAAGATAGAACAGAAAAACGGCTATCTTAAAGGGTCGCAGCCCAAATGAATAACATTTATTCCCTCTAAACAACGGGTTTGGGCTAACTACACATGTACTTACAGAGATATCTCACCTACAGGACCTGAATGGTGGTTTGCGAATTTCCTCAACCACAACACTACCCCCTCCCCTTTTTACAGACTCGTCCCGAGTCGTCAAATTTTCGTGTGCCATCATGTGTAGTTCTCCCCTAGTACGTTTTACCTACGGATGCCTGAGTGCGACATTCATGGTATTCGTGTCCCCAAAATAAATAACCTGAGGGCTGAGTAACTAACTAAACAAACCCACTCACACGGACAACTTAAATAAAATTGCCGGCGCTAAGACAGACATGCCGGGGGCGCACTCATATGTACAGTACATCTTAACCTTAACTTACAAATTTTACACTAAACCATGGCCCAGGATCAATGGACTCTGCAAAAAGAAAGCAGTTAGCAGGGAGCCAGGCTGCTCGCATGCAGTCTCTGGCTCAAACAATGCAGGTGACAGGGAACGTGGCCGGCTGCTCACACGCAGTCCAAGGCCTTCCCTTTTGAACTGAACGCAGTGAACCACAACGGTGCATGGGCTGCACAAACGCAGTCTCCGTGTCAGCTCAAGTGGCACACGCAATGAATACAACGGATGGATGGATGGATGCAAACACGGTGCACGGGCCGCCACTGCAGGCCCGTGTTGTCGCTGCCAACAGGGCAGTTCTTGCAGCTTGCAAACTGTTGCGTTGCGGATCCTGGCGCACATGGAAATGAACGGGGGGGGGGGGCAAAGCAAAATTGAACGGGGGCTGGCGAACATGGGGCAGTGGGCATGGCATGGCAAAGGCAGCAGGCAAACAAAGCCTGCAGAACAGGGCCGCTGCAGGCAAACACAGCCGGCAGATGAACTGGCCGGCACAGGCCTTGCAGAAAACAGCTGCAGACGATCCGGCCGGTACAGGCCTTGAAGCACAGCAGCTGCAGACGATCCAGCCGGCACAGGCCTTGCAGCAAAACAACAGCTGCCGATGAAGTGGGCCGGACTTTTGCCTTGAGATGGAGGTTGGTGGAGGGAGTGCGGTGGTGCTGGCCACACAGAAGGCGGGCTCAGACCAACCTTTCGGTCTCCCCCCCATCTATCGCCTTTGCCTGTCACTGTCCATACCCACTCCCTTAATTTGTCAAACCCAATTTAGCCCCAACTTATTTTTTGGTTGTTTTTATTTTTACTTCCCCACTATAATTCGTCCCATAACCCCCTTTACTGTCCTTGTTCGGCTAACCTATCCTGTCACCTAGCCTACTCCCAACCCCTATGTTCCCTTCCCAGAGGGGAACAAAAGAGAGCTAGCGTCCTGTGTCGAGGCCCAACGAAGCCTCAAGATGGCCTCCCCAGACTTCAGCGATCTAACCCAAAGTGGGTCCAGCGGCCCACAACGAGAGCGAGGGGATGGATGGTGCGGAGGGGTACACTTCCTAATCTACCCTAACCATTTAACTGTTAAACTACCCCGGTGCTTTCAACAAGCGCCTCTCGCTTAAACTATTGGTTCTAACAACCCAGATTCCCATAGCCTGTGTTGGTGTCCTTACAATTTCGGGCCTCGCCCCCCAATTTTCTTCCCGTGCCCTCACACGGTCTCATGGCTGGGACGCATGGCTCCTCTTGGCAGGCACGACCCTCTGCCGATTCTCCGACGATGGCACCCCCGGGCACTACACTGCCTCTGAGCCTACCAGCTACCTAAACACCAGGGAGTGCCCCCCATGGCACCTCCCCTGCAACGCACACGTGGCAGGCTGGCTTCCCGGGCCCCTTTCCGAGGGTCACCCGTGCCCACAACACTGCCCAAGCGACTAGTGGCGCCCCGGGCCCCCGCACCAAGCGGACGCACCCGTGCCCACTACGCTATCCCAGCCCCCCCATGGGCCCTTGGCCGACTATGGCCGACTAGCCTGGTGCCCGGGGTACCCACTCAGCGATACTCACCTTTCGCAGCCACGCTCCCAGCCTGTCAACAGGGCTCCTGCACCCCTCCAAACGGGTTTCGAGCCCACTTTCACACCAACAACAAAACGACCTCCATTTTGTAAATTTGACTAACCCCCTAACTCACTCTACACTGACCCCTGGGTCCCTTGGGCGGGAGTCACTCCTCCCCCCAATCACTCATCGCACCATGCATTCCCCATTCGCTCCATTCACACAGACCCGCTGGCCTCACTCACTCACCAAGCACAACACAAATCACCAACTCTTCAACACACACGCCGCTGAATCCTGCCATCCTTCTAACTGCCTCCCCTAACGAACTCGTGCTCCCACGTCATCCCTTATACTAGTAGCACGTTCCATTTAACACTACGTAGCTAAACTACGTCCCCACTACACATTCACAGTCTGTCACTGTCTCCAAATAATCCCATTAATCAATTTCCCCACCTATATCTGACTACAATCCCTAGAACTAATCCATTCCACGGACTCCATGAGGACTTACCCCTGCCACATGGAGCCGGTCTAACTAAGCTAACCCTTCCCCCTAGCTAGTTTCCATCCTGTGCCCGGCAAGGGGGTCTTCCACCCCTTGCCCAGGGAATCCTGTTCACCCGAAAGCGAGGCTTGCTGTTTTTTTTTTTTATTGCGCAGCACCAGCGCGGCAACTCGCAACCTGCGCACCAGCGCGGCAATTCACAGCTGCGCACCTGTGGCGTGAAGTGATGGCAGCTGTTCGCGTCCCTCGTCCCTCTTGGACGGTACCATCCGGCAGGGATTCACCCTCTTGCCGGATTCCAACCACACACACACACACACACACACACACACACACACACACACACACACACACACACACACACACACACACACACACACACACACACACACGCAGCCATGACGTCACCAGGCGCATAAATAAAAAAACACAAGCCTCACGTCTCGAGGGGTTCCCCACGCGAACACATGTGCTCTGCCCGTTGGAGCTTAACACACACGCCCGCGTGGAGAACCCGTCCGCTCCAAATCCGTAATCTTGCCTAAACTTTGTCCGTCCGCGGGATCGGCAAATCCACCGCGTGCGTTTCCGGACCGGGACTTCACTCCTGCAAGCGAGCACGTGGAGGCCTCGTGCGTTGCACAGCACGGACCTCGCGCTCGCTGCTGGGTGAACCCGGCGCGGTCCCCGAAACTCTGCAGCTGCTACTCGGCTTTTGTCCCTCTGTCGCCGTTGTCGTCTCCATTCCACCCACGCACACCTGCGTGTGACGCTCATACACCATTCCATTACACTCACATTCACACCGGGAGACGCGGCTGCATACTCACACATGCCCACCGTCATCTCCCTTACATACCGCTCTCTCACACACACGGTCTCCCTCACACTCGGCCGTTCACTCACGCATGCCACCTCCCTCGCACACGTGGCTCCACTCACTCGCAGCCTTCCACTCACTCGTGCCATTTCCCTCACACAAACCACACCACTCACACACGCGGGGGCACTCGCCCGCGGTGCCTCACTCACACACGCGGGGGCACTCGCCCGCGGTGTCTCACTCACACATGCGGGGGCACTCACCCACGGTGTTTCACTCACACACGGCGCGCTGGGAAGCACGCCCTTCGGCACACTTGCCACCACACCACTCACACACGGGGTCGCTTCAGCAACACGGGGACGCACTCACACACAGGGGCGCACTCACCCCTTTCACCACACACACCGGGACAACCACACTGGGGATTCGTGTCCCCACAAGGGTCTCCGGGGCCTCTATACCCCCCAAGCTCTCCGTGCACCCGTTCGCAGCACTCCTCCCCTCGAACTCGCAAAGCACGACCGAACCCACCTGGTCGTGACTCGCCTTAAGGGGGCATACTCCCTCCCCTCGTTCCTGGAGGAGGCCATCCAGCTGCTTGCACTGGGTCTCCACCCAGTCCGCCAGCTCACCCCCATTATCCTCCACTACCTCTGTGTGTGTGTGCGCGTCACAAACCCCGTCCAATTCATCCTCTATCTCCCGTGTCTCTATTATTTCCGTCTCTTCCGTTATCTCCCTTGTCTCAACTATTATTTCCGTCTCTTCCCTTGTTATCTCCCTCGTGCACGTCTCCGTCACCCCAATTAGTTTTTCCCTCTCGGTCACCATCACTGTTGCTTTCTCCGTCACCTTCACACTTCTCGCCCAACACGTCCCCCGAATTACTTTGTCACCCGCCTCCACTGCGGGCCCGACAGCCGTTGCACTCCCTCCCAGCTCGTTCGCTCCCACACGTGGAGTCGCCATTTTGAGCTCCGCTGCCATTGCCTTCATGCCCGCCTGCAGGCTTCGGCCCATGTTCTGCGTCGCACCCCGCAGTTCTTTCATTTCTTCCTTCATTTTGAGTGCGTTTGTTTCCATATTTGCCTTCACTTCGTTCATTTGCTTGTTCATGCCTTTTATTTCGTTTGTGTTTGTATCCATTTTCCTTATCAATGCCTCAAACATTTCCATCGTCCGATCCGTGGGCGAATTCGCACGTGGGGGCCGTTCGTCCGCCACCCCAGCCACTGCGCCCATTTCGAACTCTGGGTTCAGTTGGGGGAGTTCGTGCTGTACAACCAACATTTCCTGCGCGTGGATTTCATCCTGTGCCATGGATTCTACACATTCTAAATCCATTTCTAATACCCCCGGCTCCCGCTCGCCTTGAGACGCCATCTTATCTCTCGTAAAGGGTTAATTTAAATCGCTCGTAATTTGGAGGGAATCGGGGGTCGCTCCTCTCACCCCTGGACCGATTCCCGTGAATTTAGCTGGAGACAGGAGAGCCCGTTTTCCCGCTCTCTGACACCAGTGCCGCGAGGAGGGGGATGGGTTTGTGTCCCACGACCTGACACCAGTGTTGCGAATTCGCGCCCGCCGGCGTGCGAGCGGCCACGTAACTCGAATCGCGGCACGTCGCCCACCGGACGAACAATTCTGTCGTGACCCTCTCGGACTAACGCCGGGAACTAGTCACGGGTGGGCCTTTCGGCCTCACCACGATCGTGCCAATCGGCCCCCCGCGTGGGATAGGGTTGTTCGCCAATTTCGACCTACCTAAGTACCCACACGGAGGGTAGACCGGGCGATCGCACCTCGCCGCAGGTCGACTCCGGACACTGGCCACTGAAGGGACCCGTTCCGTACTATCGGGATAACCGAGCGGTGTTATATCGTCGACCTCGACGGTTCCGATTAATTATCGGGCGTATTTAGCCCACTACCAACCCTTTACGTGAAGTAAGATGGAGATTCAATTAAAGAAAAGACGAAGCGAAACGGGAAAAACAGTTCAACATGAGGCACATTTATTCCGCGGCACACGGAAAGCACACATATACAATTACAACAATTATGCACCAAAAGCAATTGCAAAAGAAACACAACAATGCAGATCTACTACCGACTACGCGAGCAGACGGCAACACTTACACAGTTTTACTTTACAGACGGCGCCGACAACACATATACTCAAAAGCAAAAGAAAAGGGCCACCCTCAACGACAAGGGGACAGACGGGGCCTGTGGGCGCGAGACCGGGTAGAACCTACCAGTCTTGTGATGAGCCGCAAATGTCGCGGCGGTGCCCCGACTCCGCGCTCCTCCGCGGTTTTCGTTGGCACTCCTTGGAATGGGGTGGGAACGGGGCCCCCTTTCCGCACTATCACAACGCGGGGGGGGGGGGGAAGAAGGGGGAATTGTTGATGCTCTGGGGAAAGAGGATAGCTGGCTTGCTTGGGTCCCGCGACGAGTGACTCCACTGCGACCTCGACCGCGCTCCCGGCTTCCCCGCTCTGCAGCTCCCCGACAGACTCTGAACCCCGACAGGCTGACTCTCCTCCAGACCCGTCTTGACTGCTGCTGCCACACTCCGCCACCGCCACACCTCTCCAACTCGCCCGAGCCCAAAACCGACTGAATTCGCCCCGCGCTCGGCGCTTTATAGTACGGCAGGAGAACCCATATGCAAATTTCCGGATCAGGATGAGCTCGGGGGCGGAGCCACGCTCGCCCATTGGACGGAGGAAAAGTGGGCGTGAACCTCCCCTGATCCTCGAATTTGCATATATCGATTCTACTCCGACGCGCCTGGAGGCGGGGCCAAATCGCCCCGCGCTTGCTGATAGGACGGATCAGAAGTGGGCGTGTATCATTCCTGATCCGACTTCTCCTCGGAAAGGCCGCTTTTTGCACCCGCTGCTCGGCGCGCGCCCTGTACGAGTCCAGGACAGCCTGACGCTCGGTGCTCACAAGCGGTGCGGGAATGGCCGCAGAAGGAGAGGCGAAGGTGGTGGAGGGTCTAAAGTGGCGGTCCCTGGCCACGGTGACACTTGGAATGGCGGTGATGCGATGGTTGCAGGATGGTGTGCTGTGAAGGTAAAGGTCGTGGCTGTTGGCGTGTTGTTGTTGTGAAGCGGCGTTGCGGTTGGTGGTTGTTGTGTGATGGCGGTTGAGACGTGGTTGGCTCAAAATAAAGATAGAACAGAAAAACGGCTATCTTAAAGGGTCGCAGCCCGAATGAATCACATTTATTCCCTCTAAACAACGGGTTTGGGCTAACTACATATGTACTTACAGAGATGTCTCACCGACAGGACCTGAATGGTGGTTTGCGAATTTCCTCAACCACAACAATATAAAGTTTCACATTTTTGGATAAGCATCTTGATTCAACCAATTATGACTGGAGTACCACTTCACCGCTACCATCATCATCATCATCCTATATACCCCAAGAGGAGTTGATGACATATTCCATGTTTCAATATTTTTCGTTGAGCAGTTTTCGGAGAAAATGATGTCCAAATTTTTTCCTTTAATCCAATATAGATGTAATAGCATGTGACCCATGATGTCAGAGTTATGAATAAAATATCCATAGGGCATCCCTCTGATGTTTAAAGTTTCACATCAATCGACCAAGCGGTTGCAGAGAAAATAAAATTGAAAATATAAAGACATGGACACACATACTGTACACACACACACACACACACACACACACACACACACACACACACACACACACACACACACACACACACACACACACACACACACACACACACACACACACACACACACACACACACACACACACACACACACACACACTTTGAGACCGGGTCAGTCTCTTTTCCATCTCCTGAAACCCACCCACCTGTGGAGATAGCAGTCGACAACAGCAACTTTTGCATGTATATTGCGTGTATATATTATATATATATATATATATATATATATATATATATATATATATATATATATATTTTTTTTTTTTACGGCTGTGGAAATTCTCAATACACCATAAAGGGTCCTTAGATCAGTTGTGATGCTAAGTTTATGTGCAGATAGTTCCCCACCGTTGTTTAAAGGGATTTCGTGCGATTCATCGGGCTGCGACGCTTTGAGATAGCCGTTTTTCCTTTTCTATTGGTATTTTGAACAAACCGCCACGCAAGCAACAAGCTGCATTGAAAACCGTCGAACGCAAAAGGAAACCAGAGGAGTTCCGATGGGCGCGCGGATTTTTCCCGCCTGTTTCTCCGAGGAGTGTGACGGAGGCAGGGGGAGGGCAGCTCACCGCCGATTGGTGGATGAACAGCGTGAGGCGGTCGGGGTGAGGGAACGCCCCTTTTCGGGAACCTTCTCGAAGGGAGGTGGAGCCAGAAGCGGGGTGGGGCGAAGGGCGGAGGTTCGGATTATAAAAGGGCGGACGCGCACGAGGCTCACTCTCTCTCTGGTCCTGAAGCCCCTTCTGCCCTTCAGTCTTTTCTTGTTTGGTCGTGGGTCGTGAAAGCACCAGCAGCAACGCCGGAGAGAGCTCGCTGACCACGCCAGGGGCCCGAGGTCAGGCGTGGCTACACAAGGCCGTGGGGAGTCGATGTCGCGACCTGCCCACCGTCGCGCCACGAGTGCGCGGGTAAGACCCTTCGGTCTCGTGGGCCTGGCCGATAGACCAGGTTCCACGCCATTCGGTCCACGGACCCTGTCTGCCACCCTTGTCTGTGAGGGTGGCCATTTCTTGCTTTTGGATGACTGCTGTGGCGCCGTGTCTCTGTAAAGTAACTTGCCTAAGTAACGGTGTATGTAAATTGATCTTTGCTTGTAGTCGGTGGTAGTACTTTCTATTTGTTGCTTGAACATTGCATGACTGCCTTACTTGTGTTGTGTGTGTAATAATAAATGTCCTTGTGTGCAATGTTTCCCGTTTGTCGCGTCCTCCTTTCACCACATTGAAAGTGCCATCTTGCATCGTGGAATGAGTAGTGGGTTTTGAACACCCGAGTAAAGAAGAATCACTGATCCGTCGAGGTCGGCGATAACACCGCTCGGTTATCACTGTAGCACGGAACGGACCGCTTCAGCGGTTCGTGTCCTAGGCCGACCTGTGGCGAGGTACGATTGCCCGGTCGACTACTCGCGCAGGTACTGAGGTAGGTCGAATTTGGCGAGCAACCCTATCCTGCGCGGGTAGTCGGCATGATTGGCACGATCGTGGTGAGGTTAAACCCCCACCCGTGACTGGCTCCTGGCGGTAGTTCCAGGAGGGTCATGACTGAATTGTCCCTCCAGTGGGCGACTCGGTTGCGATTGGAGTTACGCAATCGCTCGCACGCCAGGCGGGCCAGAATTCGTAACACTGGTGTACAGGTGTGTGGGATTCGAATCCACCTCGGTCTCTAACTAAATTCACGGAACCGGATCAGGGGTGAGTGAAGCGACCCTCCGTGTTCCCCAAATTCGAGTGATTAAAAAAAATATATATTCCACGAAATAAGATGGCATTTCAAGGCGAACGGGTGCCGGGTGGATTAGATATGTGGAGTAATGTAGAATCCATGGCCCGGGACGGTTCTTGTAATTATAATCCATGGGGGAGCTCAACCTCATACACTGAGCACGGACTTTGCCGGCAAATGGAGTTGCACAATGGCGGCGCGATCGCACCTCAGCGCGGCACGGAGCAGGCGGCTATTTTTAGCGAAACGAACGGCGCGACACGAGGCGAGTGCTTTCAGTCACCGCTTCAAACCACGTGGTCATGGCAGGCGAGGCAGGCGGACATGGGCGGGCTTCGGAAACAATTGGAGGAAGAATGGAAAACCAAGCTAGAAAAGAAACCAAAGGAACACGATTTGGAATTAAAACAACTAAAGGAAGAATTATTGGAAAAGTCAAGACAGTTCAAAGAACTCGAGGGAGAAATGAGGAAAGTAGAGTTGAGTACCTATGAATTGGAACAACTGAAGCGAGAGGTAAGGATAGGCCAGTTTGAAAGAAAATGCCTAGAAAAGACGATAAAAGAAGAAGAGGAATGGTGGGAAGAACTAAAGGAAAACAATAGGAAAAGGGACGAATTGAGGAGGAAAGCAGTGGAAAGTGAGGCGGAGATGAGCAAGAGAATGGGTGAAATGTGTGAGGAGGCATGCAAATTGGGAGAGGAACTATGGAAAAAAACTTCTGAGATATTGAAACACCAAAACAAAGAGACGGAATTACAAAACGAGTTGGGAATGTTGAGGGAAGAGAGAACGACAGCAGAGAATGAAACGTTAAGGAACCACACTGTAGAGATCGAACAGCTGGAAGCGAATGCCAGATTAAAGAATGAGGAACAAGAAAGACAGTGGAATAGAAAACTGATAGAGTATGAATTTGAAACTGAATGACAAAAGGAAAAAATAGGTTGGAATACGAGGAGAAAGTGAAGGAGCAAGGAATGAAGCAGGAAGGAGAAATCAGTCAATTGAAGGAGACAACGAGATTGGAGAGGGAAGAACGAGAGGAACAGTGGAATAGAAAACAAAAACATGAATTTGAAGGAAACTATGAGATTGGAGAATGAGGGACAGGGGGTGAAAGAAATTAAAAAAGAAAGACAAGAACAATTAAAAAAGAAAGCAAGGTTGAGGTAGGTGGAGATCGTGAAAGAACAAGGAATGAAACAAAAAGAAGGACAAGACCGACTAAAGGAGAAAGCAAGGTTGAGGTACGCAGAGATAATGAGAGAACAACGAACGAAACGGGAAAAGGAACTAAGCCAATTGAAAGAAACGATGAGATTGGAGACTGAAAAGCATGAGGAACAGTGGGAGAGAAAACAAAAACTATACGAGTTTGAAATTAACCAGCTCGAGGGGAGAGCAAAATTTGAGTCCACGGAGATCGAAAAACTCCGGAAAGAGAACAAACAACTCAAAAAGCTCCGAGAGGATGAACGACTCAAAAGGAGCCAGGAAATGGAACAGCACAATAGTGTGGGATGTGTGACATCACCACAAGGAGGAACGTTAGTGGTGCAGGACTTGATCGACACCACTCGTCGGATGAAAGAACAACGAGGACCAACCCTAATACAGGAGACACAAATAAAACTAGAGAAGGGAGAAGTATTGCCAGAGACACGGGAGATAGACCGAATTGAAAATGAATTAAATGGAACGAAGGAGGAAACATAGACGAAGATCCAGGAAGAAACTAATAAACACGAAGAGATAAAAGAAATAAAATGTATAGAGACTCGCGAGATAGAAAAAATAGAGGAGAGATTACACGATAAAGACGGGGTGAAAGACGAGCACACACACATGGAGTTAGCGAGGCTTAATGGGGGCGAGCTGGCGGACTGTGTCGTGACCCGGTGCAAGCAGCCGGATAGCCTCCTTCAGGAACGGAGGGAGACGCTATGCCCCCTTGAAGCGGTTCACGACCAGGTGGGTCCGGTCGAGCTTCGCGGAGTTGAGGGGGCGAGTGCTGTTGATGGGTGCACGGAGAGCTTGGGGGGAATATAGGCCCCGGAACCCCTTGTGGCTCTAATCTCCAGTGTGAATGTCCCGGTGTGTGTGTTCACGAGCGTGGCGAAATGTGTGCTGAAACGCACGCATAGCGTGAATGGAAGGCTGTGTGTTAGAAGACCCGCGTGTGTGAGTAAAATGGTGTGTGAGGTTGCGAGTGAGCCGAGGTGCGTGCCTCCCAGCACGCCGTGTGTGGATGAGGCGACGTGTGGGTAAGAAGCACCGTGTGTGAATGGAACCACGGGTGCGGGTGAACGGCCGTGTGTGAATGGAACCACATGTGCGAGTGAAAGGCCGTGTATGAGAGGGACAGCGTGTGTGAGGGCGCTGTATGTGAGGGAGATGACGGTCGGCATGCGGGAGTACGCAGCCGCGTCTCCCGGTGTGAATGTAATGACATGGTGTGTGAGCGTCGTAACACGCAGGTTTGCGTAGATTGAATGGAGACGGCGACAGAGGGACAAAGGCCGAGTAGCGGCCGTAGATGCATTGGGGACCGCGCCAGGTTTACCCAGCAGCGAGCGCGAGGTCAGTGCTGTGCTTCGCACGATACCGCCGCGTGCGGCTTGCGGGAGTGAAACCCGGTCCGTAAACGCCAGCGGTGGATGTTGCCGATCCCACGGACGGACAAAAGGTAGGCTGGATTACGGATTTGGACCGGATGGGTTCTCCACACGAGCATGTGTGTGAAGCTCCGACGGGCAGAGCACATGTGTTCGTGTGGGGAACCCCTCGAAACGCGAGCCTTGTTTTTGATGCGCAGGGTGACGTCATGGCTGCACGTAGGGTTGGAATCCGGCAGGAGGGGAGATCCCTGCCGGATGGTACCGTCCGAGAAGGGACGAGGTGTGCCAACCGCGAACAGCTGCCATGACGTCACGGACAAGAGCGCAGGTTGCGAGTTGCCGCGCTGGTGCGGGCACATAAGAAAAAAAAAAGCAAGCCTCGCTTCGGGTGAACAGGATTCACTGGGCAAGGGGTGGAAGACCCCCCTGTCTAGGGCACAGGATGACACCACTAGTCAGGGGGAAGGGTTAGTGATAGCTAGACTGACTTCATGAGGCAGGGGTAAGTCCTCATGGAGTCCGTGGAATGGATTAGGAAGAGGGATTGTAGTTGAGATTTAGGAGGGAAATGATTTTTAGAGATTTGAGGACAGTGACAGACTGTGAGTGTGTAGAGGGGACGTAGCTCAGCTACATAGGTTAAATGGAACGTGCTGTAGTTTAAGGGACGACGTGGGAGCACGAGTTCGTTAGGGGATTAGCAAGCAGGATGGCAGTGATCAGCGATGTGTGAGAAAAGAGGGTGGAAAATGAACATGTTGAGTGAGTGAAGCCAGCGGGTCTGAGTGCATGGAGTGATTGTGGAATGCATGGTGCAATGAGTGATTGGGGGGAGGAGTGATTCCCACCCAAGGGGTCCTGGGGTCAGTATAAAGTGAGTTAGGGAGTTAGTCAAATTGACAAAATGGATGTCGTTTTGCTGTTGGTGGGAGTGTAGGCTCGATACCCATTTGGAGGGGTGCAGGAGCCCTGGTGACGGGCTGGGAGCGTGGCTATGAATGGTGAGTATCACTGAGTGGGTACCCCGGGCACCGGGCTCATCGGCCGCGTTAGGCCAAGGGCCTATGGGGGGCTGGGATAGTCTAGTGGGCATCAGTGACCCGCTGATGCGGGGCCCGGGGCGCCATGGGCCGCGTGGGCAGTGCGTGGGCACGGGCGACCCTCGGAAAGTGGCCCGGGGCACCAGCCTGCCACGTGAGCGTTTCAGGGGAGTTGCCAGAGAGGGCACTCCCCGGTGTTTCAGGAGCTGGTAGGCTCGGAGGCAGTGTAGTGACCAGGGGTGCCATCGTCGGAGAATCGGCAGAGGGTAGTTCCTGCCAAGGGAGCCACGTGTCCCAGCCACGAAGCCGTGTGAGGGCACGGGAAGAAAATTGGGGGGCATGGCCCGAAATTGTGAGGACACCAACACAGGCGACGGGAATCTGGGTTGATAGAACCAATAGTTTAAGCGAGAGGCGCTTGTTGAAAGCCCCGGGGTAGTTAAAGGCTAATAATTGTTAGGGTAGATAGGAAGTGTACCCCTCTGCACCATCCATCCCTTCGCTCTCGTTGTGGGCCGCTGGACCCACTTTGGGTTAGTAGATCGCTAAAGTCTGAGGAGGCCATCCTGAGGCTTGAGTTGGGCCTCGACACAGGACGCTAGCTCTCCCTTATTCCCCTCCAGGAAGGGAACGCAGGGGTTGGGAGTAGGCTAGGAGACGATAGGTTAGTCGAACAAGGACGATAAAGGGGGTTAGGAGACGAATTCATATGGTGGGGAAATAAAACTGAAAAAAAATAATAAAATAAGTGGGGGCTAAATTGGGTTTTGACAAATTAAGGGGGTGGGTATGGACAGAGACAGGCAAAGGCGAGAGGTTGGGAGGGAGACCGTAGGGTAGGTCCGAGCCCGCCTTCCGAGTGGCCAGCACCACCGCATTCCCTCCACCAACCTCCGTTTCAAGGCAAGAGGCTGGCCACTTCGTCTGCTGGCTGTGGTTGCTTTGAGGCCTGCGCCGGCCACGTCATCTGCTGGCTGTTGCTGCAAGGCCTGTGCCGGTCGGATCGTCTTACGGCTGTTGACTGCAAGGCCTGTGCCAGTCGGATCGTCTGCTGGCTGTTTTCTACGAGGCCTGTGCTGGCCACTTCATCTGCCGGCTGTTGCAACGGCCTTGTTTTGCCTTGCCTGCCTGCCTTTGCCTTGGCCCATGCCTGCTGCACTCGTTCATTTTGCCACGTCTGTTTTGCATTCCCCCCCCCCTTGTTCATTGCCATGTGCGCCGGGATAATCGCGCAAGCCACAAGGACTGCCCTGTTGGCAGCTGCAACACGGGACTGCACTGGCAGCCCGTGCAACGTTTGCCAGTTCACTGTTCATTTCAAAAGGGGGAGGCCTTGGACTGCGTGAAAGCAGCCTGGCTCCCTGCTTGTGACTTTTACTCTTTTTTCCACAGAGTCCATAGATCCTGGGCCATGGGGTAGTGTAAAATTATAAGTTGTAATTATAAATGTGTTTTGCACCCCCGGCATGTATGTCTTTGCGCCGGCAATTTATTTAAGTCGTCTGTATGAGTGGGTTTGATTAGTTAGTTACTCAGCCCGTAGGTTATTTATTTTGGGGACAGGAATACACTGAATGTCGCACTCAGGGATCTGAAGGTAAATCGTACTAGGGGGGAACTTACACATGATGGCACACGAAAATTCGACGACTCGGGATGAGTCTGTAAAAAAGGGAGGGAATAGGGTTACGGCTGTGGAAATTCGCAATACACCATAAAGGATCCTTAGATCAGTTATGACGCTAAGTTTATGTGCAGATAGTTCCCCACCGTTGTTTAAAGGAAATTTGTGCGATTCATCGGGCTGCGACGCTTTGAGATAGCCGTTTTTCTTTTTCTATTGTTATTTTGAACAAACCTCCACGCAAGCAACAAGCCGCGTTGAAAACCGTCGAATGCAAAAGGAAACCAGAGGAGTTCCGATGGGTGCACGGATTTTTCCCGCCTGTTTCTCCGAGGAGTGTGACAGAGGCAGGGGCAGGGCAGCTCGCCACCGATTGGTGGATGAACAGCGTGAGGCGGTCGAGGTGATGGAATGCCCCTTTACGGGAACCTTCTCGAAGGGAGGTGGAGCCAGAAGCGGGGTGGGGCGAAGGGCGGAGCCTCGGATTATAAAAGGGCGGACGCGCACGAGGCTCACTCTCTCTCTGGTCCTGAAGCCCCTTCTGCCCTTCAGTCTTTTCTTGTTTGGTCGTGGGTCGTGAAAGCACGAGCAGCAACGCCGGAGAGAGCTCGCTGACCATGCCAGGGCCCCGAGATCAGGCGCGGCTACGCAAGGCCGTGGGGAGTCGACGTCGCGACCTACCCACCATCGTGCCACGAGGGCGCGGGTAAGACCCTTCGGTCTCGTGGGCCTGGCCGATCGACGAGGTTCCACGCCATTCGGTCCACGGACCCTGTCTGCCGACCCTTGTCTGTGAGGGTGGCCATTTCTTGCTTTTGAATGACGGCTGTGGCGCCTTGTCTCTGTGAAGTAAACTTGCCTAAGTAACGGTGTATGTAAATTGATCTTTGCTTGTAGTCGGTAGTAGTACTTTCTATTTGTTGCTTGAACATTGCATGACTGCCTTACTTGTGTTGTGTGTGTAATAATAAATGTCCTTGTGTGCAATGTTTCCCGTTCGTCGCATACTCCTTTCACCACATTGAAAGTGACATCTTGCATCGTGGAATTAGTAGTGGGTTTTGAACACCCAAGTAAAGAAGAATCACTGATCCGTCGAGGTCGGCGATAACACCGCTCGGTTATCACTGTAGCACGGAACGGACCGCTTAAGCGGTTCGTGTCCTAGGCCGACCTGCGGCGAGGTACGATGGCCCAGTCGACTACTCGCGCAGGTACTGAGGTTGGTCGAATTTGGCGAGCAACCCTATCCTGCGCGGGTAGTCGGCACGATTGGCACGATTGTGGTGAGGTTAAACCCCCACCCGTGACTGGCTCCTGGCAGTAGTTCCAGGAGGGTCACGACTGAATTGTCCATCCGGTGGGCGACGCAGTTGCGATTGGAGTTACGCAATTGCTCGCTCGCCAGGCGGGCCAGAATTCGTAACAATATGTATATATTGTTACGGATTTGGAAACCTTTTGCACACAAACAGCCAGATTTCCTGCAGTTCAGTTATTTTGTTAAGTATAGGTGTACAGTTAGAATCCAGCCCCTGTGTCTAACGGGAATTTCATGTTTGCGCTGCAAGTTATTTTCTTATCTCTATAATTTATATCCACAAAAATAACAACACTATGGACCATTCCCCGAACGATGGCATGCCGAACACGCATATGGGCGGAGTTCCCTCGGTCACCGAAGTTCTGACTCCACGCTTCGGCCAATCGGAAGGGTTTGAGCGCGTTTGCCGCCTTTCAGCCAATGGGCGCAGAGCGAGCTCAAAGAGAAGCAGAGTCTCTTCGGGGGGCGGGGGATCGAGGCGCCCGACATGCCCCCCGACCAATCACGGAGAGACGGCTGATTTCCCCCGGTGTATGAAGGGTGCGGTGACGTGAGACATGTCACCCCCCCCCCCGACCCCGGTCAGAGAAGAAATAGATGAGATGGCGCAGTCATCTCGTGGCTGGTCTAGTCTTGTCGCTGGCTCTGGTCTCGTCGCAGTGATCCCTCGCCTCGTCATTATTTGAGCTGGCTGGCGTCCGTGGCTGAATCCTTGGTCCCTAGGTGCCTGGTATATCGTTGCGGGTTCGAGTCCCGCCACCGAACAAGATCAATGTTACCGCACGAGGCAGGCAGGTGCAAGACCAGGCTCTTCCCTCAGCTCGTCTTCCCTCCCGAGCTGGAGGGCACAATAAAGGGCAACCGGCCCCATTTCTATTGTGTGTCTGTGTGTGTGTGTGTGTGTGTGTGTGTGTGTGTGTGTGTGTGTGTGTGTGTGTGTGTGTGTGTGTGTGTGTGTGTGTGTGTGTGTGTGTGTGTGTGTGTGTGTGTGTGTGTGTGTGTGTGTGTGTGTGTGTGTGTGTGGCGCCAGTCTGATAAGTAGACATTGCTTAAGTGTCTCGCCCTTTTACATTGACTGCATATTTGGTTTTAACTCTGCTGTTTGTGTGCTCCCCTCCTCGATCATTGTTCATAAATAAATCCTCTTGTTCAATGCACCAGCTCGTTGCTGTCGTTTCTTTCATTGGTTTAGCACAGTGCGTATTGGGAATTCGGGAGGCCTTGTTGCTGTAATTGTTCATTTGGACCGATGGATCATGGTAATCCCCGCTCGGTTTACACCCGGGTCGGGCTCGGTAAACGGCCCGTTCCGCCCGAGGTCCGTCGAGGGTGTGGTTTTCCCCGGTAGTTGGATGACGTGGGTACTTAGGTATATTGAAATTAGGCAATTAACCCTACCCCACGCTGTCAAAATATTGGCGTCCACGGTCCGCTAAGGGACCCGTGACCTTTGGAGTTATCCAAGGGTTACGACCTTCAATTCCGGGTACTCGGTGGAGACGACCCTACTGCTCCACCTCGCGGTCGCTCCTCGCCACCAACTCCCGGCCCACAACAAGTTGGTGTCAGGAGTGCAGATACAGACCCCTCCGCCTCCACAATGAAATTTACAGAACACCAATTACAACAAATTGGTGTTCAGGAGCGGGGTTCGAACCCCTCCGCCTCCACGAAATTAATGGGATTCGGATCAGGGCTGTGCGGAGCAAAACCCTCTGTTCCCTCCAAATTATGAGCATTTCAAATCCATTCTCAAGACGCGCCGTGGTGAGCCAAGACGAGCTGGCTCCGGTGGGTTCGAGTATAATGGTAGAGGAACCAGTGGTCCAGGACGACCCAATGCAGGAAGACATTCCCCCACAACCAAACCCAGAAGTAGTTTTGGAAGTGGCTGGGGCGGCGCATGAGCGCCCTCTACTTGCAATTCCCCCCACGGACCAGATGATGGAAATGATGAGACAATTGATGCAAGATGTACGAACAACAAATGACAAAATGGATGCGAGCCAGCGCAATATGGAAAACATGGAAAGCCGCATGGATGCGAACACGCAGGCACTGAGCGGTGACATGCAAACACAGCGAGGGGAAATGCAGAGCATGGGGTTGAACCTGCAGGCGGACATAAGAGGCATACTGGCGGCACCACGTGGCGGAAGGACCGAGCCAACAGGAAGTGCGAAATGTGTCCGGCCCGTGATGGAGATGGGTGAGGTCGGGATGACGAGAGACGCCACCATAATTAAGGGGGAAACTGGTGAATTCGGACAGGGGTGACGGAGAAATTAACAGAGACAGAAACCCAGGAATTAAAAGTAATAGAAGAGACACAAGAGATAGAATGGGTAAAAGACGAAATACAGGAAATTAAAGAGCACACGCACACATATGATTAATAGGGGACAATGGAGTTGAACTCGTGGAATGTCTCGTGACCCAGTTCGAGCATCAGTTTCACCTCCCTCAGGAACAGAGGGAGATGGCAATCTCCCTCGAAGCAGATCGCGGCCAGCTGGGTCCGGTAGAGCCGTACGAGGTTGAGCAGGTGAATGATGCGAATGGGTCCATGCAGAGTTTGGGGGGGGTAGAGACCCCAGGACCCCTTGAGTTAACACAAATCCCGGATGTGATTGTCCCGCAGTGCCTGTCGAGGTGTGCGAATGCTGTGAGTGTCATGGCATGCGTGTGCGTGCATGGAAATGGACGACGGACGGGAGCCGGGAATGGCGAGCCTGGTAGGTTGCACAAAGTTGTTTTGGAGACCGTGCCGGCTCTGCGGAACGCTGCGTGCGAGGTCCGTTCCGTGTTTTGCGAATGGCCCAAGTGTGCATGTTTGCTCAATCGGAAGCCGGCGCTGAAACGTCTCGGGCATGGTACAAAACCGGCATGTGCACGGTTAAAAGGAAGGTTGTTTGAATTTGGAAAGCACGGGTCACCATGCGAGCGCGTGTTCGGGGCATCACGTGCTGCAGGCCGCGTGTTCTGTTCACGGAATGGGCGGAGCGAGTCCCCGGGAAGACACGCTCGGGCGGGCTTGCAAGGCAAGCCGCGCAGGTTCCGTGTGCGAGTGACGTTACCGGGGATCTCGCAGCATGAAAGCCAGGTGAATGTCGCACGGCTCACATGGTAGATGGCTCGAAAGCGAGCGTATGGTGCGATCGTCGGGGCGACGTTACTGTCCCATGTATTGCCCGAATGGAGGGGACGTGTGACTCGGAAACCGCCGCCCTGGCAATGCAAAGATGGCCGAGCCTTGCACGAGTACCCGACCCCCGGCAGGATGTGGCAAACATCCTCGCCCGGGCAAAGGAGCACTAGTTAGTGGGAAGGGTTTAGCGATCGATAGACCGGCCTCATGTGGCATGAGCAGTCCTCCATGGGGCCTGTGGAACGAGTTTGAGGGAATGTTAGGTTAGATTTAGAAATTGATTTTGGGAGACACGGACAGACATGGAATGTGTAGTGGGGACGCAGCTTTGCAGTAGAGTTAAAAGGAAAGTGCATTAGGATAAGGGATGATGAGGGGCACGAGCTATTTAGGGGAACGTAGTTGTTAGAGTGTGGAGTGAATTGGGAAAAAAAAGAGATGAAGAGAACGAAACATGAGTGAATGTGGTTCAGCGGGCCCGAGTGTGTGAGTGGAGTGAATGTGGAATGCATGGTACGAATGAATGATTGTGGGGAGGAATGAATCCCACCCAAGGGAAACCGGGGTCAGTGTAATGTTAGTTAGTGGGTTCGTTAAATTTACCAAAGGGGGTCGTTTTGTTGTTGGTGTTGAGTGAAGGCTCGAAACCTTTTTGAAGGGTGCAGGAGTCCATTGACTGGCTGGGAGCGTGGCTGTGGAAAGGTGAGTACTGAGTAGAGGGCACCCCGGGCATGGAGAAGTCGGCCAAAGTAGGCCATGGGTCCAAGCGACCGGGATAGTGAAATGGGCACGGGCGACCCTCGGAAATGGACCCGGAGCGCCAGAAATGCCAGGTGGGCATATACGGGGGAGTAGCCAGGAAGGGCACTCCCCGCGTTCATACGGAGTTGGTAGGCTCGGAGACAGCCTCAGCTGCCCGGGGGTGCCATACTTAGACTTTGGCAGATGGAATCCCTGCCAAGTGAGCCACGCTGCCCAGCCATGAAATTGTGCAAGGGCACGAGAGAACATTTGAGGGCCAGGACCAAATTTATAACGAACACCAACACAGGTGACAGGAATCATGGTTTCGAGAACCAATAGTTTAAAGAGACAGGCGTGTTGAAAAGCCCCGGGGATAGTTGAACGTTCAATAAATGCTTGGACAGATAGGAAATGTGAACCCCTTTGCACCATCCATCCCTTCGTTCTCCATAGGCCGCTTGACTCACTTTGGGAAGATTGCTGAAATCTGTGGAGGTTATTCTGAGGCTCCATTGGGCCTCGAGACAGATCCACCTGTCTCTTTCTTATTCCCCTCAAGAAGGATCTTAGGGGTTGGGAGTAGGCAGGTAGGATAGGTTAGCCGGAGAAGGACAGTAGGAGGGTTAGGGACACTGGGAATTATAAAAAGGAAAATATATATATATATATATATATATATATATATATATATATATATATATATATATATATATGTATATATGTATAACAACAATCAAATAAAAATAAATATAAAAAGGGAAAGTCTAAATTTTGTTGTTGCAAACTAAGGGAGTGGGTATGGACAGAGACAGGCAAAGGCGATAGGTTGGGGGGAGACCATAGGGTAGGTCCGAGCCCGTTTTCGGAGCGGCCGGCACCACCACACTCCCTACAGGACCTTATGGAGCAGACCAGAGGCCGGCCAGCTTCATATGCCGGCCTGTTTGTGCTACAGCTGCTGGTTCGCATTTGCCTTGCCTTGCCTGCCTTTGCCATTCTCCATGCCGGCATTGCCCCTTGTTTGCATTTGCCCCCATGTCACCAATCATCCATTTGTGCCAGGACCATCCATCATCAGGTGTTTTGCAAGGACTGCCCTGCAGGCAGCCACACCATCCATCATTTCGTGTTCTTGCATCCAGTCCATTCTCCATTCCATTCACATGTGCCAGGGACTGCATTGTGCAGCCCGGCTACCTCCTTGTCTTCTTGCTTAAAGGCCAGTTCAAATGGCCTGTGGGATGGCGCATGGCCTGCCGTGTTAGGGTGAGTTTCCTCCAGCAGCTGAAGACTGACATGAAAGAGAAGGTTCAGTGACAAAAGGGACCGTTTGAGTAGGCCCTGAACACGTCTGACCTTCAAGCTGCTGTGCACTCACCCACACAAAACTGTTGACTTTGCTGTGCCTTTTTCCCACAGATAACAGGTCCTGGGCCATGGTTAGGGTAAATAGTAGGAAATGTAAATAATTTTTGCAACCCGCCTATGTGTCTGTCTAGTGCCGGCAATTTATTTAAGTTGTCCGTGTGAGTCTGATAGTTTAGTTACGCAGTGCACGAGGTTATTTATTTTTGGGACACGTATAAAAATATCGCACTCAGGGATCTGTAGGTAAAATGTACTCGGGGAAGAACCTCCAGCTGCATGGTACACGAATATTTGCGACTCAGGACGAGTCTATAAAAAAAGGGGGGTAGTGTTACGGATTTGGAAACCTTTTGCACACAAACAGCCAGAGTCCCCGCAGTTCAGTTATTTCGTTAAGTATATGTGTATAGTTAGAATCCATCTCCTGTGTCTTATGGGAATTTCATGTGTGCGCTGCGAGTTATTTTCTTAGCTCTTGAATTTATATCCACAAAAATAACAACAACAACAACAACAACAACAACAACAACAACACTATGGACCATTCCCCGCACGATGGCGTCCCCGCACCAATCGGAAGGGTGCGAGCGCGTTTGCCGCCTTTCAGCCAATGGGCGCAGAGCGAGCTCCAAGAGAAGCAGAGTCTCTTCGGGGGGCTGGGGATCGAGACGCCCGACATGCCCCCTGACCAATCACGGAGAGACGGCCGATTTCCCACGGCGAATGAGGGGTGCGGTGACGTGAGACACGTTCCCCCCCCCCCCCCGACCCCGGTCAGAGAAGAAATAGATGAGATGGCATGGTCATCTCGTGGCTGGTCTTGTCTTGTCGCTGGCTCTGGTCTCGTCGCAGTGATCCCTCGCCTCGTCATTATTCGAGCTGGCTGGCATCCGTGGCTGAATCCTTGGTCCCTCGGTGCCTGGTATATCGGCACGGGTTCGAGTCCCACCACCGAAGAAGATCAACGTTACCACACTAGGTGGGCAGGTGCAAAGCCAGGCTCTTCCTTCAGCTCGTCTTCCCTCCCCAGCTGTAGGGCACAATAATGGGCAACCGGCCCCATTTCTTGCGTGTGTGTGTGTGTGTGTGTGTGTGTGTGTGTGTGTGTGTGTGTGTGTGTGTGTGTGTGTGTGTGTGTGTGTGTGTGTGTGGCGGCAGTACGATAAGTAGACATTGCTTAAGTATCTCGCCCTTGAACATTGACTGCATATTCGGTTTTAACTCTGCTCTTTGTGTGCTCGCCTCCCCGATTATTGTTCATAAATAAATCCTCTTGTTAAATGTACCAGCTCGTTGCTGTCGTTTCTTTCATTGGTTTAGCACGGTGCAAATTGGGAATTAGGGAGGCCTTGTTGCTGTAATTGTTCATTTGGACCGACGGATCTTGGTAATCCCCACTGAGTTTACACCCGGATAGGGCTCGGTAAACGGCCCGTTCTGCCTGAGGTCCATCGAGGGTGTGGTTTTCCCCGGTATTTGGACGACGTGGGTACTTAGGTATATTGAAATTAGGCAATTAACCCTACCCCACCAGTGTGACCACTCCTTGGCTTTTTTCACAAGATCTTGGCTATTCGTTGTTCACCTTGGCGTGTTGGTTTTCTATTGGTTTTCTTGGCGTATAGGTTTTCCATTATCATCACTTTTCCCGAACCTTGTGAATTCTTGGCATTTTTCATTGGCTCACCTTGGCATTTATGAAAATGAGGAGTGGTCGCACTGTACCTCACGCCGTCAAAATATTGGCGCACACGGTCCGCTAAGGGACCCATGACCTTTGGAGTTATCCAAGGGTTACAACCTTCAATTCCGGGTACTCGGTGGAGACGACCCTACTGCTCCACCTAGCGGTCGCTCTTCGCCACCGACCCCCGGTCCACAACAATATTATGTATATATATATATATATATATATATATATATATATATATATATATATATATATATATATATATATATATATATACATATACATATGTAGTCACGGCGCTGGCGGTCCTGGTTATCCCCCCGACCCAATTTTTGGTGACGGGCGGATAACACCGCCAGTCCAGATAGCCGAGCGGTTCTTTCCTTAATAGGAGGTGCACACGTTGATCCTCGGATATTTTAACACGTGTGGGAGGGGCAGGGCGCAATGTGGGTGTGATGGGGGCACAGAAATGGATACACGAAGGATTTGAGACAACAACAGGGCTTACCTTGTGTAGCCTTTCGTGGTTGCTTAATGCAGCCTTCTTTGGCTAGAAGAGCATGGAAGGAATCAATTTATTTATGTCATCCTAGCCACCTGGGTTAAAGGTCCCCTGACATGCAAAAGTACTTAAATTTCATTTATATATGTCCTAGAGAAGTTTTTCATCGTGATTTCAGATCTGACAATGTTTTTTCGCAGTACTCGTTCTGTAAAATGTAAAATTAAAAAGCAAACATCTTCGGGAACGCCCCTAAAAATTCTCCTGAAAGGGGCGTAATCCACATGACGTCATGTACAGTATGTCAAAGGCTGCACGTAAATTACTCGGGTTGGTGGTCTACGTGATTCTATTAGTTTTCTGTGTGATTACTCGGGTTGGTGGTGAACGTGATTCTATTGGCTTGCTGTGTGTTTCCACATTCGATTAGTCGACTCAATCGCTTCGTTCATTTCTGCTTTAAAAATATCGAACATTTGGTTTTGAATAATGGATGGCATGGACTTTCACTTGTCTGATAGCGACAGTGAGTGTGAGAGAAATGAAGGATTTTGGTCTGAATCACATGGAGAATTGTGGGATAACGTAGTCGCGGGAGGTGAAGTTCAGGCAGCTTTAAACGAAGTACGGCCTTAGCAGTTCGAACCCGAAGCAGGACAAGCAGAGAAAAATGGCGATGAAATTCCCGGAGTTCATGACGATAGGGAGGACATCGAAGGAAGACTCGGAAATAACAACTGGTTAGACTAAATCCTATTCGTAATTCAATAATGTAAATTCGACTTGCATACTGCTCGATAATGTCAGGTCAGGTTCGATCTGTGACCTGTTACAGGTACCATGTAAACCTGTACTAACCTGTTCCATGGTCGGGTTGTCGGCGACTAAACCGTCTCCCCCACCAGGTTTTCTGGTGAGGAGGGTGTTTGGATATGAACACCCAGCAGGATTAAAAACAAAACCTGTCAAAGGGTGGAGGAGCTCCTTGTGAGCCAACGGCCATCCATATCTAGTGCCCAACTATGTCTGCGGACGTCCTCCTGCAGTTGGGTCACTTCTTATTAGGAGGTTGGTGGCAGGATTTGCACTCCGGCCACCGTAAAACCCTTCATTCCGCAAAACGCAAAAACGCAAAAAAAATCTGAAAACCCACTCCGTGGGAGTACCTCCTGTGCAGCTTCCCTTCGCAGGGCAGCTCACCGGATGACGGGATTGGGGCAAAGCCTTCGGGACCCCCAATCTTTGATGATAGGAGGGAAACCACGGGGTAACATCCCTGGGTCAGATTGCGGGAGAGTGTGTCGGAGTGGTGCTGAAGTGTCGTCCACCAGACGGCGGTCTCCTTGGGTTAACCTGAGGCGGTCCCTTCGGGTGGGTGCCTGGAATGTCCTATCCCTAAGAGAAGATGATCACCTGTCTCTGTTATCATCTGAGCTCAAGCGTTTGGACATCGGGATTGCAGCTCTCTCTGAGGTTCGGAGACCGGATTGCGGCGAGATAATGGTGGGTGGTTACACCTACTATTGGTCTGGTCGCTCTGATGGTTACCATACCCAAGGAGTTGCTGTAGCTGTGTCCAATAAGCTGACCCCAATGATAATTGAGGTAACACCGGTCAACGAGCGTATTATGAGATTAAGGATTCGCCACTCCTTAGGTGTCATTTCCCTGGTCTCTGTTTATGCTCCGACTGAGGCAAGTGATCTCACCGTGAAGGACACATTCTACGCCACACTCGAGTCTGTGGTTGATCAGTGCCCCAGACGAGATACACTTCTAGTCTTGGGGGATTTCAATGCATCGACTGGAACTGATAGGGATGGTTATGAGGTGTGTGTTGGTCCCCATGGGTCAGGAACTATGAACCAGAATAGCACTAAGTTCCTTGACTTTGCAAGAAGTCATGGACTTAGGGTGGCTGGTTCATGGTTTCAGCACCCACAAGCTCATCGCTGGACTTGGTATTCCAACGCTGGCGGTGTGGCAAAGGAGATTGACCATGTCCTCATTGACGGTCGTTGGAGGATGATCCAGAACTTCAGGGTCTACCGGAGTGCTCAGTTCCTCAATACTGACCACAGGCTTGTTGTAGCAACTCTAAAGCTGCACCTTAAATCCTGGAGAATGGTACCATCCCAGCCTAGGCTGGATGTTGCCAAGCTCAGGGATGAGAGAGTAGCTGAGGAGTTTGCGAACAGGCTGAGTGGACACTTGGGGGGTCTGGGTGCTTTGGGGGGTCCTGAAGAGTTGTGGAGCGCCTTCAAGACCACCATCCTTGATGTTGCCAGTGGATGCCTTGGAGCTCACCGCAGGGCAAAGAAGAATTTTGTCTCTCAAGGGACACTGGATACCATTGAACAGAGTCGCAGGGCCAGGCTGAATGGCAGAGCTGAGCTGTTCAGGGAGCTGAGGCGTAAAACTGTACGTGCACTGAGGGTGGACAAGGAGGCCTATGTGCGAGGAATCTGTGAGGGGGTAGAGCATCACCTGTGGACAGGTGATTCTCGTCCCGCTTACAGGGGAATTCGCGTATTACGTTCATCCAAGCCCATCCCTCGGAGCACTGCAGTTCGAGCAGAGAGTGGTAAGCTCTTGACAGAGGAGTCTGAAGTGAAGGCCCGCTGGGCCGGTTACTTTGAGCGGTTGTACCAGGCTGATCCCCCAGCTGTCGAGTTGGACGTCAAGGGTGTTACAATCCCTGTTGCTGACCCTCGAATCAACTGTGGTCCACCTTCGCTTGTGGGAACACGGGCTGCGGTGAACCAGTTGAAACGGGGCAAAGCTCCAGGGATCTGTGGCATCCATGCTGAACTTCTCAAGGCTGGTGGAAATGCTGCACTCGTGTCGTTGCATGCAGTTTTGTGCTCTGCCTGGAACACAGGCATCATCCCAACTGACTGGAAGAGGGGCCTTGTTGTCCCTCTCTGGAAAGGGAAGGGTGATCGCCAAGACTGCAACAACTACCGAGGGGTGACGCTGCTCTCAGTGCCGGGCAAGGTCTTTGCTCGGATAATTCTTGATAGGGTTCGCCACCATCTGCTTGAGCACCAGCGTCCAGAGCAGTCAGGCTTTACACCAAAGAGGTCAACGATTGACCGTATCCTTGCACTTCGTGTCCTCACCGAACACAGACGAGAGTTTCGGCAGGGGCTGCTTGCAGCCTATGTTGATCTCTGTAAAGCGTTCGATTCAGTGAATCGGGATGTCCTCTGGAGGATTCTTGGTCTTCGTGGGGTGCCACCAAAACTGATCGATCTGATGTCTGAACTCTACTCTGGTACTGAGAGTGCTGTGAAGTGTGGTGGTACCATCTCTGACTTATTTCCAGTTGTTACTGGAGTTCGTCAGGGATGTGTACTTGCCCCCACACTTTTCAGCACTTGTATGGACTGGATTCTAGGAAGGATGTTGGAGAGATCAAGTTGCGGTGCATCGTTTGGGAATGTCAAGATCTCAGACCTTGATTTTGCAGATGATGCAGTCATCTTTGCGGAGACTTTAGACATCCTCTTGGGGGCCCTCGAGGTGCTGAATGAGGAGTCGGAGCCGTTGGGATTACGGGTGTCTTGGGTCAAAACTAAGATCCAGGCTTTCGGTGACATCTTGGATGCTGCTGTCCTGTCTGTGTCTGTTTGTGGTGAGGATGTTGAGGTCGTGGAGAGATTCACTTACCTTGGCAGTGATATTCATGTCTCTGCTGGCTGCGAGTCAGAGGTCAATAGACGTCTGGGTCGGGCCTGGGGAGTCATGGATTCACTCAATCATGGGGTGTGGCGCTGCCGGTACCTGTGCGGGAGGACGAAAGTCCGAGTCTTCAGGTCCTTGGTACTTCCAGTCTTGCTCTATGGGTGCAAGACTTGGACTCTGACCAAGGATCTGAGATGGCGACTTAATTCCTTTGGTACCAGGTCTCTTCGGAGAATCCTTGGCTATCGCTGGTCAGATTTTGTGTCCAACGAGCGGTTGCTGAAAGAGACTCGGATGAGATTTGTTACCTGCATAGTCCGTGAGCGTCAGTTGCGGCTGTATGGACATGTGGCTCGTTTTCCTGACGCTGATCCTGCTCACCAGATTCTCTCAGCGAGGGAGTCTCATGAGTGGAGGAGGCCAGTGGGCCGACCACGTGCCTCATGGTTGCAACAGGTTGACCATCATCTCAAGGAGATGGGGATGGGCCTGGCATCTGCCTGGGGGATGGCCAGACGAAGGCCCCTGGAGTACCGGCGGAAAGTGGACGCAGCGACGCGCTGTTCTGGCACATGCTCCCATACCTGACCAGACTGCTCGATATCAGAAATATTTTAGTGACGTGACGTGACCAGCGCAGCGCAGCGGACATGTTGCTTCGCGGAAAATTAATCACAAACAACGCTGGCCCATGTCATCGGCCGTGTCTCTCCACGCATAAAACGAAGCAATCTCGCTGTCCGGATACGATGAAAACTTGTGTGCAGAACACACCTTGTGACACAATTGTCTCGAGTAGTCTTATAAATCTGATGTTCTGTTGCATTTTTATTTATTTCATTTCTACTGTCGTCATGTTGCACCAGTAGAAAACAATGAAGAAAAGAGAATCTATATATTAATACTGAAGGACCAATTTTGTGCTCCTCCTAGCGGTCGCGTCACATTTTTTGCGGTACTGTGACCTGGACTGAAAGAAACTTCGTACCTGTAAGAGTGCATCGCACATAGTGGCAACAGTCAACCTTCAACTCTGAAGCATCTATATATTAAAACTGAAGGACCAATTTTGTGCTCATCCGAGCGGTCACGTCACGTTTTTCTCGGTACTGTGACCTGAGAAGTTTTGACACGGTATTTGTACATCAAAGTAGACACGTGCACAAATCAGGGGACTTCTTCACAAGGAGTAGTGTACACCAAAAATGTCGTGTACAAGGACGTTTTGTAGGCCACATTAGGTAAGGCCATGGAGTACATCGACTGGGATCCGGCTCTTACGAGAGCCGCCACTGGTTGTCATATTGGGCTCATGGAATGGAATCCGTCTGTGATGGGGTTTCGGCCAGTAATAAAATAAAGCTACAGCACGTCAGATTTTTCGGCCTAGTCGGACGGACGACGGATTTATCGGCCTAGTTGGACGGAGGACGGATTTATCGGCCTAGTCGGACGGAGGACAGATTTATCGGACTAGTCGGACGGACGACGGATTTATCGGCCTAGTCGGACGGACGACGGATTTATCGGACTCGTCGGACGGACGACGGATTTATCGGACTAGTCGGACGGACGACGGATTTATCGGACTAATCGGACGGACGACGGATTTATCGGACTAGTCTAGACTCTAGAGTTGACAAGTAACTTGTATAAGCAAGCACACAATGTACAAGTCAATGCGTAAGAGTCCCGAGGCTATGAGGCCGTGTAATAGGACAGATAAATTTGTCTTTCATAGTTGTGCAAACATTTTTTTCCCTTTTCTTTTATTACAGCATTTTGGCTAAATGTTAATGAATAGCATGTCAATGGAAGCAGTACCTTCACTTTAGAATAAACCCATGTATGTCGAGGGCAGCCATACCTGGCTTGCACGTATGTGGAATCGTACCTATCCCAGCAGGCTTGTTTCAACCAACAATTCAATAAGCTGCAAAATGTGGGTGCAGCTTTTTCACATTGTTTGATTTTAAAATTATCTCATTGCACCTTGAAATGATGCAATATTAATGGTTAGTATTTTACTTGTATGTCCCTGTAATTTTTTTTTAATGGAAAGGTTAAACAGTCAAATTTTATATTTTGTGTACACTGTACATGGTATAGCCCTTTATTGTGCATACATGTAGTGGATTTGTATACGACTACGACGAGGTAGTAAAGGGATAAATAATTGCCTCGTGATTGTAGTGCAGACACGGCTCAGAAGCAGAATTTCTTGTCTCTGTGTGTGATGAATGAGGGGTTGGGATGAATAAAGGGATGAATAGAGCCCGTGCACAAAGTCACTGTCTTTGAAGTGGGTGCTGCAAATGACGCTCGTGTCGCTGGGGCCTTTCCAGTTTCCCCTCGTCAACTTCACTTTAGATGTCCATATTCTCCGACGATTATCATCTTTCGGGAATACATGAAGGCTTACACCGTCTTTGCTTGTATTGCTGCATCCTGCTACGATACATCTTGCAGGCATTTTCGAAAGTACGGCTAAAACTATTAAAAATTTTCGCGAAGCAATCACTGAAATTAAGACGATCACAGAGATTGCACTAACATGTGCAAAATGCATTTGTACGTACTTTATAAGGCGCGCGACATCTCGACTCTCAAGTCAATCCACTCTGTGCGAGTTTCTGTATGTGATGTCACGCTGCGATTCGCTGAAGTCAATTTTTTTTAGTGGCGGGGCATAGCAAGTTGTGAATGGCTCCAGAAATGATCGAAATATTGCTCTAATTATCCCATTTTTGATTTACAAAAAACATGGTGATTTCTTCACTAGGAAGGTCAAGTTAATATATAAATAACAAGTTTATTTTTCATGTCAGGGGACCTTTAATTGATTATGTGAGAGCGAATTGGTTATTCCCTCCATTTACAGGTGAGAGATTTGAGTGGGTCTTTGTGTTTCATACTGTATATATACACATACATACACAAATGTGGATACTTTGAGAACTGGGAATGATCCATTCCACCTTCTAAAACCCAAATATGGAGTTAACAACCAAAGGCACACACACACGCAGACTCGCGCAGGAGCGTTTCAATAGTCTCGCATTCCCTTCGGAGCGAGACTAAAAATCCAAAAGAGTGCATCTTACCAGTGCTGAATCCAAATTTGTATATAAGATAGAAAAATCAAAAACATGAACAGATTTAATATTGAGGAATGTCATCCTCTTGAAGAACTCTAAAATGGAACTAATATTCCAGAAAGTATTTAGACCAGAATTCTTACTAATTGCTAAACAACATTTCATAAATTGCTCCCTAACCACACGTAAACCTGGCTTAACCATAACTGGCAATTATTTCAAAGTACATTGCCTAGCTCCTGCGAAAACCAAAACTTATATGGGTTTTAAGAAGTTTTGGGATCCAGAAAAATTGGGGAATACATAAATTTACCTCTTTACATTTAATGTTAAAATGTTTACCCAAAACTTCCTGATGCTCAGCTATAATGTCTTGGAAAGGGTTTTGACATGGAACATATGTACTCTCTTCTCCACTCGTAAAAGTATCTCCATTAATACGTAACTCCTTCAATAAAACCTCGATGTAAAACTTTTTACAAACCACCCCAAAATGATGAGTTGCTTTATCTGCTGGAGTGATTGCTCCTCCTCCTCTTTCGTATGCAGCACAAGGCTGCGGGTAGCATCATTGGCTGGGGGCGCGGATTGCCATTGATGCAATGCCCCTATTACCCATACACTGATACTCATTTTGCCGACCTCAGAAGAATGATGGGCTGTGTAAACCCCACCTGGTGTTAATTCAACGGCTGGGTTGGGCTCAAACTCAGGACCCTAAGATCCCAAGCCAACCACCCTAACCGCTAAGCCAACACCAGGCTTTGATTGCTCCTCTTTCTTAGTTCAGGCTTTGCTTGCATCTATTAGGATTTGCTAACATTGTAATCTCTTCCTGTCTGCATCAATAACTTTACAAGAAACGTAAGAATATAATACATATATATATATATATATATATATATATATATATATATATATATATGTATGTATTTTTACGAATGTCCCCTCTCTGCTGCTAGAATTCTGCACTGCCTATGGCTTGGTTCATGTCCACGACAGAAAGAGCACGTCACCACAATACTTCGACATGACCTTGCAGTCACAGCCATCATGAATTTCCAGACGGAGCACGACTTGGCAACCAACTCTTCTGGCTGTGCACCAGGGCAGAGAGTCACTGTGGACACAATGAGTGCATTGTGTCATCAGGCAGGAATGGTGTACATCTGGATTCCAACCCCGGACATGAGTACAGAAGGTTAGTTGCATGTCCTTTGAGTGATATAACATTCACATTCTTGTCAATAAGCATTGCAAGCTGTTTGATTATATCTGCTTTCTGAGTCAACAAGGCCATCAGTATCATTTTTGGATTCGGAAAAATGACCCCCCTCTCTCCCCAACTTTCTCCCAAAATTAGCCTTCGTCCAACATAGACTATAATTATTGATACTCAACAATTTGTGAATAATTATTCATAACGTTGCTTGAATTGAGGAGGGATTGGGAGGTGGAGCAGCAAGCTGCACTAAAATCACTCAGGAGAATCCCCCTTATAGGCTGATTTTTTGAAAAAGTTTTCTCAATGGAATGACTTCATGGGTGAGCCATTTGGATTTATGCTTCAATGAGTGATTAAATGGTAAATGAAGCAACACATCGAAGGTATATAAATCAAGAATACTGCTGCATGGACCGCAACTGCCTGGATGGAACGTTACACGTTCCAAATGGCCACCGCATCTCATGCTGCACTTTGCCCAAATATGGCCAACTTAATTATTATATTGTTACGGATTCGCGCCCGCCGGCGTGCTGACGGCCACGTAACTCGAATCGCGGCACGTCGCCCACCGGACGGACAATCCAGTCGTGACCCTCTCGGACTAACGCCGGGAACCAGTCATGGGTGGACCTTTTCGGACTCACCGCGATCGAGCCAATCGGCCCCCGCGTGGGATAGGGTTGCTCGCCAAATTCGACCTACCTAAGTACCCACACGGAGGGTAGACCGGGCGATCGCACCTCGTCGCAGGTCGACTTCGGACATGGGCCACTTAAGCGACCCGTTCTGTACTATCGGGATAACCGAGCGGTGTTATCGTCGGCCTCGACGGTTCGATTAATTATCGGGCGTATTCAGCCCACTACCAACCCTTTACGTGAAGCAAGATGAGGATTCAATGAGAGAAATGACGAAGCGAAGCGGGAAACAGTTCAACATAAAGCACATTTATTCGCGATGAACGGAAAGCACACATATACAATTCCACCAAAAGCACATAGAAAAGAAGAAGACAAAAAGCAAATGCGACAATGCAGATCTAATACCGACTACGCGAGCACACGGCAACACTTATACAATTTTACTTCACAGACGGCGCCGACAACACACATTCCCAAAGCAAAAGAAAAGAGAACCACCCTCCAGGATGAGGGGGTAGGCGGGCCTGGGGCCGAGACCGTGTCGGGCCTACCCGTCTGGTGATGAGACGCGGAGCGGCGGTGGTGCCTCAACTCCGCGGGCCTCGCGGACAGTGTCTGGTAGGGGGTGGGAAGGGGGCCCCCTTGGTCGCACTATCTCAGCGCGGGGGGAAACAGGAGGGGGTTGCTGATGCTCGGGGAAAGGAGGATTTTTACTCTGTCTCGGGTCCCGCGACGAGCGTCTCCACCTCGACCAAGTCGCGCCGTCGGCCTCCCTGGTGTGCAGCTCCCGGCACCGACGCGAGCACCCCCTCGTCTGCCTTCGCCGCCTCTCCACAGCTCCGTCCTCTTCGCTCCGACTCCAACTCCGAACTCTTCCTCCTGCGAACTCCTTCCAACGCACACGACGACCCCAACGCACACGACGACGACCCTTTTCTGACGAACGCAGCCGCTTATATAAGCCCCGTGGCTTCGCCTTTGACCCCCTGCCTTCGACCTTTCACCTCGCTCCCCATTGGCCCGAGAAAAAGTGGGCGTGAATGCATTTTGATCCATGAATTTGCATATAGCGACCGCCCTCCAACGCCCTGGAGGCGGGGCCAAATCGCCCCTCGCTCACCGATTGGACGGAACAAAAGTGGGCGTGAGTCGTTTTTGATCCGTTTTTGGAGCGGAAAATCCGTGGTTTTGTACACGCTGTTTGGCGTGCGCCCTGCACGAGTCCAATACCGGTACCCACAAGCTGCGCAAGAACGGTGGCGATGCGACGGTGGCGAGTTGTGACGGTAAAGGTCGTGGCGGTTGTGGTGAAGCGGCGTTGTGGTTGGTGGTTGTTGTTGTGATGGCTGTTGAGACGTGGTTGGTGGTGGTAACAATGGCGGTTGGTCCAAAATAAAGATAGCAAAAGAAAAACGGCTATCCTGAAGAGTCGCAGCACGCATAAATGACATGTATTCCCACTAGACCACGGGTTTGGGCCTAACTACACATATACTTACCGAGATATCTCACCTAAGGGACCTGAATGGTGGTTTGCGAATTTGGTAACCACAACAATATTATAGGCTTATGCCAAGCCGTTAGAGCAGACCTGTGAACTGATGGGTGGGGCTAATCCCACATGTTTGCAAAAATTTAATCCTCTAGAGACTCTATATAAACCCGATTGTTTGTTCGACAAAATGGCGACAGGCACGAGGCCCACACTACCTGTATTCCTTTGTTCTTTGTTTCTTTCATACTTCTTTAATATTTTTTCACAGTTCTCGTTTTTCATTCTCATTCTTGCTTTTTCTTCTCTTTCATCTCTTTCACTCTGTTTCTCTCTTTTGTTATCCATCTCTCTCAGGAGAAGTGAATTCTTGCAGAAATTTTTCTGTAAGGCCCTTTTTAAAAAAATTTCTTTTTAATGTGCACTTAATATAACAATAAATCAAGCTAAGCCCCCAAAGGCATCACATACACAACCACTCACAATACCCGGAGTGTGATTTGGGGATATCAGAAGCAGACACAAGTTATGCTTGCAATCAAACAGCTGAAGAAGAACACGGAGAATGTTGAAAAAGGCACGCCAGGTGGGAGAGGGCATGCCAGAGCAGGTGGGAGAGGCCACGCCATAGCAAGCAGAAGAGGACACGCCCGAGCAGGCGGGAGACGGCATGCCAGAGCGGGCGGGAGAGGGCACGCCATAGGCAGAAGAGGGCACGCCAGAGCAGGCGGAAGAGGGCACGCCATAGGCAGAAGAGGGCACGCCAGAGCAGGCGGGAGAGGGCATGCCAGAGCGGGCGGGAGAGGGCACGCCATAGGCAGAAGAGGGCATGCCAGAGCAGGCGGGAGAGGGCACGCCATAGCAGGCGGGAGAGGGCACGCAAGAGCGGGCGGGAGAGGGCACGCCAGAGCGGGAGGGAGAGGGCACGCCATAGGCAGAAGAGGGCACGCCAGAGCAGGCGGGAGAGGGCACGCCAGAGCGGGTGGGAGAGGGCACACCAGAGCAGGCGGGAGAGGGCACGGCAGAGCAGGAGACTGCATGATAGGTCGGAGAAAGCACAGCAGGCTCGACAGCATTCTGGAGAAAAACGCACAGCAACCTCCATCCTCCTCTTCTTCAAACTCTGCCTCACTCCTCCTCATCTATAGCTCTTTTTACACTTCAATCAATCACGGAGTGTGGCTTTCAACCAACTACAAGCTGCCACAAAATTCCGCTGAGGCTTTCACCATGCACATCACTTGAACCTGCCTGTGTGCACGTTGAAAGAAAACGCAAGATATCTTACCCAAGCTATTTGTAAAAGCACAAACCTTCCATATCTCTCAGGCTATATTTTCCATTGACTCCTTTCCTTAAACAAACTATCATTGGTGAGATGTCATTCAACTGATACCAATATACATTGCATATTATGCTTTAACTATTGCCCCTTCCCTCACAAAAGGAACACTACTTAATTGGCCTTTTTGAGGTTCTCATCTGTTTGTGTGATGATTGTGATAGATTTGTAAAATTTTGTGTGATGGCTGGATTGGCCTGCTTACGTTCTCTTCTCAACCCTTACCATATGTTTTTGCCGATTCATCATGAAAAATACACGAACAACTCCTAATTTTCTTGTACGACATTTACACTGATGTCGAAAACAGCAAACAGAGCTGGTTCTTTATGACAAGAGAGATCTAATGGCTCCCTAATTTGAAAGAGGAACACATTGCCTCAACTGTGTACAAAGCATTCGGTACAAAGCATGGTGTGTTTCCGCAGGTCGAATTCGCATGCTTCCTCAAGCTGTATTCCTCCTCCATGGGTTGCTTGAATGTGGACACACGGTGTACGTGCATTGCAATGCAGGCGTGGGACGAGCTGCTGCTGCCGTTGCTGGTTACCTACGCTACATTCTTGGATGGAGTGCACGTCGCTGCGAGTACTTCCTGCGTGCACGCCGCCCAGCTGTGTACCTCGATGAAGAAGCCTTGGAGATGGCTACAGGGGATTTTGCCCAAAAGTTTGGGCATGTGCGGCGTTGCATCAATGAAGAACAGGAAGTTAGGGTCTATTAGATGAGGAAGGACACGACTGAAGTGGGACACATCCAGGGTGATGCTTCAGTTGCCTTACCAAATTTACGATTTTTTTTTTATTTGTGTAAAGCAATTGCAACTTCTGCAAAAGTGAGATCGGTGCATGTGTGGGATATATATATATATATATATATATATATATATATATATATATATATATATATATATACATATATATTTATATATATACAGTATATATATACCGTATAAATAGATGTAAATATACACATATATACATATTGTTGTGGTTGAGGAAATTCGCAAGCCACCATTCAGGTCCCGTAGGTGAGATATCACTGTAAGTACATGTGTAGTTAGCCCCAAACCCGTTGTTTAGAGGGAATAAATGTGATTCATTCGGGCTGCGACCCTTTAAGATAGCCGTTTTTCTGTTCTGTCTTTATTTTGAACCAACCACGTCTCAACCGCCATCACACAACAACCACCAACCGCAACGCCGCTTCGCAACAACAACGCCAACAGCCACGACCTTTACCTTCGCAACTCGCTCTCGCAACCATCGCATCACCGCCATTCCAAGCGTCACCGTGGCCAGGGACCGCCACTTTAGACCCTCCACCACCTTCACCTCTCCTCCTTCTACCGCCATTCCCGCACCGCTTGTGGCCACTGAGAGTCAGGCTGTCCTGGCCTTGTGCGGGACGCGCGCTGAGCCGCGGGTGCAAAAAGCGGCCTTTCCGAGGAAAAGTCAGATCAGGAATGATACACGCCCACTTCCGATCCCTCCAATCATTAAGCGCGGGGCGATTTGGCCCCGCCTCCAGGCGCGTCGGAGTAGAATCGATATATGCAAATTCGAGGATCAGGGGAGGTTCACGCCCACTTTTCCTCCGTCCAATGGGCGAGTGTGGCTCCGCCCCCGAGCCAATCCTGATCCGGAAATTTGCATATGGATTCTCCTGCCGTACTATAAAGTGCCGAGCGCGGGGCGAATTCAGTCAGTTTTTGTTTCGGGCTCGGGCGAGTTGGAGAGGTGTGGCGGCGGCGAAGTGTGGCAGCAGCAGTCAAGACGGGTCTGGAGGAGAGTCGGTCTGTCGGGGTTCGGAGTCTGTCGGGGAGCTGCAGAGAGGGGAAGCCAGGAGCGCGGTCGAGGTCGCAGTGGAGTCGCTCGTCGCGGGACCCAAGCAAGCCAGCTATCCTCTTTCCCCAGAGCATCAACAACCCCCCCTGTTTCCCCCCCGCGCTGAGATAGTGCGAAAAGGGGGCCCCGTTCCCACCCCATTCCAAGCAGTGCCAACGAAACCCGCGGAGGAGCGCGGAGTCGGGGCACCGCCGTGACATTTTGCGGCTCATCACAAGACGGGTAGGCTCCACGCGGTCTCGGCCCACAGGCCCGTCTGCCCCCTTGTCGTTGAGGGTGGCCCTTTTCTTTTGCTTTTGAGTATATGTGTTGTCGGCGCCGTCTGTAAAGTAAAACTGTGTAAGTGTTGCCGTGTGCTCGCGTAGTCTGTAGTAGATCTGCATTGTTGTGTTTCTTTTGCAATTGCTTTTGGTGCATAATTGTTGTAATTGTATATGTGTGCTATCCGTGTGCCGCGGAATAAATATGCCTCATGTTGAACTGTTTTTCCCGTTTCGCTTCGTCTTTTCTTTAATTGAATCTCCATCTTACTTCACGTAAAGGGTTGGTAGTGGGCTAAATACGCCCGATAATTAATCGGAACCGTCGAGGTTGATGATAACACCGCTCGGTTATCCCGATAGTACGGAACGGGTCGCTTCAAGTGGCCCGAGTCCGGAGTCGACCTGCGGCGAGGTGCGATCGCCCGGTCTACCCTCCGTGTGGGTACTTAGGAAGGTCGAATTTGGCGAACAACCCTATCCCACGCGGGGGGCCGATTGGCACGATCGTGGTGAGGCCGAAAGGCCCACCCGTGACTAGTTCCCGGCGTTAGTCCGAGAGAGTCACGAGAGGGTCATGTCAGAATTGTCCGTCCAGTGGGCAACGTGCCGCGATTCGAGTTACGTGGCCACTCGCACGCCGGCGGGCGCGAATTCGCAACAATATATTAGTAGATGTATTTATATATTTTATATTTGTAGATATCTATATATATATATATATATATATATATATATATATATATATATATATATATATATATATATATATATATTAGCGATACCCGTGCACATGCACGGGATAGCAGTACAACATAGCCGGTAGCAGACGACAGACCGTACACGGAGAATGACAAAAATACGCATTGTGCAAAATGCAAGTGGTACTATGGAACGCCAAGACTTCCCAAACATTGTCGGCATGTCCGCAAAGTGCCACAGCAATTTCATGGGGATCGTGTGACGGCGAGCCGAGTTTTTAGTGTGCAAGCTTGGTATTATAATAGATATATATATATATATATATATATATATATATATATATATATATATATATATATATATATATATATATATATATATATATATATATATATATATATATATATATATATATATATATATATATATATATATATATATATATATATGTATATATATATATATATATATATATATATATATATATATATATATATATATATATATATATATATATATATATATATATATATATATATATATATATATATATATATATATATATATATATATATATATATATATATATATGTATGTATATATATATATATATATATATATATATATATATATATATATATATATATATATATATATATATATATATATGTATGTATATATATATATATATATATATATATATATATATATATATGTATATATATATATATATATATATATATATATATATATATATATATATATATATATATATATATATATATATATATATATATATATATATATATATATATATATATATATATATATATATATATATATATATATATATATATATATATATATATATATATATATATATATATATATATATATATATATATATATATATATATATATATATATATATATATATATATATATATATATATATATATATATATATATATATATATATATATATATATATATATATATATATATATATATATATATATATATATATATATATATATATATATATATATATATATATATATATATATATATGTATATATATATATATATATATATATATATATATATATATATATATATATATATATATATATATATATATATATATATATATATATATATATATATATATATATATATATATATATATATATATATATATATATATATATATATATATATATATATATATATATATATATATATATATATATATATATATATATATATATATATATATATATATATGTATATGTATATATATATGTATATATATATATCTATCTATATATATGTATATATATGTATGTATATATATATATGTATATATATGTATATATATATATATATATATATATATATATATATATATATATATATATATATATATATATATATATATATATATATATATATATATATATATATATATATATATATATATATATTGTGGTTTTCGGAACCGCATGCAGACAACAGATAGGTCTCCCAAGACAGTTATGCCATTATTATACGTGTAGATAGTTCCCTCCCTTTTTTTTGCGGGGCACCGGGGAGTGCGTTGCGATGATTTCATAGTTAGGGTTGCTAAATCATTTTCTTTTCATCCCCACTCTTTTTCTTTTTCTTTCCTGGGATAAATCAGTCACATACGCTTTCGAAGGATCCGCTGTATCCGGAGTCTCGTTCCCTGGCGAGCCCGAAACCCGACACGTGCGGCGAGTCATGTACGCTTTCGAAGGATCTGCTGTATCCGAAGTCTCGTTCCTGGGCGAGCCCGAAACCCGGCATGTGTGGCGAGTGACATGCTCGAGGTGCTGGACTGTCAATTTGAGCTTCCAATAAGCTGTGGAGAATCGCCGTTTGCATTGGAAAGGCATGCAAACAAATATGGTGTTTTTCACAACAAGACAATCCACGGTACCCTCTGCCCTGCTTGCCTCTCATCTCGTTTACCACAGCGTACTATCCTTCACCTGACACGACGTGCGGTCCACGATGACCCGAGATCTCAAAGCAAACACCCCAGGATCGTCGAGCGGCTCCGATGGAGGATACATGGTCTGTCCAGGAGTTTATCCGGAAAACCGTGGGTCCATGGTCGGTTCACCCGAAGACAAGGGGTCCAGACCCGATGAAGATTTACTTGTGATTCGCGTGCTGATTTCGGTGTGGGCGATTCGTGTCATGTCATTGGGTCGGAGCGAGGTGTGTTCACTGTCTGGGGTGGCCTTGCCGGAAGCAAAGTGAGGCGGTTTCCGGCCCAAGCTGGTGGGCCACATAAGGGGTCGGGGCCAATCGAAGTGCCTGATTCGGGTGATGACATTGAATTCGGCATGGCCCCCTCCCCCCCCCGAGCTTCGGGCCCGTTAAAAGACGGAGAAGTTCCTCCGTCTCGTGTGTGTGTTTTCACGCGGTGTGTTCCTGTTCTCTCCTCCTGCTTCACGTCTCCACCCATGCCTCGCCTCGTCGACTCCGCCTGCCTGGTCCCGCCCACTATCCCACTTCTGACACCAAACTGTTGCGGGGTCGGGTGAGAAGACCACAAGGTGGTGAAGCTGTATCGATTGTCACCAGACTCCCTGGAATTGTAGGCCGTCGCACATGGATAAATCCGTGATGCGGCGGGTCACTTAACCGACCTTGGACGCCAATAACTCAACCGCGTGACCTAGGGTCCTCCCGTCTATGGGTTAATCGGGTTACCTAATTAATCACGTGATTTAATTACCAGGGAACCACGCCCTCTGTCCAGCATGATCCGAATCCTACTCTAGCCGGGACTTTATTCCCAATGATCCGTTCCTTTTAGCCGGTACATCCTTGGCAGTGTTGATCGGCTGCATCCAATCTGGAAAAGTGATCCGATCCTGTGGAGTGATCTGGTTCAGACAAGGCGTACCGAGGGCGTGGTTCCCCAGTAATTAAATCACGTGATTAATTAGGTAACCCGATTAACCCATTGACAGGAGGACCCTGGGTCACGCGGTTGAGTTATTGGTGTCCACGTCGGTTAAGCGACCCTCCGCGTCATGGAATTATCCGTGTGCGATGGCCTCCAATTCCGGGGAGTCTGGTGGGAATCAACATAGCTTCCCCCACCTAGGTCTTCTCACCCGACCCCGCCGGCCCACAACAATATATATATATATATATATATATATATATATATATTTTTTTATGCATATATATATATATATATATATATATATATATATATATATATATATATATATATATATATATATATTGTTGTGGATTTCCGCCCGTTCGGCGTGCGGACGACCGCCTTAGCCCAATTGCGGCTGCGCGCACCCACCGAACGCGCAATCTAGTCGTAGCTTCCGGATCAACACCGAAACCCAGCTACGGGTGTTTTTAACACGCCATAAACTAGCCAATACCTCTGTCCACGCGCTACAGGGTCGATCGGCGAATTGTCGATGTACCTAACTATTCGTGCAGACAGAGATACCGGAAGTTTATACCTTGACGGGTCCTGCACAAAAACGAGCCGCTTAAGCAGCTCATTCCGTATGCGATTGCCGAGCGGTTTTATATGGCCAAATCCCGTCGGACCAGATGTATGTTTTATTGGCTTGATAATAATCAGCCAGCTAATATTCCGAACGCATCATGGCAGTCAATGGCAGAAAGTGACACAACGAGTAGGTTAACATTCAAACAATAGGGGTATTTATTTTTGCACGGTAAGCAGTCAATGAAGCAATGGGGGCTCAGGGACAAGACACAAGCAAAAAAACCTACAGCCAATGTCTATTATCATGTACACAATCATGCACTTACTCAGTTCTATTTAGGTAGACAAGGCGCCACAGACTTTCATCCAAAACCCCAGAGAGAAAGAACCAGGCTCGTGAGCCTTTATAATTACTCAGAGCCGGGATGACCGAAGGGGCTCCGAGAGACCAGGCGGGCTACCTGGCCACCCTCATGGTGACTCGATGGGTCCTTGTTCGGCGACCCTCGGTGTCTTTGCCCAGACCCCCGAGCTCTGACTGGCTCCCTTGGTCGTCTGGCCTCCACTGCGGCCTGGCTTAGCCGACGACACGCTGGAGGAGTGAATGGGTCTCGACTCCGGCCTCCTGGTTGTGCCAGCGAACCCCCCCCAGCGAACCAACTGCCCACACTCCAACACTCTGAACTCCCTTGCTCTCAACGGGGCGTCTCTCCACTCCCACCGCCAACTGCAAGCCACAAACTCCAGCGCAGCATGAGCTCAAGCAACCAGCTCTCCACTGCTCTCAACTGCCTCCGAGCTTCCCACGCCAACTCAACTCTGAGCTCTCCACACCGACTCAACTGCGAGCTCCCCACACCAACTCAACTCAACTGCTTTGTCGGCGTGCGAACGCGGATTTTTATATCCCCAAGGGGAGGGGCCGTTCTGGGCTTCACCACCTGAAATCAGCGCCCTGCCCCTTTTCACCTTTGAACCTTCACCCAGGCTGGATCCGTCCCTTTCACTCCCGATTGGCCAGCTCTTTCAGAGGGTGAGGCCTTTTTGATCCGTTTTGCAAGTCATGCTTGCACGCGGACGTGGTTGAAATCACCGGCTTCACGCGGACGTGGTTGAAATCACCGGCTTCACGCGGACGTGGTTGAAATCACCGGCTTCACGCGGACGTGGTTGAAATCACCGGCTTCACGCAGACGTGGTTGAAATCACCGGCTTCACGCGGACGTGGTTGAATCACCGGCTTCACGCGGACGTGGTTGAAATCACCTGCTTCACGCGGACGTGGTTGAAATCACCGGCTTCACACGGACGTGGTTGTCGTTGTTGTTGTTGTTCTAAAATAAAAGATAGAAAAGAATAACACTTCCTCAAAGATGCACATGCCGGCACACAAATAATTCCCGTTATACTCGTACATTGGTGGGGAAATCTAACCTGGAACACGCACTTATCGAAATAACTGATCTTCGGGGAACCTGAATGGTGTTCTGTGAATTTCCACAACCGTAACTATATATATATATATATATATATATATATATATATATATATATATATATATATATATATATATATATATATATATATATATATATATATATATATATATATATATAACTGTTCAACCTCTAACGATAGACACTCTAGTGGTGCAGGAGATTTTCAGATATTGTGTACTCTATTTCGTGATTGTCCTCCACTGGAGATATTTATAAGCAGTGAACTGCAAAGGCAACTCTCCCTTAAGATCACGCAATGCATGGTGTGTGTTTAATGTGGGACCACCTATTTATTACGTCCTCACTGTGATGGTCGTGGGAAGGGAGGATGTACGTCGAGACAAAAGGAAGAGAAGGGAGGATACGAGAAAAAGGAGGGTGATCAGTTTGGCAGGAGAGAAGGGAAGGTAGTTTGTAAGGAGATAGGAGTAAGATGAAGGTTGAGAAGTGGTTGTTATCGAGCATGCAGGGAAGGGGAGAGGGAGGGAGGGGTGGGTAGGGGGTATTTAAAAATTGTGCCACATTTGTGTACGTAATAAATTGATTGTGTGTATTGTCTCTTCTGTACTTTATTTTTATTGTCACCAGGCTCAGTGCAACCCTAACCTCTATGACCAGGCTCAGTGCTATTGCAGTTAAGTTCAATGTAACAGACAGATTTATATTGTGTCAGTGATCCACTCAACAATTTGTGTGGGAATAAAATGAAGAGTAGCTGGTTCTGCAAAATATACATTTGAAATTGATTATGCACAATTTAAATTCATTGTGCACATTAACAATTCTTCAGACAATTTATTGATGAGTAGGAGGAATTCAACACAGTCTGAAAAATGCAACAATTTAAAGTTGTCATGGACTTTAATGCAGCTTCAGACGACGAATACGTACAAGGAATTAAAACAGCTTTTATATCTCGATTATACACAAATTACGTACACACAAAGACATGACAAAAGGGGGCATTTGAGCAACTTGGGATTCGGCATTTATCCATTGGAACAAAGCTTCGAACTGTGTTGTGGGTACAGGGTGTATGATCATATGGACAGGGTGAGGGAGATGAACAAAAGGTTCAATCGCATGGTTTCTGGGGGGTTGGTGTGGGGGGGGGGGCACTGAACTACAGGAATGTTTTTTGGCAAACCTGAACATGACTCCATTGTCAAACTCGCTCAGAGATGAATGACTGACTATATGGACTCAGATTGAGTGAATTCGAGCACTCAGTCATCCTTCAGCTTCATTGTCCTTGCAACACTTCTGCTGGCATCCATGAGAAGCTCCATCAGAAGCTGCTCGATACAGCCTTGAACTAGAACGGGCACTCATAGAACGCATACCTTCGCCGCCACTACTTTTTTGTTCTTGGTATGAGTGTGGGGAACTGGTTTGATGCTGGTTTCATGCAAATCGAATAAGAATTGACTGAGTTATGCCGAAAACCGCATCTTTTTCAAGGGCGTGACCCCCCCCCCGACATTTTACCCCAACCGGTGACATGTGTTATGACGTCATTGTGTCACAAGATTGGGCATTAAATTCTGAACATTTTGGTGCTGGGTTTATGTAAAGCGGACAAGAATTGACCGTGTTATGACAAAAACCGCATATTTTTCAAGGTCGTGACCCCCCTGACCTTTGACCTCTAACCGGTAACAAGAGTATGGGTATCATTGTGTCATATTGCATATCACAAGATGAAGCGTTGAATTCTGAACATTTTGGCGTTAGTTGCATGCAAATTGAATAAAAATTGACCGTGTTATCGTAAAAAGACGATTTTGACCTTTTCGTGACCTTGACCTTTGACCCGAACGATCCCAAAATCTAATCGAAGGCTTCCTGGCTAATAACCAATCATCCCACCAAATTTCATGCAATTCGGTTTAATACTTTTTGAGTTATACGAATCACAAGATTACAAATAAATAAATAAATAAATACACGCCGACCAAAACATAACCTTTCGCAGAATGCGAAGGTAACAATTGGTTCGTTGTTGCTCGACTAATCGCTGGACACTTGTTCTCTCACTTTCCCCCTTTTTGTCTTGTAGCCACTCGACTCAACATCCTTTGATATATGACGTGGCTAATCATTAGCCGACTACTGGGCTTTCAATCATCTGGAGCCCATTCCCTTTGATTTCATGTTGACTGGAAGCTAGAACTGTTTACAGAGAAGGGCCTGATTAATAGCAGCCGTTAATTGGTACGACTCCACTTCGATGCTCGCTGTTCCCGACCACACATCCTGCATCGGTGGAATAGTTTCCATTCCCAGGTCATTTTTATTTCTCCTCGAGGCCAGATTCGAGCAGTCATTGCTCTCCTCTATCCACCATCTATGCCACACCCTACACCCACACTCTTTTGGAGAAAACATATTTCAAGATGGTGAAGTCAAACATACCTGATCTCGAAACTCTCAAATGGTTTAAGAGGAGAAATGACAACATCTGATCAAGTGGACGACGATAGGACAAAGACTAGAAATCTGTTCATAACAAATAACTATTTTACAGCCAATAAATATTCCTACGTTCTAATTTAAGAAACGACAGCCTATATGCTGCACCACTCAAAGACCCTGCTATGCTGCACCCCGGAGGTCATAACGTAATTATTATGTTTGAATCTTGCACTGCCTTCAAAATCAAAATTAACAGAAAAGACATGCAGATTATTCATGTACATGCTTGAACTTTTGCACTTTTTTCCTCCAGTGTGCACGAAACAAAAAGCGGGGTGACGGAATTGCTTCAGCTCGTTTGTCTGTCTCCAGCCATCAGTTTATGATCGAGGAACTACATAGTTTCAATTGAGTGTTATATTCTGAAAACAAATCAGAAATCGAACCTGCAGTTTAACAGTGTTCTGTCTCGAAATTTGACCCAATCACACATGTGCAGAGAGGAGAGATACATTTTTTTTTTCTTCTGTTTCCCCATCTGGCAGTCAAACAAAATTGAAAATCATTCCAAACAGGTAACCTACTGTTTTTAAGGAGGTTATAAAGGACACAAACAACACGAATAACTATATAAGGTGGACAAAAGATGCTGCATCAACAGCGGTATACTTCTGAACAATTTTTTTTTATTACAACCTTTAAAATCTTTATTTTATTTTAATTGATTTATGCACTTGAACACGAGAACACAAATCGCCTTTTTGGCACTTTAAAAACCCTTCCTTTTAGCATTATGCCTGGTGTTGGCTTCATGGTTAAGGTGGCAGGCTTTGGATCCTCGGGTCCCGAGTTCAAATTTCGCTCATCTGTTGAATTAATACCAGGTGGGGTTAATTCGGCCTGTCCTTCCGAGGTCGGCAAAATGAGTGCCAGCATGCTGGTATATTGTGTCGGAGTGGCGATCCGTCCAGGATTGTGCCCATTAGCCAAGGAGACTGCTTAGGCAGCACCAATGCTCTGCACAGAGTATGGTCCCAATCTCCTCCTCCTCCTCCTTTTAGCATTAATTGAGGAAGATATTACGGAATTTCCCATCATCACAACCAATCAAATTTGCCACTCACAGATCTCACAAGGTAAGGTGTTCAATGAACTCTCAAGATATTTTAAACTTGCAAATACAACCCTTTGCTTCACTGCAAAGAATGCTGAGGGGGTTAGTGTAGTAGATAGTAGAAAAATCGTGCAAATTATGATACAAGCATCAAATTTGGCATTTCTGTTCTGCAGGGCTTTCTGATCAAATCTGCCTGATTGGCCATTTGAAAATCCAAATTTTGAAAAAGAAAAAAAACTTCAAAAAAATTTGAGGTCACAGCTGGCTGAAATTCTTGAAGCACAAGTGAACATCCCAGACAGAGAACCAAGGGGAGATGGAGTCATTGATGGCTCAGCACTTATCAATGCCATACCTCCACGCACTTCAAAGATATTTGATGACTATGCGAAAGAAGACATCATCCCAAAGGTGGAATCCTATGGTGTCAGGTACGAGAGGGTGGACGTAGTGATTGATGTGTACAAGATGTCAAGTCTGAAGTCTGAGGCAAGGTCGAAAAGGGGGAAAGGCATCAGAAGAAGAGTGACAGGAACCAGTAAGACCCCAAGTAACTGGAGAAGCTTTCTTCGGGATTACAGCAACAAGACTGAGCTGTTTCACTTCCTTGCAGAAAAGATGTGTGAAGCACAGACGACAAGCACAGTCATTGTCACAAAAGGAGAAGATGCCATTAGGAACACAAGGAAGTCACTGGATGCTGTGTCTCCATGTTGTCATGAAGAAGCTGACACTCGAATATTTGTACACGCCAGGGATGCAACGACGGATGGTAGCAAGTCCATTATCGTTAAGGCGAATGACACGGACGTACTAGTCATAGCAATATCTGTACTGCCATCCTTACAGGAACTAGGTCTTGAGAACATGTGGATTGCCTTTGGCCAAGGAGCCAAGGCACGATGGATTCCAGTCCATGAAGTCGTTTCTGTGATAGCACCTGAGAAAGCTAGGGGGATCCCATACTTCCATGCGTTCACTGGATGTGACGTCGTGTCTGCCTTCCGAGGTAAAGGGAAGAAAACTGCATGGCAGACTTGGAACGTCTTTAATGATGTTTCTGAAACATTCACCAATCTCAGCCAGCATCCAACATTGATTCGTGATCTTGACTTGTTTGAAAATTTTTTTTTTTCAAATTTTTCAAAATTTGGATTTTCAAATGGCCAATCAGGCAGATTTGATTAGAATCCCCTGGAGAACAAATGTGCCAAATTTGATGCTTGTATCATCATTTGCACGATTCCTCTCAAAAATTGCTGTTATCTGCCCTACTAGGTAGGGGAGATAGAGAGAGAGGAAGGAGGGGGGAGAGAGAGGGGGAGGGAGGAGAGAGAGGAGGGAGACACGGGAGGCAGAGAGGATGGAGGGAAGGGAGGGGAGAGGATGGGGGAGGGGAAGCTCGGAAGGGGGAAGAGTGAGTGAGAGGGGGGCGGGGTAAAGAATGGGGGGGAGTGGGGAGAGTGACGCCTAACCAAACGTTTCTGTATACTGCAGGAGGGAGGGGTGCGAGGAGGGAGTGAGAGAGAAACTAAGGTGTGTGAGGAGAGTGCTGCATTTTATTAGGAGGGGGAGCAAGTAGGAGAGAGAGAGAGAGAGAGAGAGAGAGAGAGAGAGAGAGAGAGAGAGAGAGAGAGAGAGAGAGAGAGAGAGAGAGAGAGAGAGAGAGAGAGAGAGAGAGAGAGAGAGAGAGATAGGGGGAGGGGGGAGTAGAAAAATAAAAAAGAGAGAATGATGAGGGTTGGTGGTGGGTGGTGAATATGTTTTGCTTAATGACTGAACACAAAAAAATCACTCGTGTCAGAACAGTTGTACACACAACGACACAACAGGGTTTATAATGTTATCCACTGGCATATCTGCAAAAACTTTGATATTCCAGTTCCAGAAAATTTGTGGGAACATGAACCAAAAGCAATCACTAAAAACATGGAAGTACCGCTCACGTACAGCATAATGATCCCATCGAGCGTGAACATCGAAAACAAGGGATTCCGACCAGATATCATACTTTGGTACAAAAGAGAGAAGACGGCTTTGCTAAATGAGGTGTTAATCCCAGTGATTTTGGACTAAACGATACAGAAATCAAGACCTCAAGAACGAAGTAAAAAGATCCTGGAAGCTGAAGAATGCCAAATTGTACCAGCAACAGTTGGAGCTGCGGGAATGATGAAGAAAAACCTCACCGTGATGTTTAAAACCATCCCTGGGAATAATATTACAAACAAACTACAGTTGGAAGTTGTCCTGGGCTCAGTCACAATCCTGATGAGAGCCCTCGGCACAAAACTTTAACAAAAAAACTTCACAGCTTGGTCCGTGAATCGTGACCCCTTACTGAAATTAAGGTGGATACTTTGAGCCCACCTTGGGAGGACTCCATTCCACATTCTGAAACCCACATATGTAGATACCAATCAACAACACACACACACACACACACACACACACACACACACACACACACACACACACACACACACACACACACACACACACACGACCTGGGTGGGAGCATTTAAAACCCTGGGGCAGACGGGTGAGAGAGAGAGGGAGGGGGTGAAGGAGAGAGAGCTGTGAGAGGGGTGAGGGATTCCCGCAGATGTGACGCCCAGTTTTACGTCCATCCGAGAGACAGCGCACACATTGATTTATCACCCTGCCTGTGAAACACTAGGATGACAGTTTATAGCTGGGTCAGGATTCAAACCCAGGTGAGACAGCTTTGAGCGAGCGTGTGTACCTCTCGGCTCTCCCGCCGTGATGTGGCAATATATTACTTCCTCACAACTGAAAACTCATTGTGATCATATCATTTATTTACTCATTGTGATCATATAATTTATTTTGTCTTCCTACCTCTGGTATCGAACCGCAGTATCACCATTGAAACTTGAAGAATGCGTGCCAAGTGAGTACACCAAGCACTCCATGGAACAGTTAAAGAAACTTGAAAACGAAACGTTTAATTTTTATCAATATTTATTGATGCCGAAGTGACAGATCATACATTAGAAGATCGTACAAAAAGGTAAAACGTCATGAAAAATAAAATTTCACATTTTCAGCGATCAGTCATCGCCTGTTGCACTGCAGAACAACACGCGACCACCGCAGGCGAGTGGTCCTGACCTTTGTTCAAGTCGATCGATGTACAGTATTCAGTGACAGTGCAAATATTGCAGAGTGTTCAGCAAGTGGCTAACTCACTCAAGGAAGCACTCCAATGAAGCAGTTAATAAGGAACGGCTGGCTTGGCAAGCAATGATCTCTAATATTAATAAACACCTCCTGGAGACACCCTTGCAATGTCCGAGTTTGACAAATGAATACTTTCCTAGGAGTCAGAACTGCTGCTAAGTTCAATTCTAGAGCTTAAATTTTGTAATTCGGCTTAGTTTAAGAGATTCTCGAGGTTATGGCATGTGCGGAAATTAAATAAAGCCACGAATACTGCCATCTTTGGGCATTTAAAGCATTTTCATGTACCCAGCGATTCATAGCTCTGATGAACAGGCATTTGATAATATTAGTCAGGAAAGTGAAAAAAAAAACTTTATCATTAAGAAATTGTTGCGGCCTGTTCCAAGTCAAGGCATGGTTGAGCAGGCCAAAAAACATGGCGGCTTCAGACCTGAGCGAGGTAACTGAGGCTACGCCTTCAGACCCCAGAGAGTGAAGTGGCCAAGGATCGCCTGATGAAGGATATAATTAAATAAGGCCGTTAATTATCTTCAAAAGGGAAGTTTTAATTAACCCAAACACCCAATTTTCACTCATGTACTTCCATGGAGTTTTCTTGGTATGCATGCAAAGTTACAAGCTGCAAGGTAAGGTATTATAGTGGAGACGCACGCACGCACATAAAAAAAACACGCACACACACGCACACACACGCACACACATTTATTAGTGTAGATTATTCGATGATAAAAGATAGTGAAAACCGTTTTGAACGTGTATATTCCCTAATCTGAGCATGTACTTTCGGCATGGCGTTTCATGACTTGTTCCTCAACGTTTTCTCTTCTTTCTAAACCTCATTTCATGCGATTGCCTGTTATTCAAGCGACTATCATTCCAAGCTGTTCCATATGCCATGGCGGTATAGAACGCGGCAGTGACTTCAACAAATAAAAAAATGTTTTTTTTTTTAAGGTTACTTCCAAATATGAATTCGTTTTAAATTTGTGCTGCATCAAGTATCGATAAAGCAATGATAATGTTATCACGTAAAATTAGTTTTTAAAAAGTCCAGACGACAAACACGACCAACTGCATCAAGGAAAGAATAACGACAAAGGGCGAGCTGCCCCTGCCGCGTTGATTCTGAGGAAACCCCGTACTCGCGCCATTTTCTTGGATCGTCCTTTTTGTGGCCTTGGGACTCGGTCAGTTCGTCTGCTGCGTGTCCCACTTGCCGATTTGCTCCCAATTGTTTTTTGCAGTCTTTGACATTTCGATCGAGGTAAGAAAAATGAAGCGCGGTCGGCGAAGCATTTTCAGTTTCATCTGACGGGGGTTTTCTCGGTCCCTCGGGTTTGACGGTAATTTTTGTGATTTGGGAGAGGCCTTTCGGGGATCGCCTCGGCACATCCTCAATTCCCTGATAATGGTTCATGAGGTGATTGTGTTTTTTTTTTTTCAGCGATCGTATTTATTTATTAACGTGACGAAACCGATGTCTATATTCCCGCGCAAGCGATTTGCTTTTTTTTTTTCTTTCTTTCTTTTCTCTCTCTTCGCTGATTTGCTTCATTTACACATTTTATCTCCTTAAACCTGTAAATGTAATAATTTGATTCCCTTTCGCCTCTTTTTTTATTTTTTATTTTTTTCTCTCTCCCCCTCATCCGGTCCTTGCCCGCCGCTCGTTTTGTGAGACGGTTTAAACGCCTTTGTGCCTGTAATGGCCGCCATTGAAGACCGAGACACGTGTTCTGTCTCGTCCGCTTTGTCAGGTCCACAACTCGTGCCTCAATATATATATATATATATATATATATATATATATATATATATATATATATATATATATATATAATTTTTTTTCTCGAACTTTCCGGTCTATTGGAATCGCCATTCCGGGACGAGGATTACTAAGCCGTGTGTGTACCGGCTTTTCTTTGTCTCGACGGACCACGAGGTAACGGCCTCCACAGCGGCCCCTCTCTTCCCCTTCCGGAATCCATATTTGGGTTACGACGCGGGAAATGAAAGGCGAGCCCTGTTTGGAGGCAACGAAAAGGGCGAGAGTTGCGGTGGAGAGGTAAATGACCACGTGGTGTTCCGATGGCCGCTTAGCGGGATGGCGCATTGGTAATTCGAATTGACGATCCAACTTCGTGAAGGAGGATTTGTGTCTGGCAAACAGGGGCGTTGTTGCGTCGCAGAGTGGTGCCGTTCGTCGGATGAACGGCGAGTTATCGCCGGCATCCTGAACGGTTTGGGTTCCTGACACACGGGGTCGAACGTCAGGCCTTGGCAGCCGGTTCGTGAAAGGCTCGTGCCAAATGGCTCCCCCTTTGGTTTCTCGTAATAACCACTCTGGTTGATTGGTAGTTGTGGATGTAGATTATGCAATGGAATATATTAGCTTGAAGTTTATATTCATGAGTTCACTTGTCGTAGGAAACGAAGTGTGGCTGATTGTTAACGTTATTTTTTAATTAAAAAAAAACATTTTTTTTTTATCCCTGACGTGCTAAAGTGCAACATCAGATTATTTTTGCTTCCCATAGGATATAGGTGTTTGTGTCGTACTTCGACATCGCAGATACTGACACTGTGAAGTCATTACCTCTGCCACCAAAGGTACATGGGGGGGGGGGGTTACGTTCCCCCCCCCCAGTTTGACCTTTTTTTTTTCCTTTTCCTTTTGTGAGTGAGATGTCTCAAAGTGTGGACGGATTCAGGCCAAACTCTGTGGAGAGGTTGTGGGTGTGACGAGAACGGATTGATTCGATTTTGGTGAAATTCAGATCCAGACAAGATCATTTTAAAATTGACTCATTTAGAGATGTAGTCAAAAAAAACGATATACATAAAAAATCACTATCTCAATGATGTCTCCAAAGTTGTGGATGAATTATCACAAAAGGTGAATGAGTGGGTGATGAGGACAAGCCGATTGTATTTTGGGTTCATGTAGGATCCAGGTCTGGCCCATCAATGGGATACAACAGGTAAACTGTTCAGCCTGGTGGAGGTATGTGCTCTCCCTGTGCTGTTCCAGTTTTATTATTGCGTTATCTTTCCTCTGAGTTGGTTTTATGAAAACTTCAGGGTTAACCTTTTTCTTAGTTGGTTTAAAAAAAACAAAAAAACACATTACTCAACACTGCAGCAAACCAAATTTGTTTTTCGTTTCTATTAAAAGCCTTTGTACTTTAATCGCAAATCTCGTCACGCATCGAAGACACATTAAAAACAATCCTAAATCTGCTTTACTAACCTTTTTATCCTATTAAAAAACCTTGTCCTTCCATCCCACATCTGCTTGCCTAATCTTCATCCGATTAAAACTTTGCAGTTCCACCACAAACCTGCTTCATCCTTGAAATATTAAAAGCCTCGTCCTTCCATCCCAAATCTGCTTTACTAACCTTTATCCTATTAAAAAACCTTGTCCTTCCATCCCAAATCTGCTTTACTAACCTTTTATCCTATTAAAAACCTTGTCCTTCCATCCCACATCTGCTTGACTAATCTTCATCTGATTAAAACTTTGCAGTTCCACCACAAATCTGCTTCATCCTTGTCCTTCCATCCCATATCTGCTTCATCCTTGTCCATCCATCCCAAATCTGCTTCATCCTTGTCCTTCCATCCGAAATCTGCTTCATCCTTGTCCTTCCATCCCATATCTGCTTCATCCTTTTGCTTCCATCCCAAATCTGCTTCATCCTTGTCCTTCCATTCCAAATCTGCTTCATCCTTGTCCTTCCATTCCAAATCTGCTTCATCCTTGTCCTTCCATCCCAAATCTGCTTCATCCTTGACATATTAAAAGCCTTGTCCTTGCATCCCATATCTGCTTGACGAGTCTTTATCCTATTAAAAGCCTTGTCCTTCCATCCCAAATCTGCTTGGCTCATCTTCAGGTTATTAAAAGCCTTGTCCTTCCATCTGATGTCTGCTTGGCTTATCTTAAACCTATGAAAAGCTTTTAAATTTCCATGCCAAGTCTGCTTGGCTTCTTGTTTTGTAAGCAACTCAAGGCTGTGTGTTTGCATCCTTGGCTGAGGACATGGCTATGGTGCTGATGCCCTCTGTAGGTTAGGGCTGGAATTTGGCCATAATGCCGGCGATAACTTGCACACCAAGTTACCTTCATCCTTGACCTATGAAAAGCCTTGTACATCCACGGCTGAGGGTGTGGCTGCTGATTTAGCTCAGGGCAGGAATTTGGAATTTGACCATGATGCCAGCGATAACTCGCCTACTCTTCGCGAAGGACACCGTGGGATCCTTAAAGTCCACATGATACCGTCAGACTCGACGCCAGTTTAATGTCCATCAGTGTGTTTGGGTAATCCGAGACCCTTCTGATTTGGAGTGACAAATCACACATGACAAAAGTTATCTTTGAACACACTGTGACTCATCAGTTTGAGGTTGGCATGTCATCAATGACGAGAGTTCATAAGAACATGGTGCCCTGTGCAGTGTTGAGGTCTCTACTTCAGTTTTATTAAAATGATTTTAAAGATCGTTTAAAAAAAAAAAAAATCCGGAAGCCTATCACCACTGAAGCAGTCTTGTACACTGTAATAAGATTACGTTAAATCACATTTTAGGGGATGGAGGCTTTAGCGATCACCAGAGAACGCAGTGGCGTCGTGCACAGCCATGTCGGTGGCTTCTTCACCACAAAACTGCACCCCCACTCGTGACGCCCTCATGTTTTATGTACCATGATTCTTGGAAGTATTATGAAGGTGATTTGTGTTCCACAATGTTCAATAAAAGTTCAAGGGTGTATAAATTAATTTATTCTGTGTTTTCCTGCCGTTTTACCCAGTGTCGATTACATCACCCTATCCATCATGTTATGTTCGTATTTCGAGTCTTATTTGTTCTTTATAACGTACTTAAAACGGTCAATTTCCTTTTTGGAATCATTTTCTTCTTTTTTTGTTTTGTTTGACTGCCAGGCAGGCAGACAGAGTAAAAAATATTATCACTCCTCTCTGCGCCTACACGGTTGGGACCAATTCAGAGCTGAAGTACTCTCAAATGGCAGACTTGTCTTCCTATATGCCTGGTGTTGGCTTGAGGGATTGGCTGGTGGGCTTGGGATCCCAGGATCCTGAGTCAAAGCTCCCTCGGCTGTTGAATTAACAGGTGGTGTTGACTCTGCCTGTTATCCTTCTGAGGTCGGCAAAATGAGTGCCAGCATGCTGGTATACTGTGTCAGAGTGGTGACCCGTCCAGGATTGTGCCCAATAGCCAAGGAGACTGCTGAGGCAGCACCAACGCTCTGCACAGAGTATGGTCCCGATGGATGGATGTCGTCGTCTTCATGTTCCGATTCGTGTTCAAAATATAACATTCACTTGAAATGAGCTGTTCCTCGATCATAAACTGATAAGAACGACGGATATGAACCAATTGCCTTCCCCATTTTTTGATTCACGTGTGTGGGGGTAACAAGGTTTTTGGAGCACTTTTGCCTTTAAAGCTTTATTTCTTCCATTCTCTTTTATTGGGACTTGAAAAACACTTTTGCATCAATAGATTCCAGCTTTAGTATTGTACGGTGAGAAGCAAATTTTATTCCCACTTCAGTTCTTCCAAATGCATTCCAACTATGAACAAAGCAGAAAGTTTTTCTCGCTGTTATTATCATGCATGTTCATCAACGACATGTGCAGCACCATGCAATTGCCGTACATCTTTGTCTTTGAAATTTTTTTTATTTTTATTTTTAACTGCACGCTTCATGATATTTGTGCCAGTGTCGAACAAAAAGGGAGTTTGTATTTTATTTTGAATCAAACCATTGTGCCAATGAAAGTGTGATGCCGTTGTGTCCATTTTGGATGCTGTCTTGCTATCTGTGACGTGTTTCCCATGTGCTTTCCAAATTTGCTTTTTCAATTCTGCTGTCCCATGGAATGGGCTTTTAAAGGCAGAATGGAAAAGTTGTCTTGTCTCCTGTGTCCTGTCCATGGATAGGGAGAGGGTATTTCCACGTAATAATGGACATGAAGCATAATATTTGAAAATTTATTTTTCAAAAGGATTTCTGTTGGATGGTGTTGAGTTAGGTCTGAATTTTCATAATTTATGCGATATTTACTCCGTTGATGATGTCACGTGATTTGGCGGCCATCTTGAAAGAACTGCCTCAACGTCTTCCAACGGTAAGTCCTTCTGATTTGGGATTCTGTCTGTCAAGCAGATATGGGATTCTGTCTGTTATCATTTTGTCGAAAATATGGCTATTTGATGAATGTTTTAATCCGAAGTAGTATTCGCTGATGAATATTACTGCTATAGGATCAGGCTGTAAAAACTCATCAACATATTTGGTCCATTTCTCCCTGTGCCTATAGATCAACATCAACGAGGCATATGCAAGCAATGAGGCTTATACAAGCTGTTAGACAACCAAATGTTCGCTGATGTATGTAAGAGATTGTATAGATATCATAAAATGCGCCCCAGCATTGACTATCAAATATGTGATCGCATGGGTTACGTCCGTTACATTGCTGAGTTACGTCCGTTACAGTGAACTTTTCAAAATATTTAAACAAACAACAGACAGATCGTATCGTTGGAATAAAGAAAGTATGCTACGAATGCTTAGTTTGCTTACCGTGAATGAAAGGTATACTACAAATTTGTTATTTCGCAGGATTTAAGCATTGTGCTATGGCCAGTTTTAGTTGTGTCCATTTCGATGTTACGTCCGTTACGCCTCTTAAATGTTGATTTTTGCTTTAGTAGTAGACAACACAGTGGGGTTTGTACCAATATCAGAAAGCCATAGAGACTAATTACGATATGTAATAAAGAAACTCTCTGTAATATGGCCAACCTTTTCAAAATTTCAACATTAGTGATGCAATTTTTGTCTCAATGCTGCGTCCGTTACGCTGGAATTACCCGAGAACAATTGATTGAATCGACAGAACATTGATCGAAGTATGCTCACAATTCTGAGCAAAAAAGGGTTGATGGGCAAAACATCAACTTCTCCTTGATTCCCATGGCGGTTGGCCACCACCGATCAATCCTCTGAGGATTCCATTCATTGTTAGAGAAAATGCTTGTTTGTATTTTATTATGCACCAGCTGGTGCATAAACACCAAGCACCAACCTGGTGTTCCCCAGGGAAAAATAAGAATAGGAAAGGGGTAAATTGTGGTGCTTAATATTGTTGTGGTTACCAGATTCGCAAACCACCATTCAGGTCCCTTAGGTGAGGTATCTCGGTAAGTGCATGTGTAGTTAGGCCCAAACCCGTTGTCTAGTGGGAATACATGTCATTTATACGTGCTGCGACTCTTCAGGATAGCCGTTTTTCTTTTACTATCTTTATTTTGGACCAACCGCCATGATCACAACCACAACATCAACCACCGACCACAACCACCGCTTCACCACAACCGCCACGACCTTCACGCACACCTCACAACCGTAGCATCGCCACCGTTCTTGCCCCGCTGTGGGTACCGGTGTTGGACTCATGCAGAACGCGCGTCGAACAGCGTGTACAAAATCACGGATTTTCTGCTTCAAAAACGGATCAAAAACGACACACGCCCACTTTTTGCCGTCCAATCGGTGAGCGAGGGGCGAATTGGCCCCGCCCCCAGGGCGATCGATATATGCAAATTTGTGGATCAAAAAGCCTTCACGCCCACTTTTTGTCGGGCCAATGGGGAGCGAGGTGAAAGGTCAAAGGGAGGGGGTCAAAGGCGAAGTTACGGGGGGGATAAAAAGGACGGTGTTCGTCAGTCAGAGGAGAGTCGCAAACAAGAAAGGTCGGAGAGTCAGCAAGGAGTCAGCAAAGAGAGGAACGAGAGAGTCAGCAGAACGGGTCGGAGAGTCAAGAAGAGGAGAGTCGGAAGCAGAGGGTCAAGACTTCGCGGGCGGTGGAGCTGCTCGTCGTGTGTGTTGGAGTCGGAACGGAGGGGACGGAGCTGTGGAAAGGCGGCGACACCAGACGAGGGGGTGCTCGCGTCGTGCAGGAAGCTGCACCCGAGGGAGGCCGACAGCGCGACCTGGCCGAGGTGGAGACGCTCGTCGCACATAATAAAGATCCTCTATACCCCGAGCATCAGCAACCCCCTCCTGTTTCCCCCCGCGCTGAGATAGTGCGACCAAGGGGGCCCCGTTCCCACCCCCTGCCAGGCACTGTCCACGAGGCCCGCGGGTTGCGGGGCCATCGCCGCTCCGCGTCTCATCACCAGACGGGTAGGCCCGACCCGGTCTCGGCCCCAGGCCTACCTCATTCTTGAGGGTATTTCTTTTCCTTGGTTTTGGGTATGTGTTGTCGGCGCCGTCTGTGAAGTAGAATTGTATAAGTGTTGCCGTGTGCTCGGTAGTCGGTATTAGCTCTGCACTGTGTTTTCACTTTTATGTTTGCTTTTTGTGTAAATGGAATTGTTTTCTTTTTTTTGTGTGCATTTGGTGGAATTGTATTTGTGTGCTTCCCGTGTGCCGCGAATAAATGTGCTTTATTGTTGAACTGTTCTCCCGCTTCGCTTCGTCTTTTCCTCCATTGAATCCCCATCTTGCTTCACGTAAAGGGTTGGTAGTGGGCTGAGTACGCCCGATAATTAATCGAACCGTCGAGGTCGACGATAACACCGCTCGGTTATTCTGATAGTACGGAACGGGTCGCTTAAGTGGCCCGTGTCCGAAGTCGACCTGCGGCGAGGTGCGATCGCCCGGTCTACCCTCCGCGTGGGTACTTAGATAGTTCGAATTTGGCGAGCAACCCTATCCCACGCGGGGGCTGATTGGCTCGATCGCGGTGAGACCGAAAGGTCCACCCGTGACTGGTTCCCGGCGTTAGTCCGAGAGGGTCACGACTGGATTGTCCGTCCGGTGGGCGACGTGCCGCGATTCGAGTTACGTGGCCGTCGCACGCCGGCGGGCGCGAAGACCGCAACACTGGTGTCAGGAGTGGGATACAAATTCATCGCCCTCCTCGCGGCACTGGTATCGGAGAACAGGAAAACGGGCTGTCCTGTCTCCGGCTAAATTCACGGGAATCGGTCCAGGGGTGAGAGAAGCGACCCCCGATTCCCTCCAAATTACGAGCGAGTTAAATTAACCCTTCACGAGAAGCAAGATGGCGTCTCAAGGCGAGCGGGAGCCGGGGGGTATTAGAAATGGATGTAGAATGTGTAGAATCCATGGCTCAGGATGGAATCCCCGAGCAGGAAATGTTGATTGCGCAGGAACACGGACTCGCCCAACTGAACCCAGGGCCCGAGGTGGGTGCGGCAGCGGCCGCGGTGTATGACACCTCCCCCCCCTCTCCACCAAGACCCTTCCCCAACCCTTGCCGAAACGGCTCAGCTGAGTGCATCCAACATGGCCCAGCTGCTAGCCATGCTGGCGGCAATGAACGAAAAGATGAATGCGAAAATGATCGAAAAGATGGATGCGAATACACAACAAATGAACAAAAAGATGGATACAAATACAAATGAAATGAACAAGCAAATGAATGAAGTGAAAACGACGATGGATGCGAATACACAGCAAATAAACGGAATGGAAGCAAACATGAAAGAAGAAATGAAAAAGCTGCGGGGTGAGACGCAGAACATGGGCCGAAGCCTGCAGGCGGGCATGAAGGCCGTGACCGGGGAGATAAAAATGGCGACTCCACGTGTGGAAGCAAACGAGCTGGGTGGGGGTGCAACGGCTGACAGGCCCGCGGTGGAGGCGGGTGAAAAAATAATTCGTGGAACGTGTTGGGCGAGGGTCGTGACGATGACCGAAAGGGAAAAATTAAATGGGGAGACCAAAACGTGTGAGACGAGACACGAGGTGACGACAACGGAAATAATAGTTGAGACAAGGGAGGTAAAGGGCGAAGAGTTGGCAGAGACATGGGAGATAGAAAAAATAGAGGAAAGACTACACGATGAAGACGGGGTAAGTGACGTGCACACACACACGGAGGTAGTGGAGGACAATGGGGGTGAGCTCGCGGAGCGTGTTGGGACCCGGTGCGAGCAGCGGGATAGCCTCCTCCAGGAACGAGGGGAGGGAGTATGCCCCCTTGAGGCGAGTCACGACCAGGTGAGTTCGGTCGTGCTTTGCGAGGTTGAGGGGACGAGTGCTGTGGACGGGTGCACGGAGAGCTTGGGGGGTGTAGAGGCCCCGGAGACCCTTGTGGGGACACAAATCCCCAGTGTGGTTGTCCCTGTGTGTGTGGTGCAAGGTGTGAGTGCGTCCCCGTGTGTGGAAGCGACCCCGTGTGTGAGTGGTGTGGTGGCGATGGTGCTGGAGTGCGTACTTCCCAGCACGCCGTGTTTGGATGAGGCACCGTGTGTGGATGAGGAACCGTGTGTGGAAGAGGCCGTGTGTGTGAGTGAAACGGCCAGTATGAGTGAGGAACCGCGGGTGTGTGCCCCCGTGTGTGTGAGTGAGGCACGGTGTGTGGATGAGGGACCGCGGTTGAGTGCCCCCGCGTGTATGAGTGAGGCACGGTGTGTGGATGAGGCACCGCGGTTGAGTTCCCCCGCGTGTGTGGATGAGGCACGGAGTGCGAGTGAGGCACCGCGGGTGAGTGCCCCCGCACGCGTGAGTGAACGGCCGTGTGCAAGGTCGCTGTGTGCCAGGGAGACCGTGTGTGTGAGAGAGCGGTATGTAAGGGAGATGTCGGTTGGCATGCGGGAGCACGCAGCCGCGTCTCCCGGTGTGAGTTTAATGGTGTGGACTGTGTGCGTCGTGACACGCAGGTGTGCGTGGGTTGAATGGAGACGACGACGGCGACAGAGGAGAGAAAGCCGGGTAGCGGCTGTAGTTGTTTCGAGGACCGTGCCGGGTTCACCCAGCAGTGAGCACGCGGTTCGTGCTGTGCAACGCACGAGACCACCACGTGCTCGCTTGCGAGAGTGAAGTCCCGGTCCGGAAACGCACGCGGTGGATTTGCCGATCCCGCGGACGGACAAAGTTAGGCAGGTAAATGGATTTGGACCGGACGGGTTCTCCACGCGATCGTGTGTGTTAAGCTCCAACGGGCAAAGCACATGTGTTCGCGTGGGGAACCCCTCGAGAAGTGGGGCTTGTGTTTTTTCTTTGCGCACGGTGACGTCATGGCTGCACGTGTGGTTGGAATCCGGCAGGAGGGGTATCTCTGCCGAATGGTACCGTCCAAGGAGGGACGAGGAACACGTGCAGCAGCGTGACGTCACGGGCAGGTGCAAAGTGCGCGAGCTCTGAGTTGCCGCGCAGGTGCTGCGCATGGAAAAAAAAAAAAAAGCAAGCTTCACTTTCGGGTGTACAGGATTCCTGGGCAAGGGGTGAAAGACCCCCTTACCTGGGCACAGGATGAAAACTAGTTAGGGGGAAGGGTTAGCTTAGCTAGACCGACTTCATGGGGCAGGGGTAAGTCCTCATGGAGTCCGTGGAATGGATTAGTTAGGGGGATTGTAGCCAGATTTAGGTTGGGAAATAAAATGAATTTTTGAGTTAGGAGACATGGACAGACTTATGAATGTGTAGAGGGGACGTAGTTTAGCTACGTAGTGTTAAATGGAACGTGCTATAGTTTAAGGGACGACGTGGGAGCACGAGTTAGTTAGGGGAGGTAGTTAGGAGGATGGCAGAGTTCGGTGGTGTGTGTGTTGAAGAGTTGTTGGTGAGTGAAGTGGAAGCATGTGCATGGTGAGTGAGTGAGGCCAGCGGGTCTGTGTGAGTGGAGCGAATGGGGAATGCATGGTGCGATGAGTGATTGGGGGGAGGAGTGACTCCCGCCCAAGGGACCCCGGGGTCAGAGTAAAGTGAGTTAGCTGGGTTAGTTAAATTACAAATTGGAGGTCGTTTTGTTGTTGGTGGGAATGTAGGCTCGAAACCCATTTGGAGGGGTGCAGGAGCCCTGTTGACGGGCTTGGGAGCGTGGCTGCGAAAGGTGAGTATCGCTGAGTGGGTACCCCGGGCACCAGGCTAGTCGGCCGCGGTAGGCCATGGGCCCATGGGGGGCCGGGATAGAGTAGTGGGCACGGGTGCGCCTGCTTGGTGCGGGGGCCCGGGGCGCCATTAGCCGCGTGGGCAGTGTTGTGGGCACGGGTGACCCTCGGAAAGGGGCCCGGGAGGCCGGCCTGCCACGTGTGCGTTTCAGGGGAGGTGCCATGGGGGGCACTCCCCGGTGTTAGGGAGCTGGTAGGCTCGGAGGCAGTGTAGTGCCCGGGGGTGCCATAGCGGGAGATTCGGCAGAGGGTCGTGCCTGCCAAAGGGAGCCACGTGTCCCAGCCAGGAGACCGTGTGAGGGCACGGAGAGAAAATTGGGGGGCGAGGCCCGAAATTGTAAGGACACCAACACAGGCGACGGGAATCTGGGTTTATAGAACCAATAGTTTAAGCAAGAGGCGCTTGTTGAAAGCCCCGGGGTAGTTTAACAGTTAAATGGATAGGGTAGATTAGGAAGTGTACCCCTCCGCACCATCCATCCCCTCGCTGTCGTTGTGGGCCGCTGGACCCACTTTGGTTATAGATCGCCGAACTCTGGGGAGGCCATTCTGAGGCTTCGTTGGGCCTCGACACAGGACGTTAGCTCTCCCTTATTCCCCTCCGGGAAGGGAACGTAGGGGTTGGGAGTAGGCTAGGTGACAGGATAGGTTCGCCGAACAAAGACGATAAAGGGGGTTAGGGGACGATTTATAGTGGGGAAGTAAAAATAAAAACAACAAAAAAAAATAAGTTGGGGCTAAATTGGGGTTTGACAAATTAAGGGAGTGGGTATGTACAGTGACAGGCAAAGGCGATAGGTGGGAGGGAGACAGGAAGGTAGGTCCGAGCCCGCCTTCCAAGTGGCCAGCACCACCGCACTCCCTCCACCAACCTCCACTGAACGGCAAAAGCTGGCCAGCTTCATCTGCTGGCTGTGTGCTGCAAGGCCTGTGCCGGCCCACTTCGTCTGCCGGCTGGCTGTTTTTTTTCTTCAAGGCCTGTGCCGGCCAGTTCATCTGCGGGCTGTGTTTGCCTGCAGCGGCCTTCTTCTGCGGGCTGTGTTTGCCTGCTCACCTTTGCCATGCCATGCCCACTGCCCACGTTCACCAGCCCCGTTCAATTTTGCTTTGCCCCCCCTGTTCATTTCCATGTGCGCCAGGATCAAGGCAACAGTTTGCAAGCTGCAAGAACTGCCCTGTTGGCAGCTACAACACGGGCCTGCAGTGGCGGCCCGTGCACCGTGTTTGTGTCCATGCATCCATTCGTTGTGCTCATTGCGTGTGCCACTTGAGCTGGCACGGAGACTGCGTTTGTGCAGCCCATGCACCGTTGTGGTTCACTGCGTTCAGTTCAAAAGGGAAGGCCTTGGACTGCGTGTGAGCAGCCAGCCACGTTCCCTGTCACCTGCATTGTTTGAGCCAGAGACTGCATGTGGGCAGCCTGGCTCCCTGCTAACTGCTTTTCTTTGCAGAGTTCAATGATCCTGGGCCATGGTTTAGTGTAAAATTTGTAAGTTAAGGTTAAGATGTACTGTACATATGAGTGCGCCCCCGGCATGTCTGTCTAGCGCCGGCAATTTTATTTAAGTCGTCCGTGTGAGTGAGTTTGTTTAGGTAGTTACGCAGCCCTCAGGTTATTTATTTTGGGGACACGAATACCATGAATGTCGCACTCAGGGATCCGTAGGTAAAATGTACGAGGGGAAAACTACACATGATGGCACACGAAAATTTGACGACTCGGGACGAGTCTGTAAAAAGGGAAGGGGGTAGTGTTGTGGTTACCAGATTCGCAAACCACCATTCAGGTCCCTTAGGTGAGGTATCTCGGTAAGTGCATGTGTAGTTAGGCCCAAACCCGTTGTCTAGTGGGAATACATGTCATTTATACGTGCTGCGACTCTTCAGGATAGCCGTTTTTCTTTTACTATCTTTATTTTGGACCAACCGCCATGATCACAACCACAACATCAACCACCGACCACAACCACCGCTTCACCACAACCGCCACGACCTTCACGCACACCTCACAACCGTAGCATCGCCACCGTTCTTGCCCCGCTGTGGGTACCGGTGTTGGACTCATGCAGAACGCGCGTCGAACAGCGTGTACAAAATCACGGATTTTCTGCTTCAAAAACGGATCAAAAACGACACACGCCCACTTTTTGCCGTCCAATCGGTGAGCGAGGGGCGAATTGGCCCCGCCCCCAGGGCGATCGATATATGCAAATTTGTGGATCAAAAAGCCTTCACGCCCACTTTTTGTCGGGCCAATGGGGAGCGAGGTGAAAGGTCAAAGGGAGGGGGTCAAAGGCGAAGTTACGGGGGGGATAAAAGGACGGTGTTCGTCAGTCAGAAGAGAGTCGCAAACAAGAACGAGAAGGAGTCGGAACGAGAGAGTCAGCAGAACGGAACGAGGGGCGAAGGATTCAGCAAAGAGAGGAACGAGAGAGTCAGCAGAACGGGTCGGAGAGTCAAGAAGAGGAGAGTCGGAAGCAGAGGGTCAAGACTTCGCGGGCGGTGGAGCTGCTCGTCGTGTGTGTTGGAGTCGGAACGGAGGGGACGGAGCTGTGGAAAGGCGGCGACACCAGACGAGGGTGCTCGCGTCGTGCAGGAAGCTGCACCCGAGGAGGCCGACAGCGCGACCTGGCCGAGGTGGAGACGCTCGTCGCACATAATAAAGATCCTCTATACCCCGAGCATCAGCAACCCCCTCCTGTTTCCCCCCGCGCTGAGATAGTGCGACCAAGGGGGCCCCGTTCCCACCCCCTGCCAGGCACTGTCCACGAGGCCCGCGGGTTGCGGGGCCATCGCCGCTCCGCGTCTCATCACCAGACGGGTAGGCCCGACCCGGTCTCGGCCCCAGGCCTACCTCATTCTTGAGGGTATTTCTTTTCCTTGGTTTTGGGTATGTGTTGTCGGCGCCGTCTGTGAAGTAGAATTGTATAAGTGTTGCCGTGTGCTCGGTAGTCGGTATTAGCTCTGCACTGTGTTTTCACTTTTATGTTTGCTTTTTGTGTAAATATAATTGTTTTCTTTTTTTTGTGTGCATTTGGTGGAATTCTATTTGTGTGCTTCCCGTGTGCCGCGAATAAATGTGCTTTATTGTTGAACTGTTCTCCCGCTTCGCTTCGTCTTTTCCTCCATTGAATCCCCATCTTGCTTCACGTAAAGGGTTGGTAGTGGGCTGAGTACGCCCGATAATTAATCGAACCGTCGAGGTCGACGATAACACCGCTTGGTTATTCTGATAGTACGGAACGGGTCGCTTAAGTGGCCCGTGTCCGAAGTCGACCTGCGGCGAGGTGCGATCGCCCGGTCTACCCTCCGCGTGGGTACTTAGGTAGTTCGAATTTGGCGAGCAACCCTATCCCACGCGGGGGCTGATTGGCTCGATCGCGGTGAGACCGAAAGGTCCACCCGTGACTGGTTCCCGGCGTTAGTCCGAGAGGGTCACGACTGGATTGTCCGTCCGGTGGGCGACGTGCCGCGATTCGAGTTACGTGGCCGTCGCACGCCGGCGGGCGCGAAGACCGCAACAATATAATATCACATTTAATTTAGACACATTTCACATTTTTTGTTGTCAGCGTTCGGCATCAGTGTTCCAGTGCCTCGGGGTAGACTACATTGCGTGTCTGACTGTTGGGTGCCAGAATGCGGAGCTTCACTGCGCTGCCGGTCCGAGAGGCGGCATATCGCTCCTCTTCAGTCTCTTTTTGTCGTTGCCGCTGTGCCTGTTCATTTCGTCTGGCATCTTGCTCCTCTTCAGTCTCCTGGTGTCTCTTAGTGTTTTCTCGCTTCACTGCAGCTGCCTTCGGACCAATGGAGCTCTTCCTTTTTCGGGGCATCTAAAATCAGTCAAATTTTGATCAGAAACTGTAAACATTCACTGGGCTGTCTTTGTCAGTCTTATTTTGACCAGGTTGTAAATAAAAAAGTCACGACTCGGGAAATCAATTAATTGCGGCAGAAAAATTGAAACTGCAAAAAAAAAAAATGCTTTTTTTCAGTTTTTTAAAACATCTTAGGTGTGCTGTCGTACTTCTGAGACATGCTGATTACGCATATGCCTTTAGTTTTGCTCTGGGATGCGTAGTTCTCGAGTTATAAGAGGACAAACAAACATACACTACCACATTATATATTTAGATTCGCAACAAATCAAACTCTGTGCTGTCATTGATGGAATAGTCTTTTTGGAAATACTGTTTGTATGTATATATGTGAATTAATTTACATGTATATACATGTCTCCGACTCATCCACGGACTATGCTACACGATACAATCCTACCTTTACGATGAAATTCCTCCATCTACCCCCACAAACATAACAATATATATTACAAGCCAAATCCCACCTGTTGCTTCACTGGCAGGAATGCAGAGAGATGGAGACTGAGGGCAGATGTGTGGTGGAGCATTAATCAAGATTCATACTCTTCAAAATGATTCCAAATATCATCCAGACATATGGAGATGACCGCTGTCTGGAGACGTCCAGAGACGGGGAGGGGAAGAGTGAGTGAGTGAGTGAGTGGGTCGAGAGAACGTTTGAGAGGGTGTGTGACTGAGGGAGACTTGGGAGAAATAGTTGAGGAGGTCGTCCTGCTTGCCTCTCTCTGCCTGTGTTCGTCACCCAGAGTCTGTTCATGTTCCTGCCCGTCTCAACATCCTGCCATAGTCTGCTCGCCTTGTCCTCGTCCTCGTCCCTCATCACCCGCTCGTTCCCGTTGCCCCAAAGCTGAGTCCCCGGTTTTTATCCCCCGCCGCGTGGCGGAAGGGGGATATTGTTGTCACCCAGGTCGTCCGGCTGTCCGTCCGGCTGTGCGTCCCTCCGTCCGGGCGTCAACATTTATAGCTGTGAGTGTGAACTCATAAACTGTTCGCCATATCGATTTGAAATTTGGGTCACACATGTACCACCTAAAAAGGAAGAACCCTATTGATTTTGGGCGTGGCCAGATCCAAGATTGCCGAATGGGGTGGCCATCTTGAAAAAAATTTTTTTGTAATAAATGGAAAACCGCTTATCTGATTTCAATTATTTTTGGTTACTACGTTTCTCACCCCTGGGGAACTTTTTCGAGATGATGACCAAATGGTGTCTTGTTTCCAATTCACCTCCCTCATTATCTGGAATATGTATGACCTTTTTCATTCAATGGTGGGGGATTCCCCATCTGATGGTATATTTGTTCCCTTCCTGTCTTTGAGTCTGGTTTGAGGCAACTTGGTTTCTTTAGTTTTCCTTTACCCATTTGTACATGATTATTTATTATCTATTTTGTGTCCCCTTTCCTTCCCCACCACAACCCACCATTGTCTCCTCTGTCTCGATCCAATCATCCATGGTGCTTTTTATTATTGTTTTGGAAATTAACCTGTTGGATTTTGAAGTAGCGGACTTCTTGTCTCTCCTCACAACCTGCTTGTGCTTTGTCCGCCATAATTTTGAACGTCTGAGGGAGTAAACCGCCAGTTTGGCTCACCTGTCGATGTTGACTGACCGAGACATGACAGTGTGCATGCAAAGTTTCAGGCTGCTGGGTTTCATGGTTTTGGAGTTATGGAGGAGGCCCACACCACACTGACATGTATTCGTATACATTATTTTTATGTATTTGTACATTGTCGTAGGTCTGATGGGTAGTTTAATCCCCCACTGGCAGTTAACACCGACCAGGCCCGGATAGCCGAGCGGTTTTCCTTGGGAAGCGGACTCGTGATCCTCGGAGATCGCTCGCGCGTGAGTGGCAGGACGCGGCACTGTCAGAGCGAGAGCGACAGAGGGATGTGCATGCAGCACAAGGGGTTTATACACGAGCCACATGACCTACACGTGTACAGCAACTTAAAATATACGTGGGGATTTAATGATGACAGAAGTGTTTACAAGGGTAATTCAAAATGTAATCATGACGTGAGGTAAATTAAAGTTGAGGCGCCTCTTCACATACTTTAATACAGACAAGGGGGAAAACAAAATGAAAAAATCTTCCCTTTTTTCTGGTACTTAGCTTAGTCCAGAGATTGTCGTTATAGAACTTTGGAATCGAGGCGCTTCGTCCTGCATGGGTACTGTACATGTGCCCAAAATGGCGCCGAACCACTCTCTCGCAGCGGGAAATGTACGCGAGTTAATCTCTGAGCGGTATTCAATGCCAAGGCTCAGAGACCGCCATATTTCCTCGTCGATCGTGCTTGTCGATACGCTCTGTGCAGAATGGCGCCGCTTCCTTTGGTGACATTCTTGAGGTTTCGAGATCCATCTCACACGACCAGCCAAGAGTCGAAGGCCTGCGTTTTGCTCACCCACATGAGCCAGTTCGCCTCAGCACGAATACGATAATTGTGCCGTCTTCATGCATTGAAGGAAAGCCAGCCACAATGCCCGAACTTGCACGCCATTTCCTCATTCCGTCGTCTCTCGACCGCGTGCGTCCCTTGCGCACCGAACTCCTAACCAACAACCCAACCTCTTCTTACTGCCTCAGTGTGGCTTGCTCGCATGAAACCTGGGATGCCTTCTCGGCGCGTCTGGTTCGCGTGTTATAAAAATGCAACTCCTCCATGGCTGGTTTGGAAATGCAAAAATGTAGGAGTCAGTCACAGGAAGCAATTGCATACTGGGGGAAATTATCCTCAATCCTTATCTAATCAACACTGCACCACCTCCTGTTGTGACGAGTACCACCAGTGGCCTGAAGCTCACAGTTTGCCTGCTTGATTTACATTGAGATGACTCCTACACGTTCATGTACGAAACAACTCTATTCAATCCTAACTTTCCTGTGAAATGACTCTACCTGCGCGCGCGCGCGCACACACGCGCGCGCGCGCACACGCACACGCGCACACGCACACGCACACGCACACGCACACACACACACACACACACACACACACACACACACACACACACGCACACGCACACGCACACGCACACACACACACACACACACACACACACACACACACACACACACACGTAGGCGACATGGGTGGTCGCTACATAATTGCATACAAGTCATGCAGTTTTTGACGGATCGGGCTGAACATTTCCGACAGAGGTTGATTATAGTGCGCATAAAAACTTGGAAGCCGATTTTTGATTTTCGGGAAAAAAAATTTTTGGGGATTTTTTTTTCAAAAATTTCAAAGTCCCCGTTGCTAGGCAACGGTGGTGTCAATAGCAACGGTGCTCAAAAGCATACAATTAGATCCTGGTATGAACCTACCTGTCAAGTTTCATCAAAATCGGTTGACTCCTCTGGCCGCCAGAGCTGTCCATTACATACAAACAAACATACAGATGGAAAAAGTGAAAATAAGGGTACTCTTGCTACCACCCAATATATGTGTATATATACAGGGTGTCCCCAAAAAAAATACAACTTTTCATCTGCAAAGAGGATGGTCATAACATATATTTTTAAAAAAATATATATGGCTGGATAGAAAGCTGAAAGGTTGAAGTTTATTGTACCAATGTCAAAATTGCCACCAAAATTTAAATTCTGGTATAGAATCGTCTTTTTCTTTTAGACCACATGTTCGACGGAGGCTCCACGTTGTCCGATCACTGCCTGCAAACGCGTTGTCATGTTCTCCATCACTTTGGGAAACGTTTCCTGAGGAATGTTCTGGATTTCTCGGTGGATGTTTTCCTTCAGCTGATCAAGAGTCTGAGGCCTCGGGTTTCCATAGATCCTGTCCTTGAGATACCCCCACAAGAAGAAGTCTGGAGGAGCAAGGTCAGGGGAATACGGTGGCCACTCAACGTCTTCGTAGAGGGAGATAAAGCGGCCCTCAAAATGTTGGTTGAGCAAACGCCTTGTTTCCCTGGCTGTATGGGGTGGTGCCCCATCCTGCTGGAACCACTGGGTTCTCATCTGGATCAGGTTGTTTCTCCTACGGGCCTGAGTACGTAGCTCAGGCAGATAGAATTCCTGAATCATTTCGTGATAGTTCCTCTGGTTTTCCGTGCAAGTGCGTCCCTGGTCATCTTCAAAGAAGTATGGACCAATTCTCCCATACCAACCAACCGCCACCCACATGGTGACTTTGAGAACAGATCGAGGCACCAGTTCAGTTGATGCATTACCAGGATTTTCAGTTCCCCAGTACCGAAAGTTTTGCTTGTTTACCTCCCCGGACAAGTGAGCATGGCATTCGTCCGTCATGTGAAGTTTTTTGAAGAAGTCTGCATCTTCCTCCAACTTTTCTGAGAACCAATTTGCAAAGTCTAGTCGTTTGCGTTTCTGTTGATCAGTTAGCACCGTTTCCGTTTGAATTTTGTATGGAAAGGCATGAATGTCTTGGCGAAGGATCCTCTGAACGGTGCTCTTATGAATGTTTGTTTGTCTCGGCAGAAAGTCGTCGAATCGATTTTTTGGACTCTGAACGACCGCCTGTCTCACCATTTCCACATTTTCTTCACTACGACCTATTCTCTTCCGACCACTGTGACCCTTGTGAAGGTCACAGATGGTTCCCACATTGGTAAACTTTGCGATGGTGCACTTTATTGTCCGAAAGTTTGGTGCATGGCGTAAGTGGATTCTGAAATGTCTCGAGTAAAGACGTTGCACCTGTATGACACTTTTCGTCTGGTGCCAAAGTTCAACAATTTTCATCCGTTGTTGTACAGTCAGTCTTGACATTTTTCTGGCGCTTGCTTGGTATCAAAATAAACTTCAGGGTCTCTGCAACAAGAAATGAAGCATTAGTGACAAAATTACTGCTTTTTTAGGATCAAACGAAGCATTTTAAAAGTTGTATTTTTTTTTGGGACACCATGTATGTTTTTTTATATTGTGGTTAGACAAAACTGCATGCCTCAAAGGCAATGGCACCCAACATTGTGATCCCCAGGCTGTTATTTCATTCGTCTTCATGCAGTTAGACGAGGAGGGGGTCGCATGAAGGGCGATCCGGGAGTTTGGTATGGGGCCCAGGTGTGCATTTTGGTTCATGAAAGGGGGCCTGTGATTGGCGGGGAAAGTCCGTTGCTATTCGACATTCAGACTGCACTCGAAGCAAGTTCAGGGCCGTGATGCCGGCTCGGGAAGTATGTTGAGTCAGGAGCTTCGACCCATGCCGAAGCAGATGGGCAACTGAGACTTTCTGGGCCTGGCAGGGCGTGGCTAGATCCGCTGTGGCCCAATACAGAAGCAAGATTCGGGTCACGGCACGTTGTTTTGGACTATCACCCCACCTTTTGCCCGGGGCTTGTTAAAGGGGAGCGTGGAGCTGTTGGCTCTTCTCTTCTTTGCCTCTTCTTCGCTGCCTCCCTTTCGCTGGTTCTTCGCTCGTTGTCTCGCTGGTGGTGTGCGATTGCCAGGACCTTCTTGAGAGCCTGATCTGGGGTGACTGCCAAGACTCCTTGCCGTGCTGTAAATGTTCTGCAACCCCTGTGCAACCAGACAGACCAGTGCGGAGCGCACGTTGCTACGAGCCCCGGAAAAGTGATTATGCAGGAGATAACGCGTCTCATCTCGAGGTGGAAATGCTCAGGCGGAGTGTCGCATGGGTGTACACACTACACAAACGGACCTTTACATGGCTAGGTTAGGACTTCCGCCTCGCGCATCTATTCTCCCCTCTCTCGATCCACCTCTCCATACTGTCTTCTTTGGATGCCCCAAGAGCATCATTACTGACTTAAAACGAGTCGCACAATGGTGAAGAATCATTTAAAAAAATTGAGTCTCCGCATCTTTACCAAAATCTAATCGGTTCATCCTCGTTACACACCCAACCTACCCACCAAATTTCATCTGGCTCTGTCCACAACTTGTTGAGACATCCTCCACACAGACAGACAGACAGACAAACAAGCAGAGAGGGGTGAAAACAACGTCCTTCACCTTCAGTAACGGAGTTGTTCTTTGTTTTGGTAGGCTTTGGTCCCTTGTCAAAGGGCTGTTTGGGGGCATGCGTTGGCTCGACTTTTTCCAGTGAAATGTCTCCCACCACCCCCCTCCCCTTCTGTTACATTTTCTCTTTTCTCCTTCACACCATCGTTCTGTTCATTCCCTCTGTTATTTTCAATCATTCTTCCATTGTTTCAATGGTTTCAACCAAAACATACGGCAGGTTATCTGGTTGCTGTTCCATTTGTCCACTGATAAAAAACCACACCACGTGACTGCTGACATTTTAGTGATCAAGCTTTTATTCCCATGGCGAGTCGATGACTTACTTGGTTTTGCATTTATCAGTTAAGTATGGGTTGGCTTGGTCCCCAGCATAACTGCTCGCAGTTCCAAAGTTTACTTCAGGTTTAAATTGATATTTGCAGTCTTTTGTTTGTTCCTTGGTCGTAGAGAGCAATTGTGTGGTCTTGTAGTTGTGATTTATAAGTGGGAAAATTGGAATATTTCTCACTGGAATATTTGTTTACAATCCTTTTTATGGGGAATGTACATTTGAACACATTTCCAAGCTCTTTGAGCAGATTTATCTCTCATCCTCTTGTGTGAAGTGCAAATGATACATTGCTGCCACTCATCTCTCGGGTATTTTGCGTCAGTAATGTCACTAATTGGTGTGATGAGCTCAAGGTAACAAATTGAATTTCCTGTGCATTTGGTGTTATTAGTCTCCCTCAGACTTAACATTTGTTTTTCTTGAGTGCAGCATTCTGTGGGTGCTAATTGACATAATTTGAATTTTAAATGTGCACGTTTGCCTCTGGTGGCAGTGCGTTTGATTTGGATACTCGAAGGTGCACTGGCACATATCTTGTCTGCTTTCTTTGCAATAATGTTATTGAAACCTGTTTGGAAGAAAGGGTTCATTTTAATTCAAATGTCTGTTTACTGTTGGGCTGTGTGCAGAGCAGCAATGAGTGAGACAGTTCGCAACGGTAGCACCGCAGCTATGGATGAGGAGCCAATGGACGTATCTGCGGCAGCTGTTCACTCCGAGCATTTCCAGACGCTCTTGGATTCTGGAATTACGACTAAAATTGCTGAGAAACTGGACGAAATCTACTTAGCCGGTGAGTCCGCGCTCTGCCACAACCGTATTCGCATTTTGGATGTTTTTTCTAACTGAGTGTCTTTGACGTTCTGTTACGGGCTGACTGACTCTTTCGGCGCAGGGTTGGTGACCCATGGAGATCTTGATGGTCGTGCCCTTGAAGCTTTGCGAGAGTTCAATGAAGATGGAGCTCATGCTGTGCTGCAGCAGTTTAAGGAGAGCGATCTGTCCCACGTGCAGGTAAAGGCTTGATGACGGTTCTTGCCTCGTGTATTCGTGCTCATGCATGCTGACTCACTCGTACAGAGCTGTCGGCAATGTTTTATTAGGTCATCTCTAACGATATGGCTGACGTCTTCATGCAGTTATTTGTTTACTAACAAAATATAATAAAAACAGTCTTGATGTGCGTTCGTCCCCATTTTTTTCTTCCGATTTTCTTGATATTTGGTATGTGGGTAGATGTCGATGAGGAATGCACGATGGTATGACCTTTGACTCGATTGAAGGTCAAGGCCACTCCAAAGTTGTGAAATCGTCCTTTTTCAAAATCTATCTCCTCCACCGTTTGTGATCCGATCTTCGAAATTTCTTCGGATTCTGATAATATGGAACAATATCTAAATTTGCTCGGGCCGTTTTTTTTTTTTTTTTTAATTAGTCCTGGTTATCGAGTCGCGTGTCTTCAAAGTTGGAAAAATCGTCTGTGATAACGTCAAAAAAAATTTGCCTGATCTTGATGAAACGTGGTATGTAGGTAGGGGTCGATGAGTGATGCACGACGGTATGATTTTAGACACGATTGAAGGTCAGGGTCACTCCAAAGTTGAAAAATCAGCTAATTTCAACATTATCTCCGCCATTTATTTATCCGATCTCGGTGGAATTTCCAACGGATTATGATAGTCGGGTACAATATCTGAATCTGGTCGGGTCGTATTTTTCAAATTTGTCCTTGTTTTCGAGTCGCGTGACTTCATAGTTGGCAAATTGTCATGTGGCCGATCTGTGCAGTACCTCGGTCCGGTTTCTATCCTTTTGAAGACACATTGATCATAAATGTTCCAAATCAACCATTTTCAAAATCTATCTCTGGATAACTCAGAAATGTAGTTTGATTTCTGAGGTTTTCTATCCTTTTTACTCCCGGGCTTTCGTCTGTACGTTGAACCAAAAGACAAAACGACATCCAAGCCATTCTAAGCCAATCGGAGATCCACATCTGCAGAGCTTCAGAGATGACCGTCACCCCCAACCGGGGGGTAATTTCTATTGATTTATTATTTATTAAAAAAAAAATTATAAATGTATTTTTGGAAACCGTTTTGTTGTTTTTTCTTCTACTCCACAGAATAAGAGCGCTTTCTTATGTGGAGTTATGAAAACATACCGACAGAGAGAGAAGCAGGGTGGCAAGGCTCCCGAAGCTTGCAAAGGCCCAGATGAAGCGAAGATAAAGGTTTGTGGGTGCTGAGTTTATTTGTACCCAACCTGTCCCGTTATTTCTGTTGGAATGGTGATTTTTCTGCCGCCTCGTCTCATCGTTTCCTACATCCATACAGGAGTTGCTCGACCGGACGGGCTACACCTTGGATGTGACCACAGGACAGAGGAAGTATGGTGGGCCACCCCCTGAGTCGATTTATTCCGGTCCACAACCAGGCATGGGAACAGAGGTTTGTGATGAAAATGCTGAGATGCGACTTTATTCTGCACAATCCTGGGAAAGTCTTAGCACGTAACATAAAATGGTAATGCTGTATCAGCATTAGCAAATAATATACATCTGACTTTGAATTGGTTCCTCCAGGCATATGCATCTTGAATTATCTTCGCCACCGAAGTGGAAGGTGGTTTTCAGCCCTGTTTGTGTGCTGTTTGTTTGTCTGTTTGTCATTTATTTGTCTTTGTGCAGGATATCTCAAAAAGTTGTGGATGTATCCGGATGAAATTTGGTGGGCAGGTTGGGTGTGTGACAAGGCCGAATTAATTCGGTTTTGGTGAAGATCTGAATCTGGATCTGGATCTGAAAATGATTTAATTTTTGAAGTGATCCTTCACCATTGAGAGATGGGGCCAAAAATGTTACAAAGCATATTTCAAAAATGCATGGGGCCGGATGTGTTTCCTTGGTCAGGCATTGCGGGGAGGAGGTATGTGCCCTGCTGAGTGCATTTCTCGTTATGAGGTGTTTTGCATGTCGTCACCGTGCCTTCGACATGTTGGAGTAATAACAGTTGCTACAGTTACTCTTAGCTCGGTCATCTGTTGCATCGATAGTTTTGCTTGACGTGTTTTGTGCTTTGTTAGCAAAACTATCCAATGTGTTCTTGCAGGTATTTGTGGGGAAGATCCCACGTGATCTGTTTGAGGACACCCTTGTGCCGCTGTTTGAGAAGGCGGGTCCCATCTGGGACTTGAGGCTGATGATGGATCCGCTCACAGGGCTCAACCGAGGATATGCTTTCCTTACGTACTGCAACAAGGATGCTGCACTCGAGGCTGTTAAACTGGTACGTCTCACAGTTTTATTATTCTTAGGTTATCTCTATCATCTCAGTCGAGATGACCTAATAACCCCAGTCTCGAAGTCTGTCCGTCCGTCCACAATCAAACCGAGTGGAGACAAATAACCAATAGTGGAATGGATAGAGGTCGATGAGACATGCACAACGATATAACTTCCAAGGTCGAGGTCAACGTCACAAGGCTGTCAAAGTTGCGAAAATCGTCGATTTCAAATCGTATCTCCTCCCTCATTTATCAAGAGAGATCAAATGCTATTAGTGATTCAGATACTATGGACTATTATCTAGAGCAACGCGAGCCATTTTTTTGAAATTTGCTCGCGTTCCAATTTTATAGCCCTTTTATCCAAAGTATATACATTATATCCAAAGTATAATGATATTTATTTTATATCCAAAGTATATACAAAAAAAAGTATTAACTTAAAAACCGGAACTCTCCGAGACAAATTTTACATTTGAAGCTTTTGTTAGATTTAACTAAAACAATGGAACACAAGTTTATATGCACACTTACTTTCATTTATGACATTAACATTGTCTTGAATGTCAGTTTGTACTTTTATTTTCATAAATGACATGCTGTGATATTAAAAGAAAAAGGTAAATTACACCGCTAGGGACTGCTTCATCATGACTTACAAACATCGGTTCATAAGGAACTGCTGGCTTTGCAAGCGATTAGCGATGAGGGGAGTGGGTGGTTTAAAGCCCGCGTACGAGCTGCGTACAGGGGTGGGTGGGTGGTACGACGGCTGCATAGATTACTTTATGAAAGTGGTGTCGGATTACATAAAAGCGTTTCAGGAGATGGTGAGCCTGTCGTCATCGCGAGGGGGAAAAATATCCCCGTTCACAGGAACATTTTCGACGTGATGTTGAATCCGTAGACGTCAATAATTGTTCCATATTACTTGGTGGATGTATTACCGTAGTTAATAATTACTGATGCATTTGAGATAAATCTACAGTTCGTTTTAATCTTCAAGTATTGTCATGTGATGGGAGACGCATATGGGGGTGGATGGGTGGTCACGAGCCTGCATATAGAGGGGGGTGGGTTGTTTTGAAACCCGGAATTAGAGCCTACGTACTTTATGAACTGCCCCTATTCCAGTCTAGCACAGAGTTACTTTCGACCTCTGGTGGAGATGACCGGCACTCCCGCTCGGGGGTATTTTTATTATTTTATTTTCTTTCCCCCTATTCCCTTGGCTTGGCTTTACAATTTGTCAATTGCAGAACAGGCCGAGTGGAGGATTCCATGCCACTTGTGAAATAGGCTTTGGCTTGTTCCAAACTGGCATGGAATCTTTTGCAGTTGCATCCTAAGTTTGCAACAGTTATAGTTAGCTCGTGTAAGTAATTGACTTCAACTGCCTTCTGCAGGGGCAACATGGGTGTTAAGTTTATGAATGGTTGAGTTTTATTTTAATTGTCCTTGTGCACAAAGAAAAAATTAGAAATTATTTGTTTGCATTTGTGCATGTTTTGAACACTCCAGCCCACTCTTCAACCTTTCTGTGCCTTCGCAATTGCCATTGACTTCATAATGCCATGACTGTTGTTTGCTTGATGAATATTTAGCATAACCTCAAAGTGGAAAGATGTGCCTTTGGTTGAAGCAGTGGTGTTTGATACAAACGGGCTGACCTTGTTTTTTGCACATTGTGCATCTGTGCCACAGTGTGACAGTTATGAGATCAGGTCGGGAAAACATCTCGGTGTTTGCCTCTCGGTGGCGAACAACCGCCTCTTTGTTGGCTCCATCCCAAAGAGCAAAACCAAGGATCAGATAATGGAAGAATTCCAGAAGATTACAGGTGCTGTGTGCCTGAATTGGTTGCCTAATTTAACAGGGTTGTTCAATCCGTTCACCTGAAAACAATGCATTGTCACGTGGGACTTGTGCTTTGTATCAATTTTGTACGTGGCTGGAGGATCTGCTTGATCTGTTTTACGTGTGCACTCCTCAGAGGGCCTTACAGATGTGATTCTGTACCAGCAAGTGGAAGACAAGCGGAAGAACCGTGGCTTCTGTTTCCTTGAGTTTGAGGACCATAAGACTGCCGCACAAGCAAGGCGCCGTCTGATGAGTGGCAAGATAAAGGTGTTTGGAAACCCTGTATCTGTCGAGTGGGCAGACCCCATTGAGGAACCTGACCCTGAGGTTATGGCGAAGGTGGGTTTTGTGTGAATTTCTACTTCCTTTGGGAGCTCACACCAACCTGGTGTTGATGGGAGCAGTTAACATGTATCTATTGATAAGTGGAATTATTTACCTCTTTATTATTACTAGTGCATGCCCGTTGGTGCGTGCCCGTAGGTGCAAAAGCAAACAAAATAAATAAAGCAAACAACATAACAAAATAAGCAAACATTAATTACTTATTTATTAAGCAAACAAAATAAATAAATAAATAAACTTTCAAACCGCATTCCAGAAACAACTACACAGGCCGTTCCTTCGCACGTGCGTGGCCGTACATGCAAAAAAAAAACCTTTCAAACCGCGTGCCAGAAACAACAACCACACAGGCCCTTGCTTCGCTCTCGTACACGACGACTGGATTGGGGCATTGTGTTTATAAATGCGCATAAGAAATCGAGAAATTATTAGAATACAGTAAGTCATCACTATGCGGAAGTAGTGCGTGCCCATATGGAATGTTCACATACAATCCTCAAATTATCGCTTGCATTGATTTTGCCTTTTATCGCAAGGAAAAACACAAAGAGAAGAGGAAAGAAGAGAAAAAAAAAACGTGCAAAAAATAATTTACTTCCTGTTTCGGAGCATACCAGCACTCTGATGTTACCCAAATTTATGCACCGTCTTATGTGAAAACGATCATAATTTGGGGCATTGTGTTTATCTATAAATGCGCATAACTAATCGAGAAATTATTAGAATACACGAAAAAAAAACGTGCAAAAAAATAATTTACTTCCTGCTTCGGAGCAAACCAGCACTCTGGTGTTACCGAAATTTATACACCGTCTTATGTGAAAACGATCATAACTTGGGTCATTGTGTTTATAAATGCACATAAATCAGGAAATTATTAGAATACACGAAGTCATCATTATCCGGAAGCCTGAACGTTGAACGTTGTAACCCGTAATGGGGAACGTGGCTGCCCGCAAAGAAAAAAAAATAAATATTCAAACCGTGAGCAACAAACAACAACCACACAGGCCGTTTCTTCGCTCTCGCGTGCCCATAATTAGGTGGCGCGGAAGTTCGCATATCGCAGTTTCGATGACTCGCAATTTAGGTTTTAATGACCAATTATTAAATTAGCGCCAACGTATTTTGCCCTTTCGCAATGTCACCACAAGGAAAAACAAAAAGAGAAGAGAGAAAAAAAAATTACTTCCTGGTTCGGAGCATACCAGCACTCTGATGTTACCAAAATTTATGCACCGTCTCGTATGAAAACGATAATAACTTGCGGCATTGTGTTTATCTATAAATGCGCATAAGAAATCGAGAAATTATTAGAATACACGAAGTCATCACTCTCCGGAAGTCCATACGTTGTAACCCGTAATGGGGAACGCGGCTGAGCTTCCCTTCCCCATCGGCCACGCCCACGCAACAACGTGTATTGTCATTGGTTTGGTAAATAAATGGCCATAACTTGGGAAGCACTTGTCTGATTAATATCAAACCTTGAAAAGGCACATCCTCAGGTCCCCAGCAATATATCTGGCAAGTTTCAATGAGATCGGACCAGCGGTTGTCGAGAAACAGCGCTCTCACACACACACACACACACACACACACACACACACACACACACACACACACACACACACACACACACACACACACACACACACACACACACACACACACACACACACACACGGAATTATAGATAGATTATTACTAGTCCGTGCCCGTAAAAAAAAAATAAATAAATAAAAATATTCAAACCGCAAGCAACAAACAACAACCACGCAGGCCGTTTCTTCGCTCTCGAGTGCCCGGACGTGCCTGGCCCTGAAGTTTGAATATGATTCGCAGTTACGATTATTCGCAATTTCGTTTTAATACCCAATTATTCAATTAGCGCCAACGTATTTTTTTCCTTTTCGCAATGTCGTGGCAAGGAAAAACAAGAGAAGACAGAAAAAAAAATTACTTCCTGGTTCGGAGAATACCAGCACTCTGTTACCGAAATTTATGCACCGTCTAATATGAAAACGATCATAACTTGGGGCATTGTGTTTATCTATAAATGTGCATAAGAAATCGAGAAATTATTGGAAAACCCGGTCATCACTATCGGGAAGTCCGTACGTTGTAACCCGTAATGACGAACGCGGCTGAGCTTCCCTTCCCCATCGGCCACGCCCACGCAACAACGTGTATTGTCATTGGTTTGGTAAATAAATGGCCATAACTTGGGAAGCACTTATCCGATTAATATCAAACCTTGAAAAGGCACATCCTCGGGTCCCCAGCAATATATCTGGCAAGTTTCAATGAGATCGGACCAGCGGTTGTCGAAACAGCGGACACACACACACACACACACACACACACTGCTGGAATTATAGATAGATTATTACGAGTCCGTGCCCGTAAAAAAATAATAATAATAAATATTCAAACCGTAAACAACAACCACGCAGGCCGTTTCTTCGCTCTCGAGTGCCCGGATGTGCCTGGCCCTGAAGTTCGAATATGATTCGCAGTTTCGTTTTAATACCCAATTATTCAATTAGCGCCAACGTATTTTTTCCTTTTCGCAATGTCGTGGTAAGGAAAAACAAAAAGAGAAGACAGAAAAAAATTACTTCCTGGTTCGGAGAATACCAGCACTCTGTTACCGAAATTTATGCACCGTCTAATATGAAAACGATCATAACTTGGGGCATTGTGTTTATTAAGAAATCAAGAAATTATTAGAAAACCCGGTCATCACTATCGGGAAGTCCGTATGTTGTAACCCGTAATGGATCCGGAAGTCCGTACGTTGTAACCCGTAATGGCGAACGCGGCTGAGCTTCCCTTCCCAATCGGCCACGCCCACGCAACAATGTGTCTTGTCATTGGTTTGCTAAATAAATGGCCATAACTTGGGAAGCACTTGTCCGATTAAATCAAACCTTGAAAAGGCACATCCTCAGGGCCCCAGCAATATACCTGGCAAGTTTCAATTAGATCGGACCAGCGGTTGTCGAGAAACAGTGGTCACACACACACACACACACACACACACACACACACACACACACACACACACACACACACACACACACACACACACACACACACACATATTGCTGGAATTATAGATAGACTAGTGCGTGGCCGTACGTGCAAAAAATTTTTCGCTTCATAAATTGCAATGACCTCCCAATGGGGAAGAGGGGTTATTTTTCGTGACGTCATCAGTGAAGTGGTATCCTGGTGAAAATTCGTCAAGTAGAACGCTGCATATGAAAAATCTGAAATTTCTTGAGCCTCATCTACACAATAATTCACCGTAAAAAAAAAATATTATGATGTCATAGGTGACTTGGTTCAGCAGCCATCTTGTTTTGAATATTTTTTAAATATTTTTTTAATGTTCTCCAGAACGGCTGGTCAGATCAAGGGGAAACTTCACATACGTATGGCTCACAAGTAGTGAATATAAGTTTGTTAATTTCTAATTGATAGGTTACATGGTTTGGCAGCCATATTGGAGTCAATAAAATGATTAAATAATGTTTTCTCTGGAATCAAATAACCTATTGAAGCGAAAATTTGCAACTATCATCTTCCTTCATGTCTGCATACACAGTGAAAATTATGACATCACAAGTCACCAGGTTTGGAGGCCATCTTAGATAGAAAACGCACCTTATCCGATTAACACAAAACTTTACACACGTGTTCCACTCAAGGATTGGAGACACAATGTAAATTTATGACGTCATAGGTCACATGGTTCGTCAGCCATCTTGGATTGAAAATTAATAAATTTTAAAAATCTTTTTCTCCAGAATGGCTGGACAGATTGAGGCAAAATTTCACAAGTTTGTTAATTTCTAATTGATAGGTCACATGGTGTGGCGGCTATATTGAATTTACCCTAAAACCTTCAAACAACTTCTTCTCCAGAACGGCTGGTCATATCAAGGGGAATCTTCACAAACGTATTGCACACAAACATTGAATACAAGTTTGTTCATGAATAATGTAATTGATCGGTCACATGGTTTGGCAGCCATGTTGGATTTAAGAAAAATATTAAATATTTTCTCTGGAACCACATAACCTATCGAAGTGAAACTTGCCAACTGTAATCTAACCCCATGCCTGCATATAGGGTAAAATTATGTCAAGTCACATGGTTTGGTGGCCAGCTTGGATAGAAAAGCGCCCCTTATCCGATTTGCACGAAACTTCAAACGCGTGTCCCACTATAGGATTGGCAGCAGAATATAAATTTATGATGTCATTGGTCACATGGTTCGTCAGCCATCTTGGATTGAAAATTAATAGATTTTAAAAATCTTCTCCAGAACGGCTGGACAAATTGAGGCAAAATTCACACACACTTTCCCCAAGACATCCTTTCACAAGTTTGTTAATTTCTAATTGATAGGTCACATGGTTTGGCAGCCATATTGAATTTACCCTAAAACCTTCAAACATCTTCTCCAGAACGGCTGGTCAGATCAAGGGGAAACTTCACAAACGTATTGCACACGAACAGTGAATACAAGTTTGTTAATTTCTTATTGATGGGTCACACGGTTTGGCAGCCATGTTGGATTCAAGAATTATATTAAATAATGTTTTCTCTGGAACCACATAACCTATCGAAGCAAAACCTGGCAAATATAATCTACCCTAATCCCCCCCCCCAATGCCTGCGAGAGGGTAAAAATTACGATGTCACAAGTCACCAGGTTTGGAGGCCATCTTGGATCGAAAAACGCATCTTATCCGATCAACACGAAACTTAACAAGCATAATCCACTTCCCCATTAGATGGAGAATTAAAATTTATGTTGTAATAGGGCACATGGTACGGCAGCCATATTGCATAGAAAATTAATAACTTTAAAAGTCTTCTTTTCTGAAACGGCTGAACAGATTGAGGCGAAATTCCACATGTACGACCGCCTCTCCATGCCGAACAAAAAGTCCCCCCCCCCTTGATGTACGACATCGTTTGGCAGCCATATTGGATTGAAGGGAAAATATTAATTAATGTTTACTCTGGAACTGCTACATCAATAAATGTGAAACTTCAGAGATGATGCAGCAGACATGTGGAATGAAGTGTTTAAATTTCAACTCGATTGGCCCCATGTTTTGGCAGCTATGTTGGATTGAAGGATAAATATTAATTAATGTTTACTCTGGAACTGCTGCTTAAATATATGCGAAACTTCACAACTATAATCGAGCCGACATGGGAAACGTAGGTTTAAAATTTCAACCCGATCAGCCACGCGGTTTGGCAGCCAGAAGTATCAAATTATTTGAATCTGAGAACTTTTTAGATTTTTGTTGTTTTTCCAGAAGGCTCACTTGGCTGCACCTGAAAGCGTTTGAGGGTACAGGAAGAGCAATTCAATTGATACCGCCAATGTCCCCAGGAAAAAGGGCTGACTCCATACATAATAATTAGATTGAACACTTTGTGCAACCCGGTTCGTAACTCGTCAGCCCCACGCTGTATCGAAGCAGGGCTGTATTTGTATCGCTCTTAAATAATGTTTTCTCTGGAACCACTTATCGTATCGAAGGGAAGCTTTGCAACTATCATTTAAGTCTCACATTTTATGAAAGGCGGACGTCTTTCATAAAAGATCACCGGTCATCACTGCCAGCAGTTATAAAGTGGCAGTTCTAATTATTATTTTTATCCCCCGCCACGTGGCGGAAGGGGGATATTGTTGTCACCCAGGTCGTCCGGCTGTCAACATTTATAGCTGTGAGTGCGATAACTCATAAACTGTTCGCCATATTGATTTGAAATTTGGGTCACACATGTACCACCTGAAAAGGAAGAACCCTATTGATTTTGTGCGTGGCCGGAACCAAGATGGCCGACTGGGGCGGCCATCTTGAAAAAAATGTTTTTTGTAATAAATGGAAAACCGCTTATCTGATTTAAATTATTTTTGGTTACTACGTTCCTCACCCCTGGGGAACTTTTTCGAGATGACCAAATTGTGTCTTGTTTCCAATTCACCTCCCTCATTATCTGGAATATGTATGACCTTTGGTATCTCTGATGGTATATTTATCTTGCCAAAACGAAGTTTTTGCAAGATATGTTAGTCAGCTTGTATGTTTTTTTTTGTTTGTTTGTTTGTTTGTTTGTCTGTAATCACGTATAAAAAATTCTGCAGAGCACAGTTATCATCGGAAATTTTTGTAACTTCGCATATCAGAGGCCTATAGAGGTCCCTTTCAGCGCATACCATTTTGAAGGTCAAGGTCACTTTGTCGCAAATCAGGGGAGTCGACGAAACCCTTATTTTTTGAGTAATTTTGATCGGATCGTCTTCAAACTTCATGGGAATATAGTTCATGGTCTGGCGCTCAGCTGATTAATTTTTGGTGGCGATTGGCCTTGACCTTCATGGTTGCACCTCAGGTCAAACGTATTTGACCCCCAAGGTCACATTTTCAAGTTTTAGGAACCATATCGTGTAGTACCTCAAATTGAACACCTCGATGAGTGCTTTCTAGATATGTCAAGCTTGAGACATTATGACGCCATTTGGTGACGTTATGAAGCAAACGCATATTTTTCATGGTTACTCTGTAGAACGATTCTCATCGGAATCTCTCGTAGGCAGATATTCCTCAAGGAGTCGCTCCTGGTGGATAGCAGCTCTGTTCACCTCAGTGTGACCTTAAAGAAGTCACACGTGGTCACCTTTTGGCAAGATACAGGTCACCCTGCGGGTGACATTGGTTTATTTTATTTTATTTATTATTCTATTCCTTGTGCACTCTCCAAAGAACCTTGGAATGAGGATGCTTAATCGTGGTTGCCTCTGTCACCTCATGTGGAAGGAGGTTATGTTTTCAACCCTGTCTGCCTGTTTGTTCGTTTGTCATCTCAAAAAATTTTGGATGGATTTGAACGAAATTAGACAGATAGGTTGGGTGTGTGATGATGACTAATTGATTCAATTTTGGTGAAGATCTAGATACGAGTTTTTTTTTTATTTTATTATTTATTTATTTATTTATTCTGTAAGTGATTCTTCACCATTCAGGGATCGGGCCAAAAACAGTCGCATGATATCTCAAAAAGTTGCAGACTGGTTATAGCAAAACTGCAGATCCAGCCTTTCAGTGGAATACCAAACTGTTTATCCTGGAGGAGGTATGCGCTCTACCGAGTGCCATTCGCGTTTTGTATGAAATTGTCAATTTATAATTCTTTGGAAGTTTTTATTAGCTTATCTGGAATTTAAGTTCCAGATAAGGTATCGTCATCGCGGTCTGTCCGTCCGTCCGTCTGTCCTATTTCGACTTCTCCAGCCAAAGCGCTGGGCTGATCCGGCTGAAATTTGGCAGCAACATTCCTCTTCTGGTTGGTGACATGAATTGCAAAACTTGTTCCGGTCACTTGACTTTAAGTAGGTCAAAATGGCTCGCTTGATAAATTTCTTCAAAAAGCTTCTCCAGACCCACCAGTCAGAATGCTACCAAATTTGGGTTAAAACATTAGGCCAGGGTCGGGATGTCAAACTGCGGAGATCATGCCGATCACGTGACCGGAAGTGTCAAAATGGTGGTCATGCAAATTCCTTCCAAAATCTTATTTTCCAGACCCACCAGTCAGAATTAGGGTAACAATATTAGGCCCACGATCCAGAAAAGCTTCGGTCCAGTGGTGCTATTATTTTTCTCTTCTTCGTGCTCTACATTCCAAAGTTTAAATAATTTATCTATTTTTTTCAAATGTTTTATATAATTATTTCTATGTTTTTGTGTTCCTTTTATTCACCTTCATGGTTTGCTTCTTTACTCTGGCAGGTAAAAGTGTTGTTTGTGCGAAACCTGGCAGCATCTGTAACAGAAGAGACTCTCCAGCAAGCATTTAGTCCTTACGGCAAATTGGAACGAGTTAAGAAACTGAAGGATTATGCTTTTGTTCACTTTGAGGAGCGTGGGGAAGCAGTGAAGGTCTGTAGACTTTTTGCCATTCCTTAAATTGTGTGGAGATCCTTGCTCCTTGTATTGGAATACTCTGAGCTGTGGTTTTTGTCTTTGCAGGCTATGGAGGAAATGCATGGCAAGACCCTGGATGGTGAGTGTCTGGTCATTGTCCTGGCCAAGCCACCTGACAAAAAGCGCAAGGACCGCCAGGCAGAGCGGCAGGCTCAAAGGCACTTGCCACGTGGAGGGTACGTGGTTGCCATCTTTGTTGTTTGAAATTTCATCGTGTGCAGTTCTTTGACAGGCTTCGATTGCCAAGAATATTGAACGGTGCACTTGTACAAATTTCTCATGAGTGATGGCGGTGTGTCTACACCACCTTTCCATAAACGAAGGAATAATTTTGTTGTTGAGTTTCTTTTTTGCCAAGTTCTGATGTATACATTTTGAAATTTGTAGTAGTGTGTGATTACATACAATGTCGGTTAATACCTTTTATTCTTGTGCTGCTACTCCTCCTCCTCCTCCTCCTCCTCCTCCTCCTCCTCCTCCTCCTCCTCCTCCTCCTCCTCCTCCTCCTCCTCCTCCTCCTCCTCCTCCTCCTCCTCCTCCTCCTCCTCCTCCTCCTCCTCCTCCTCCTCCTCCTCCTCCTCCTCCTCCTCCTCCTCCTCCTCCTCCTCCTCCTCCTCCCGGCCCATGTAGGTATGATGAATACTACTATCCTGTGCCTCGAGGGAGTATGAGGGGAAGGAACGTGCCAGTTCGTCCTGTCTACAACTACTCCCAGGACTATTACAGTTCTTATGATGATTATTACGATGATTACTACAGCGCCTATGACTACCATGGCTACCGAGGGGGCTATGAAGATCCTTACTATGGCTATGAGGAGACGTACCGCCCTCCAAGGGGCTTGGCGCTTCGTGGGATGCCCGGTCTTCGGGGTCGTGCTAGCTCTGTAACACGGGGTGGCCGAGGCGGAGCTGCATTGGGCCCGAGCCAGAGAGCTGGCATGCGAGGTGTGCGTGGGGGCAGGGGTGCCGGCAGTCATCTTCGTGGCATTGGACTGGGCGTTGTTGGCCCTGGTGGCAGGGGGCTGCGGGGACCACGTGGTCCAAGAGGAGCCGGTAACTTAGGTGGGAAGCGCAAAGCTGATGCTTACAATCAACCCGACTCGAAAAGGCGACAGACCGGGAATCGCGGTGGTGGCAGTGGTTGGGGCTCCCGTCCCATAGCCCAAAAGCCATTGCAAGCTGGAGGTGGGGATTACGGTGCTAACTACGGTTACAGCTTTGGAGACCAAGAGTTCTACCAGGATTCCTACGGGCAGCAGTGGAAGTGAGGCAGGAGCCAGGTTGTCGTTGATATTTTTCCTTCCTCTCTCCTCCACCCTCATTCCTCTCCTTCCATTTCCTTGTCGTGACCCCAATGTGGTAGTCTTGCTCTGGGTAGGTGGAGTCTGCTAATATTGTAGTTGTGCTGTGGATATCCATTGTCATGAATTGTCCCTCTATTATTTTTTTCCTTTGATATTTCCATCGTGGTCGTTTTTATTTTATTTTATTTTTTCCTTTCTTTTTTAAATGTAGGTTTGGTTTAGTTTTCACAAGCCTCCTACCCTGTCTCTGTCTCTCTCATCCCTCTTTGTGTTTTCTTTTTAAGTTTCTTGGTTCCTTTGTTTTTATCGCTCCTTGCTGGCATGACTCATTTCTTTGTCATGACTCTATTGCGGCTGAATTCTTTCACCATTGGCTTCCCGGCAACTTTTGGACATCATCTTGTTTGTGGAAGGCAGCGCTCGCTGGCCAAGCCTTTTGGCCTCCTTTGCTTTCCTGTTTTGGCCACGAAGACGACACCTTGTTTTGGCGGTCACAAGGGAACATTGTGCTAAAAGGCGCCAAACTGAAGTGGCTTGCAGACCTTTCGACACCTCAAACGGACCCCTACACCTTTCTACCATGTCCACAAAAACCTGGCCGGACCATAATTTCTACCATGTCCATAAAATCTTGTCCCCGTGTCGATCCCTGCCCTAAATTTGCTGTGTTTTGCGAGGTCCTGCCATTGGTGACGTAGGCTAGATAAGTCACTGCATTATCATGATCCTTTAATACCACAATACGGAGGTTGACATTTAGTTTAAAAAGAAAAAAAAATTGCCATTGGCTTGTGGATGTCCAGCAAGAACATGTTTATTGGTATATTGCCTGCTGTCATTGTGTACTGTTAAATCTGTATCAATTCAATAAATTTTTTTTTACAAATTCCAAAACAAATTTGACGAACGCTTTTCCCGGATGATGACCTGGCTCGAATTTTCTTGTCTGTTTGGGAGGCATGGAATTGTCAATTAATGCGGTTGTGCAGGTTGGGGAGGGATGATTGTAATTAACTGATTTGATGTTCACATTCATGTGGTTTATGAACATTCCACACTTCCTTTTCCCCTTTGAAAGCAATTTCCTTTTGGCTTTGAACTTTGGATTGAGGGAGACTACTTATGAAAGCAGTTGATATTTTGGCAAGTGGCATTATTTGGGTCTGGGATGGAGGTGGGGGTGGGGGAGGGAGTGAAAACCATCGGCTTTGCCACTTTTCCCAGAACCATCAGCAGTGACACCTAACGATTTGTACGCACCGTTTGCAACCTTCAAAATGACAAATTTTGAGAAGCCCACAGGCCTTTGCATTACCTCTGCATTACCTCTGCAAAATGAACATCACCTCAACATATCTACCTTGGCCAAAGTTTCCCTTGCTGGACCCCAATCAAGAATTTTGTTGGGGATAAATCTGAATCTTGGGCAAGGTGCGACACCTCGGCTGACCCTAGCTTCGCTTCCAATGTGGGGGTGGACATTTCTTCAAATTCTACATTTGAGCGAGCACCTGCCTTTACAAAACCCAAAACGAGGTGCATACGTGCTGAAGAATGCTGGTATGTTCACGATTCTGTTCATTTTTGATCATTGTGCAGGTCATTAAGACTTGATGTCCTATTGCGCCCCTGCCCCAATTACCTGCCATGATCCTTTGCCCACGTGTACCCTCCCCCTCTCCCTCTAAGTTTCCCCAAAAAGCTTTGAGTACATTCACATTTGGCAGGTTGTGTTTTTGCTTGTGGCACTGCAAACGGTTCCCTGAGTTTGACTTTTGGCTTCAGTAATTCCTTCAGCCATGTGTAACCTACACTTTCATTCCCTTCAATCACCCATTGTGTTATTTCCTTGTTCCTTGTGCTTTCCTTTTGTCTGACATTCCCCTCCGCTTCTAACTTACACGTGCTCAATCAGCATCTCTTCTTCTATACCTGTTTTGATTATCACCAATGTCAAAAACAGTGTTGCCCCATCCATCTGTTGGTGTTATTTTAGGAGTGAAGCTGGCCATTTATCTTGGCACTTGTTGTGTGGTCTCTGAAGCTGTTCCATTGCTTGTGGCAATTTTGTGTTTCAATCTGTTCATCATTCCTTTCCCTTCATTCCTTCCGTTCCTTGTCAAGTAGGTGCCTCCATTACTCGGCTTTTGTGCCCCTGCATTAACTGCGACTTCCACTTTTTGACCAGGTACACAGCTTTGGTGGGAAAGGGTCGGAATGGGGGGGGGGGAGGTTTGGGGGTACATTGGTTGACCTAGTTTTCAAATGTAAAATCTTATTGTAAATGATGTTCAGATCTTTTAGGAAAAAACAAAAAGAAACTGCGTTTCCCAACCGTCCTGGTTTTTGGTCGTGTGACGACACCATGTTTTGAGCTTTTACAATTGGATTTGGCACGTCATGTGTAACTGTGATCTGCTTTGTTTGCTTTGTTTCAGAGTTGAGAGCCGTGTACATTTGTGGTAAGTGAAAAGGTGAGTAAATGTGAAAAATGCTTTTTTGATTTGTGATTCAACACTGCCTTTCGTTTGGAGATTGCTTCCTCTCCCCACCCACCACTCCCTGAAAGCACAAGATGAAAATTTAAATGTCTTGTTGTACCAAACCATTTTAAATTGATTTATTTTTTGTGGTTGTCAAAAGAAAAAGGAAAGAAATAAAAGTGAAAATTTTGCATTGTTTTCTTGCTTCAAACACATCCCCAATCGTCGTCTTGTTTTACGCGCGTCTCATGGGCCTTTCTTTTGTTTTGCTGAAAACTCGAACATATTTACCATTCTGGACCAAATAAGCCTTTTTGTCCAACAAATGAAAGTTGCATATAATTTTGACGTCATGTCGCAGCTTGGAGATTTGACAAACTGTCTTGGCATTTACTAAACCTGGGAATCCTGCTGTTCAACCGCTTTCATATATGTACGTAACCCTTCCCCTCCACCCTGATGGATCCTTCCATATAGTTTGTCCGTCTTTTCGTTTGTTCTTTGGTTAAATGGTAATTTCCAAAAGAGGTGATGTATTTGTGCAATTCCAAATTTGGTGTACGTGTGCAAAATGGATGTTCTGCTTGGAAGATTAATTACTTTGTACAATATTTTGAAAAGACAGTTCATGTTTGCAATTTGGATTGAATTTGAGATCGCGGTGGGGGGTATTTTGGGGAGACGACTCGCTTTTGACTTGCACAGTTGTACATGGAAGTGAAAATCGAATTTCAATGATGAAATAAAAGATGTTAAAATAAATACAGTAAATAAATAAACATATTTTGGCTACATTTCATTACAAAGGGAAGAAAAATGAGTTATGGGGTAGGAAGGTGAGTGCTCTATCATGTTATGCCTGAAGATAGATTCGGGAAGAAAGCAAATGGACCAAATTGCTTTCATTGAGCAGATCCAGAACTGTGTAAAGGCAATATGACTGTCTTGGGCTGAGGTACCAAGATTCTCAGCCGCAAGTAAAGTGTTTGTTGCAACTGTCGAACAGGCATTTGGTTTTGGGAAGTCCCCTCAGAATGGTTCACAGCTCATGGGGACTCCACATTTGGACCCCCTGCCAAGGGCTGATCACATGATTGGTTTAATTCATTCAACTTTGCAAAACTTAACACCTGCTCACTATGGGAGTGGCTGGGGGGGTGGTGGTTGAGGTTTCGGTGAGGAAAATATTTTGCCTTGGCTAGGTAATAATACCCCTCACTTTCCAGCAGGTGTCAGTAAACTACTTGCACTGTGCCACATTTACAGTTGAAAATCGTAAGTCGTTTCCCCACCTTTGAGGAGGAGGGGGGTATTTTGTGCCCATTACCTGACCTTGACCTTAATGGGGGAACAATCTCTTTTGTGAGCATCAAAATCAAGGGCGTCAAGATCCAGCACGGGCCCTGGAGGTTGACAGCCCCTCCCTCTGCCCACCACCTCGTTTTTTTTTAAATCTAATTTTTTCAACTTTTTGAAGACCTCTCTAAAAACCTCAATTCGTCCATCAAGCTCATAAACAAAGCAAAATCATGACAACCATTTTTATCTTGCAGAACAAGTGTAAAAAGTAAGTAAAGTGTCAATAAATATCTATTATCTCTAAAATCTAACTTTGTCTGTATTTTTCTGTCTGTATCTAAAATCTGTCTGTATCTAAAATCCAGTATTTGTCTGTCTGTCTCTTTTGGCACGTTATCTCAAATAGTAATGGACTGTTTCAGATGAAACTTGGTGGACAGGTTGTGTTTGTGTGTGACCAGGACGAATTGATTCGCTTTTGGTTAAGATCTGGAAACTAGAATTTATAAAGTGATTCTTCACAATTGAGATAGAACGAAAAACGATGTACAGCAAGGTATTTAAAAATGTTGTCGACCGATTATGACAAAACTTGGTGGATGAATTGGGTAGGTGACAATAACAAGCCGATTTGTAAGGTCTGGAATCGAATCTGGCCTTTCGGTGATATCGAAAACTTAAACTGTTCAGCCTGGCAGAGGTATGCGCCCGACTGAGTTCCGTTATAGTTGCCCTGCAAACCTGAAGTGAAAAGCGGGGTTAAGCAATTGATTCATGTCTGTCCCTTCGTCCTTCTGTCTTATCAAACATTCAATTCAAACAACTTGTTTGAATTTAATGTTAAGTTTTGAACACTACTTGGAACATGAACAGGAAGACAAGTTTGCCATTAACAGTACTTTGGCTGATTTTGTCCCGATCGCACATGCACAGTGATTATTATTATTATTATTATTTTTAATAAACTGTGCCTGCCTGGCTATCAAACAAAGTTGAAAATCATTCCAAATGGGAAACTTGCTGTTTTTCAGGATATTATGAAGGACACAACTCGGGTGATTAAATGGACACTGTTAATGGCGGTAAAACCTGGAATCAATTTAAATTGAATTATATACTTGAACGCTAGAACACATTGTCTTCATAATACTCAGGAACCTCGAGTTTTGCAGTACTGTTTGACCCTGTTATTTGTGGGGATACGTTCCTGGTAAACGTTGCAAACAGCGGGGTATTGTATCCATAGGAAAAGGGGGGGGGGATAGGTTCCCGGTGGGGGAAAAAAAACAAACAAACCGCGAATACATGAAGCACAGGGTTGCAAATGTTGAAGCGGGTCCCATTTGATAAACCGTGAATATGCGAATCGTGGGGTCTGACAGTACTTGGATATGTTATGTGGGTGATGTATAAGACTGCTTCAGTGGCGCTAAACTTCTGGTATTTTATTTTTAAATCATTATTTTGTTAAAATGGAAGTACATATATACTTGAACACTGCATGGGGTATCGTGTTCTATGAACTTTCTCGTTCTTAATGCATCAATCGTACATATACGTACAAAGAAATAACAAATGATGCTGTATTTCATGATGAAATGAAACCAGAGACCAAAGGTGCTTTTGCTGGCTTTACGGCACTCAAACGGTTCAACGACGACATCAAAATCCAATTTCCTTGCTGGAGGCTCCTCCACTGCCAGTGTTCCCAAACTCCTTAGTTGATCTCAGGACACTTTGTATTGTGTATTGTATAATTATGAAGAAGTGAGAATGAGGCTTTTGCTTTACTGTTAAAAATAGGATAAGGTGGGATTTGGAAAAAAAAAAGAAAAAAAGAGGAGCTGAGGCACCTTAAGGGGCCCTGGGCAGCGACTCCCTTCTGCCTCTCTCTCATCAGTCCTGATCCAATTGCCTTTGGTTAGGGAATATGTGGGGAGGAGGGGTTGGAAGTGTGGTTTGTGCAACTTCAGTACTTGAAATTGAATGTGCAATACTTGTCACAGAAGCTGGTCATCAGAGCCAAAGACCAAACTCTAATGTTTCTTCAAATTGCATTTGGAACTCGAAAGCATTTCAAAGTGCAAAATCCATCCGCATCTGCTTTTCACTTGAACTAAACTTGAAGACGATAGTTAAAATTGTACATTTTATTCATTTGTGTTCTCCATTTTTCTCATAATAAAGGTTTGTTGAAGATTTGATGACACGAGCTCAATTGGTAAACATGACGTGGTCTGGATAGACACATTGAAGCTCAATGGGAAATCAATAAATGAACAAAAATGGGGGGCGGGGGGGCGAGAATTGATGACATTGGTCACGTGGTTTGGAAGCTCTTTATTTTGACACAAAAACCTTCAAAAATTTTCTTCAAAATGGCTGAACATATCGAGCAGAAACTTTACAGATATGATTGCTTATTCATGAGGAACAAAAAGTCCTCCATCTATGACATCAGGTCATGGTTTGGCAGCTGTGTTTTTTGTTTGTTTATTTGTTTTTTGAAAAATATACCTTTAAAAGTCTCTCGAAGGGCTTGACGCATCGAGGGGAAACTTCATCCACAATGTTCCCTCAGCCTTTTGGGGATACCATGGTGTTGATGAATAATTGTCATGGTCTGGCAGCCGTATTGCATTGAACAAAGATCTTTAAAAAAAATTCCTCTAGAACCGTTTCGTAAATTGACGTGATGCTTCACAATTATGATCTAGTAGTCATGGGGAATGTATTTTAAAATTTCAACCTCTGCACCATGGTCTGACAGCCAGAATTATTTAATACTTTGAATCTGGATCCAGGGATTTAAATCAAACTTGGTGCAAGTATGTATAATATAAGTATGTATAATAATAATATGTGGGCAGAGGCATATTTGGTGATGGCATGACGTCGAAGAGTACCCCTTCTCGTTCGTCCTGCATTGATGGAATGGAACCAGCTTCCAAAATAGCTTGCTGTGCAAAAGCGATTTCACCAGGAAAGCATTTTAAAGCAAAGATTGATATGTGATGTGTTTTGGGGGTTATTTTTATTTATTCATCTTTTGCTTGTTTTGGTAGCCTCACCAATTTCTTGAAGGGATGGAGAGGTGATTATAATTTATCGGTGTCTGCACACAGATCATCTCATACGAGTATTAGTCCAAGTGGGTTCTCGGATCTGCTGCAATCTGTATCCTGGTGAGGCCATTAAGTGCTTTGTCTTGTTGCTCTCATCCGAGGAGAGGGTATTCTGTCTTTGTCCACACAGAATGAGTACGGTTTTTCTCTGCAATCGCTTGTCGGATTGACACACAATTTTTACCAGAGAAGTGAGGACTCGTGTCTAATGGTTTAGTTATTACGTCATCGGTTACGTGGTGTGGTGGCCATGTTGGAAAAAAGGGAAAACTTTTTGGACCTCCATCTCTGAAACCACACCAGGGAAGAGAAAAATTTTCTGTATTTTTATAGTTTGCTTCATCTTCACAAAAATATAAAAAAAGGGTTCATGAAAAATTGTTCCTTTATTCCTTTACAATGTAGTTTAAAGCTTGTGGACACATCAACTTATTTCTCTTCCTCAAATTTTAACCTCAATGGAAAAACTTTAATCTTTAAAAACAAAACATGTGGGTCGTATTGTAAATTTTATCTGACACTGCAACAATACGATATCCCCCATAATTGAATCTCAAAAATTAAGCTACATAAGTTTTGAGGTTTGTGCTGTTTTTTTGAAAAAAATTTTTAATGTGTTCATATTCAAGTTGAGCCTGGTGTTGGCTTCATGGTTAGGGTGGCGGCTTGGGATCCCAGGGTCCTGAGTTCAAGCCCCGTTGGCTGCTGAATTAACACTAGGGGGTTGACTCAGCCTGTCATCCTTCCGAGGTTGGCGAAATGAGTACCAGTGTACTGGTCCCGGTGTATGCCCCGGTTAGAATAGGTGTACCATATCCCTGTGTGTCGTGTCGTAAGAGGCGACCAGGGTTGGCGTTGGGAAGGGCATCCGGCCATAAAACATTGCCTCAAGAAAAAGCCCAACCCCTGCACAGCAGGGAAAAATGGCTGTAAAAACGGTCATTTTATTATTTTATATTCAAGTTGAAGAGGACCAGCACATTGATATGTACATGCGAGTGGAACCCAGAGTTGTGATGTGAAAACATGGCAGTCTGAAACGAGTGTGCCAATCGGGAAATGATTGCACGTAGGTTTACATTGGCAAACTGGAATGGTGCTCAGTGGAGTGAACACCTCCTCCAGGCTGAACAGTTTGTTTTATATCCCGCTGATTGGCAGGATCTGCATCCGGACTGGAACCAAAATCGAATCTGCTTGTTTTTGTCGTAACTCGTCCAATCCTTTTTGAAATGTCATTCGATATATCGCTTTGACCCCATCTCTCACTGATGAACAATCACTTAAAAAATGATTGTATCTGGATCTTCACCAAAATCAAATCATTTTGTCCTTGTGACACACCTAATTTGTTTTGTTCGAATCAATCCATAACTTTTTTTAGATATGCTATATATCCTGTTTGGCCTTATCTTAAAAATGATGGGGTGAATCCATTCGTCCTTGTCACACAGGCAATCTGTCCATAACTGTTTTGGATATCCTGCTTCTAAACAAACAAGTGAAAACATAATCCCTGTCAACCTTTGGGGAGGGGGGGGGAGGCGGAGGAGGTAAAAGTAGCTCTAATAACCTGTGCAATGACCACCAAAATGACTTAAACCCGACTCCATCCAAAACAACCATAATTGCATCGATCAAATTCGACAATCCTTTTTCGTGGAATGTTCAGCCATTCTTCGATCAGGACTACTTCCAGTTGGTCAAAAGCTGTGCGGACTTGGCAACCACACACCTATCTTTCAAGAATGTCTCATGCATGTTCAGCTAGTTCTGAGTCTGGACATGAGCCAGGCTTCACATCCATGTGAGTGATGTGGTCATGAACTTCAGCTTTGATAACCTGTGGGATGCGGATGGGTGTTGTCATCCATAAAGAGGATGTTCGGACATTGTTTTTCAGGCAAAGGGATAACTACAGGCGTAATGATCTCACCCAGGATCTTGACACCAGACCTGGACGAGGTTGTTTTATACTATCCAATCTCACGACATTGTCTTGTCATTCCCCGTGAAATGCAACGGCAACCCGACTCGACCTACCCCCACACACCCTCCCCTCATCCCCTCCTCCCCGCCTGGCTGAACTCATTTTGCTGTTAACTTTTGCTCAGTCATTGCTAAGCTGGCAGAACACCAGGGTGGCCAAATTATCGATGGTGTTGACAGTTTTGTGCAGATGTACGAAGACACTGACGTGGTTTGCATGCAATTTTCGAGGTTGGATTGGTTCGGGTGATGAAAATTGCAACGTGTTGCGTGTTCAAGTCTTGATTGGGTTGCTTTCCTCAATAACCATGGTTTTGCATACGATGAATCCAGAGGGGGCGTTCGTCATTTTTCGGGACTCCATGCAAAATGCAATAGTGGTCCAGTTTGGCCCCTGTGAGCCCCGCCAATCTGTCCGCACTAAAATACGCAATTTGGCATCCGTCGGACGTCTGCATTCGATGGTTACTTATGCAATCTCAACCAACTACACTTTCCAAGGGGATGATGGGTCATATGGCAAAGGTTGTGGTGACTTCATTTGTCCTCCTTACCAGGAGTACAAAAGGTGGTGAGACACAAATTATCCTCATAAATGTGTACCGTGTAGCACCGCTTCCGGTCTTGGTGGTGGGAGAGGGTCCATATTATGAGTGATGTTTCATAACCCTCAATTGTATCACAAGTAAGAGGGCTCTGTTGTTTTCACACTCGCTTTGCCTATGTTGCTTTTGACTTCATTGCAAAACAATTGGAGGAATTCCCGTTTTATTACCTTCGCCCCCCCCCCCATTGGAAAGGTGTGTGTATGTGCGTGTAGCAGCTTGAGCGCCGTTCTACCTTGTGGTATTTTTCCAAGGCCACTTCAAATGACAAGGGAGGTGCAAAGTGCCCTCCCCTATTTGTGGGATTGTTTCTCTGTCTGCAACTTAAACAGCGATTGAAAATTCATTTCTCAGCTTCTACTGGATGAAATCGGCTGCACATTTCAGAAGTGAATCATTTGTACGTCGAGGTAATAAGTTCCAAATTTCAGCATCGTCCATTTCCGCATTCTTGAGTTTTTAACGAAAACCCTCAAAATTCATGTTGGTGCCTGTCCGTCCGTCCGTAATGTGTTGGCGCTCACGTGTCAAATGCTGTTGTCCATTGAAACGAGCTGAAATCTGAATATACGTCGGCCAATACGTCTAAATAATGGCTTTTGAAACGAACTCCTTCTCAGTGCTGAAGGTTTTGCTCGTTTAATTGGCTTATAGCAGGGGTTCTTAACCTTTTGATGATTCCAGACCCCCAATGGATTGCCCAACATGGTCCCATACCCCCTTCGCTTGACTGTCGAAATCATCACCACCAGTCCTATGAGTTGACAGTATGAATTCAAAAGATGTCAATAGCTTGACTTGTAGTCAACAGCTACAAGTATTTTACAACATAACTTTGATTCACCTATTTCAGATTATAAATCAGCAACTTTACTTCTTACAGTTGATTTTTATTACACAAAAGAAGAAAACAAACTTGAATGTGCAAGTTTTTCAATATCTCGACTACATAACACACACTCTTACTACTCTCGTGAGATATTTGATGTTTTTGTGCAATCAAAATATGGAATCGGGATACAGTTACTGATAATGCTACTTGCATGTCATGTCATCTGATACATCAAGTCGGTGTCTCCACTTTGATTTCAGATTTAATAATGCAGAGAATCCTATTTTGCAAAGGTACATAATTGTGAAGGGAACCAAAACATTCATTGCCCTCATAGCCAAGTTTGGGTAAGCTGTGATTTGCTCACACCAAAACTGCTTGACATCCATCCCCGCCCTTTCAAAATCAACTTTCTTTCTTGGAAGTCAATGAAATCATCCTTTGCTGAATTGTTGTCACTCAATCTCGATATATCAACCGAGAAAGGGTTTTGGATCCAAACAGATTCGATGCTAAGATCATTAATGTCTGAGAAGTAACCTTCAAAATTTGTACATAGGACTTCCAAATGGTTCTCGACTTCTTGAAGTATTTCTTCAGGCAATGATTTACCATCTCCAATAAGAATATTGTCAAGGATTGGAAAGTTTGCCAGGTTTCCGCTTTCAACACGGCGACTCCAAATAGGTAATTTCCTTGGGAAGGTGACAACTTTTCCCCTTGCTTGAATAATGTCCACATCCCTTCCTTGCATTGACATGTTCAATTCATTGAGGAGACTAAAATATCAGCCAAATATCCCAGGCTAACAATAAAATGTTAATCTTCAAAATGATTTGCAAGGGGGGGTTGTTGATGCTTGAGGAATTCGAAAATTTCATCCCGAATTTCAAGGTTTGATATTAATCGGACAAGTGCTTCCCATGTTATGGCCATTTATTTACCAAACCAATGACAGGACACGTTGGTGTAGGCGTGGCCGATGGGGAAGAGGTGCCTTAGTTACCAATGACAGGACACGTTGCTTGGCGTTTTGCACCCACAGTATCTATCTTCTTTCAATAATTCCAGCAATTTCTGTTTGCCTTTCAAAAGGTTTGAAATTAATCGGACAAGTGGTTCCCAAGGTATGGCCAAGTGAAAGCGCCGTTCCCCATTACGGGTTACAACTTACGGACTTCCGGATAGTGATGCCTTACTGTATTCTAATAATTTCTCTTATTCTTATGCGCATTTATAGATAAACACAATGCCCCAATCCAGTCGTCGTTTAAGGCCCTGTCACACCTTGACGATTTAGCCAGCGTATGCTGACGTATGAAAAATTTGTCTAAAACACTGGCACACGTCGAATACGTTACGGGTAAGTTTTGTATACGTTAAGAGCACGCTGGCATACATCGTAGTATGCTGAGCTCGTCGACAAATTTTAACATGCTCAAAATTTTTCAACGTATGCTAGCGTATGACTCATGTTCCGCATACGCTGGCCATAAGTTGTAGGCACGTTACGCGATCGTTGACACACGTTACTTGTAAGTTATTCATAAGTCGAAACACGTCGAGGTAATGTTTAGCATACACGAAACATATTTCTAACCTATGAGTAACATGTTGTAGGCATGTTACGCCATCGTTGACACTCGTCGACACACGTTAGTTGTAGGTTACTCATAAGTCGAAACACGTTGAGGTAATGTTTAGCGTCAGTGTTCCAGACTCCATGTTTTTTTTGTTTTTTTTCTTAGGCATGACGGTGATGTTGACACTGATTTTTAGTGCAGTTATAATATGATTAATCGGCTGCCGCTCATCGATTTAAATCATAACCGCACTAGAAATCGAAGTGTCAACATCACCATCATGCCGAAGAAAAAAACAAACAAACAAAAAAAAAAACATGGAGTCTGGAACACTGATGGGTTCCTCCTGGTGAAGCCCATTTTTATATACCAATTCCCCTAAACGCTGCCAATACGCCATGATACGGTCGCTGTAAGTTAGTTACACGTTCAGTAAGTTATGTGGTCGTCCGGAAGACGTCAAATGCGTCAATACGCGTTGGAGATACGTTACACATAGGTTAAAAGCACGTTCCTCATAGGTTCAAAGCCCGTTACGCATATGTTAGAAATAAGTTTCGGGTACGCTAAACATTACCTCGACGTGTTTCGACTTATGAGTAACTTACAAGTAACGTGTGTCAATGATCGCATAACGTGCCTACAACTTATGACCAGCGTATGCGGAATGTGTGCATCATACGCTGGCATACGTTGAAAAATTTTCAACATGCTTAAAATTTGACGACTTACTCTGCGTACTACAACGTATGCCAGCATGCTTCAGCGTGCTTTTAACGTATACAAAACTTACCCATAACGTATTCGACGTGTGCCAGCGTATTCGGCAAATTTTTCATACGTCGGCATACGCTGGCTAAAACGTCAAGGTGTGACAGTGGTTTGACACTTCGATGTCTAGTGCAGTTGTTATTTGAATCGTCGAGCCACAGCCTTTTATTAGGCTACGCCACGTGATCGTTGGCGATACGCTGCCGCGTGCTATGCATAAGTTAGACTATCGTTGGGCATAGGTTGTGAACGCCGACAACACGCTCAGCATTCGTTGATATAAGTTATCTATATGTTATCGAAACGTTCTGTGTACGTTACTAATACGTTATGCATACGTCCAACTCGTTATGAATACGTCCAAAACTGGGAAAAAAACATCAATAGTTCAGCGTATGCCAGCGTTTTACATACATTTTGCCATGATACCTTGCCTTGTCATACGTTGGCTAAAACGTCAAGGTGTGACGGGGCCTTTACGAGAGTGAAGGAACGTATTGTGTGGTTGTTTGAAAGTTTTTTTTTTGCACGTACGGCCACGCGAGAGTGAAGGAACGGCCTGTGTGTTTGTTTCTGGCACGTGGTTTGAAAGTTTTTTTTTTTTCCCACGTATGGCCACGCACTTGTTAATTAAAATGGGCTTCATTAAAAAAAACAATGCGAAACGAATGAAGGAAAGGACGAGGATGAGCTGAAACATTCAACAAGAGGGGATATTTATTTACAATTGGGGGGAAGGAACACATAAAGGGCAGAGTTAAACCGACTATAAAGGATGCAAATAATGTACAGCAAAAGCACTTAACCAGTTGCGACTTCACCAAGACAGGCCTGCACATAGACACACACCCAAAGAAATGGACCTCAAGGGTCTATTATTCCTTCAGCTCAGAGGGAAGTCAAGCTGAGGGATGAGAACGTTGCTGGCTACCTGGCCCCGAGCGCACAGCTGGACGTCCACAACTTCCCGGAGCTCGAGTCGCCAGACGCGGACCAGCGACGAGATGAGGGGAGGGGGGCGTGGACGAGGTGGCCGTAAGTCGGTGAAAGGGCACAGAGCGGGCTCCAAGAGAAGCGAAGCCTCTTCGGGGGGGGCGGGTAGTCGAGACGCCCAGTCACGCCCTCCGGTCCAATCAACGGCCTTGGTGCCCCTTTTGGCCAATGACAGGGCAACGAGCGCATTCTGCGTGCCAAAACCAGCCAATGAGGGACGACAGACGACGCTGAGGGAGGGGGAAGGATAAAGGTCCGGCTCCGTTTTTCCGGATCACCACTCGCGTCAGGCGAACGTGAACCCCCCCGTGTCCCCCAAATTGCAAGCGTTTTTAAATTCGCTTTCCATCATGCGACATGTCAAGCCAAGACGAGCTGAAGCAGGTGGGTTTCGAGGTAGATGTAGTGGTAGACGAACCCATAGTCCAGGACACCACCCCCATGCAGGAACTGCCCCCGCAACCAAGATCAGGGGCGGCGTATGGCACCCCCCCCCTTCCGTCAAACTTCCTTCCCGACCCTTGGCGGGTCCGTGGCGGATCGGCTTCGCAAGAGCCATCGTCATCGAACCGTTGGTCCTGATTATACAACGGATGGAGGCGAACGCGTGCGATATGCATAAAATGGACGCAAATATGCAGGCACTGACGGGTGATATACAAGCAACAAATGGCGAAATGGATGAGGTGAATGGGAATATGGAAAGCAAAATGAGGGGCGATATGCAAACACAGCGGGGTGAGATTCAGAGCATGGGGTTGAACCTCCAGTCGGGACAAAAGGCAAGAAGGACGATTGCACGTGGCGCAATGCGGACAACGGATTGCAAAATGGCGGCACCACGTGGCAGAGCGACTGAACCAACACGGAGTGTGCGATGTGTTGGGCCCGCGATGGAGACGGGTAAGGTCGGCACGAGAAACACCACGATAATTGATGGGGAGACCGAAACGTGTCGGGTGAGACACGAGGGGACGACGGAAAAATTAACAGAGACAGAAACGCAGGAATTAAAAGAGACAACGGAAATGAAAACAGAGGCACGGGAAGCAGAAGAGGGAGAGGATGAAGTAAATAAAGTAATTGACGAACACGCACACACAGAGTTGGTGGGGGACAATGGGGTTGAGCTTGGGGAATGTCTCGTGACGCGGTGCGAGCAGCAGGATAGCCTCCTTAAGGAACAAAGGGAGACGATATTCCTCCTTGAAGCCGATCGTGACGAGGCGAGTCCGGTTGAGGGGGTGAGTGACGTTAACGGGTACACGCGGAGCTTGGGGGGGTAAAGACGTCCCGGGACCCCTTGAGGTAACACGAATCCCCGAAGTGATTGTCCCGGTGTGTGTGGTTCAGAGTGCGAGTGTGTCAAAAGGTGAGTATGGTACGAGTGTCATGGCGTGCGTGAGTAACATGGCATGTGAAGAATTGGTACATGTACCGAACCGGACGGTGGACGGGTTTATTGTGGAAATCGCGCCGGCTCCGCAGAACGTGGCGTCCAAGATCAGTTCCTCGTTTTCGGAGCGGCCTGGGCGAACGCGATTCGGGAAGCCAGCGCATGAACGTCCCGCGTTTCGAAAAAAAACCGTCGCAGGGACGGCTAAAATGGCGACTCCGCGATGAATTCGGAACACGCGGGTTCCCACGCGTGTGCGGGGCATCATGTGCTGCATATGCCGCATGTTCTGTTCGCGGAGCGGGTTCCCGGGACGATGCGCTCGTGCTAATCTGCACGGGAAACCGCGCCGGCTCGGTGCGCGGGTGACGTCATCGGCCCGGACATCGCAGCGCGAGCTTCGGGAAAACGGTGCACGTCGTCCCGCGTGGGGAATCCCGCGAAAGCGAGCGCTTGTTGTAATTGGCAGGGTGACGTCATGGCTGCACGGATCGGCCATTGGGGGGGGACGTTAGTATCGCCCAAAGGTAAGAACGGGCGTGCCGTAAACCGCCACCTTGGCAGTGCAAGGAAAAAAAGCCTCTCCAAGTACACGGCCTGGCATAGATGTGGCAAGCATCCTGTTTGGGCATAGGAGCATTAGTTAGCGGGATGGGTTAGTTGAGATAGATCGGCCTCATGGGGGCATGAGCTGTCCTCCATGTGACCCGTGGACTAGTTAGTGGGAATGTCAGTTTATATTTAGATGGGAAATGGATTTTGGGAGACATGGACAGACATGGGATGTGTGGTGTGGACGTAGCGTAGCAATATAGTTAAATGGATGTGCTTTAGAATAAGGGATGACTGGGAGCACGAGCTAATTAGGGGGACGTAGCTAGTGGAGTGAGAGTGCCAGTATGACGTGAAAGGTAAAAATTACCCCCGTGCGGGAGTGACGGTCATCTCTGCGAGAAAATATATAGCCTCCTGAAGGTAGGGCAGTTTTTGCAAACTTTGAAGTCACCTGATGCCAAAACGAAAGGGAATATCGAAAATCCGGCCAGACAAAATTTAGATATTGTCAAATAGATTTATATGCCACAATCAAATTCAAAATCGCTTGAGAAATGTAGGAGGAGATAGATTTTGAAAATCGTCATTTTCGCATGAAAATCGTCATTTTCGCATATTTTGCCAACTTTGAAGTCACGTGACACAAAAACGAAAGTGAATATCAAAAATCCGGCCCAACCAAATTTAGATATTGTCCCATAGATTCATATGCCACAATCAAATTCAAAATTGCTTGAGAAATGTAGGAGATAGATTTTGAAAATTGTCATTTTCGCATATTTTGCCAACTTTGAAGTCACGTGACACAAAAACGAAAGTGAATATCAAAAATCCGGCCCAACCAAATTTAGATATTGTCCCATAGATTCATATGCCACAATCAAATTCAAAATTGCTTGAGAAATGTAGGAGATAGATTTTGAAAATTGTCATTTTCGCATTTTTTGCCAACTTTGAAGTCACGTGACACAAAAACGAAAGTGAATATCAAAAATCCGGCCCAACCAAATTTAGATATTGTCCCATAGATTCATATGCCACAATCAAATTCAAAATCGCTTGAGAAATGTAGGAGATAGATTTTGAAAATTGTCATTTTCGCATTTTTGCCAACTTTGAAGTCACGTGACACGAAAGCAAATATCGAAAATCCGGCCCAACCAAATTTAGATATTGTCCCATAGATTCATATTCCACAATCAAATTCAAGATCGCTTGAGAAATGTAGAAGGAGATAGATTTTGAAAATCATCATTTTCGCATTTTTTGCCAACTTTGAAGTCACGTGACACAAAAACGAAAGCGAATATCAAAAATGTAGCCCGATCAAAATTTAGATAGTGTCCCATAGATTCTCGTATGCCACAATCAAATTCAAGATTGCTTGAGAAATATAGGAGATAGATTTTGAAAATCGTCATTTTTGCATGAAAATCGTCATTTTCGCATTTTTTTGCCAACTTTGAAGTCACGTAACACGAAAACAAAAGTGAATATCGAAAATCCGGCATGACCAAATTTAGATATTGTCCCATAGATTCATATTCCACAATCAAATTCAAGATCACTTGAGAAATGTAGGAGGAGATAGATTTTGAAAATCGTCATTTTCGCATTTTTTGCCAACTTTGAAGTCACGTGACACGAAAGCGAATATCGAAAATCCGGCCAGACCAAATTTAGATATTGTCCCATAGATTCATATTCCACAATCAAATTCAAGATCGCTTGAGAAATGTAGGAGGAGATAGATTTTGAAAATCGTCATTTTCGCATGAAAATCGTCATTTTCGCATTTTTTGCCAACTTTGAAGTCACGTGACACAAAAACGAAAGGGGATATCGAAAATCCGGCCCGATCAAAATTTAGATGTTGTCCCATAGATTCGTATGCCATAATCAAATTCAAGATTGCTTGAGAAATATAGGAGGAGATAGATTTTGAAAATCGTCATTTTCGCATTTTTTGCCAACTTTGAGGTCACGTGACACAAAACAAAAACAAAAGTGAATATCGAAAATCCGGCATGACCAAATTTAGATATTGTCCCATAGATTCATATTCCACAATCAAAATCAAAATCGCTTGAGAAATGTTGGAGATAGATTTTGAAAATCATCATTTTCGCATGAAAAGCGTCATTTTCGCATTTTTTGCCAACTTTGAAGTCACGTGACACGAAAACGAAAGCGAATATCGAAAATCCGGCCCGATCAAAATTTAGATATTGTCCCATAGATTCATATGCCACAATCAAATTCAAGATCGCTTGAGAAATGGCGGAAGAGATAGAATTTGAAAATCGGCATTTTCACAACGGACGGACGGATCGAAGGTCTTCTAAACCCATATTATTAGGTCATGCTCGAAGAGATGACCGAAAAGGAAACGGAGAGAACCTGTTGAATGAATGGGCCAGCGGGCCTGAGTGTGGAATGCATGGTGCGAATGAATGATTGGGGGGGAGGAGTGAATCCCACCCAAGGGACCCCAGGGTCGGTGTAATGTTGGTTACGGGGGTAAGTTAAATTTACAAAAAGGAGGTCGTTTTGTTGTTGGTGTTGTCAAGGTACGATACCCATTTGGAGGGGTGCAGGATCAAATGTGGTGGCGCAAATCCCCAGCGTGATTGTTCGTGTGTGTGTGTGTGTGTGTGTGTGTGTGTCTGTGTGTGTGTGTGTGTGTGTGTGTGTGTGTGTGTGTGTGTGTGTGTGTGTGTGTGTGTGTGTGTGTGTGGGTGTGTGTGTGTGTGTGTGTGTGTGTGTGTGTGTGTGTGTGTGTGTGTTTACGAGTGTGGCGAAATGTGTGCTGAAACGCGCGCATAGCGTGTGTGAAAGGGACCGCGTGTGTGAGGAAAATGGTGTGCGAGGTTGCGAGTGAGCCGAAGTGCATGCCTCCCAGCACGCCGTGTGTGGATGAGGAACCGTGTGTGAATGGAACCATGTGTGCGAGTGAAAGGGCATGCGTGAGTGAACGGCCGTGTGTGTGAGGTCGCTGTATGTGAGGTAGATGGCGGCTGGCATGCGGGAACACACAACCTTGTTTTGAATGCGCAGGGTGCCTGAGTGTGAGTGCCATCTTGAGGTGTGTGAGCGTCGTGGCACGGAGGAGTTTGAGCGTGAGAGTGCGACGGAGACGGGACCAGACGGTGGACAAAGGCCGAGTGGCGGCCGTAGCTGTATTGGGAACCGTGCCGGGTTTGCACGGCAGCGCATGTGGGGTCCTTGCTGTGCAACGCACGAGACCGCCACGTGCGCGCCTGCGAGAGTGAAACCCGGTCCGGAAACGCCCTCGGTGGATGTTGCCGATCCTGCGACGGACAAAAGCTAGGCTTAGAAATGGATTCGGAACGGATGGGTTCTCCAAGTGGGCGTGTGTGTGAAGCTCTACATGGCCTGCGCGGTGTGTTCTGTTCGCAGAGCGCACGGCACGGGTTACGGACAGGCAGAGCACATGTGCTAGCGTGGGGAACCCCTCGAAATGCGAGGCTTGCTTTTGAATGCACAGGGTGACGTCATGGTTGCACGCATGGTTGGAATCCGGCAGGAGTCGATTGAATCCCTGCCGGGTGGTACCGTCTGAGAAGGGACGAGGTGTGCCAAGCACAAACAGCTGCCATGACGTCACGGGAAAGAAAGCGCCGGTTGCAAGTTGCCGCGCTAGTGCGTGCATTTAAACAAAAAACAAGCCTCGCTTCGGGTGAACAGGATTCCCAGGCAAGGGGTGGAAGACCCCCTTGCTTGGGCACAGGATACCACTAGTTAGGGGGAAGGGTCAGCTTAGCTTGATCGGCTCCATGGGGCAGGGATAAGTCCTCATGGGGCCCGTGGAATGGATTAGGTAGAGGGATGCAGTGAGATTTAGGATGGGAGATGGGAAATAATATTGGGAGACATGGACAGACTTTGAGTGGGTTGAGGGGACGTAGCTTAGCTATGTAGTGTTAAATGGAACATGCTATAGTGTAAGGGATGATGAGGGAGCACGAGGTAATTAGGGGTTTTAGTCAGAAGAATGGCAGTGATCAGCTATGTGAGGGATGAGTTGAAGATTGCAAAATGTACTTGATGAGTGAGTGATGCCAGCGGGTCTGTGTGTATGGAGCGAATGTGGAATGCATGGTGCGATGAAGTGATTGGGGGGGAGGAGTGACCCCCACCCAAGGGATCCCGGGGTCAGAATAAAGTGAGTTCGGGGGTTCGTCAAATTGACAAAATGGAGGTCGTTTTGCTGTTGGTGGAAATGGAGGCTCGATACCCATTTGGCGGGGTGCAGGAGCCCTGTTGACGGGCTGGGAGCGTGGCTGCGAACGGTGAGTATCGCTGAGTGGGTACCCCGGGACGATAAGATGATAAGAAGAACGAAGACGATACATCCCCTCGATTAGTCTTCCTGTTAGTTTAGAACCTCCAGAGGAGTTGATAAATCCATTACCAAAACCAGGAGATTAAAAAAACTGTTGTGAATGAGAAACCAGCAGTTTCACCCTCACCAGCAGGCAGTATGGGGGTAACCATCACACCAACACCTGTCAAGGTCTACTGGAGTGTCTAAACCTCTATCCAGGTTAGATCTGTGGTTCTTCAACTCAAATCGTACAACAGTGGGTTTGGGAGTTTTTGTGAGTCAAGAAAATGCTGATAGTTTAAGTACATTTTGTGTTCATTTTCGTTCCAAGGTTCGGAAACATTGTTGAGGTTATATTACCTTCAGTTTATTGCTCGCAAAGCAAGTTGATTGCCACATAAAAGGCTGAATGCCTAAACCCAGTGTTTGCATCAAAATCTTGTATCCAAAACCCATCGCTTTCTCGACCCACCTTACCCAGTCACACCCAACTGTTCCTGGACTCTGTGTCCTTTTCTCCTGACAAAGTGGAGAGCTTGCTGTCAAACCTCGACTCAGATTCTGCAACCGGTCCAGACGGCATCAGACCACGTGTCCTCAAAGCCTGCTCTTGCTCACGCTCTCTCTGTTCTATTCACCCTCTCATTTGCTCAAGGTCATCTGGCAATTGCTTGGAAATCAGCAAACATTACTGCCCTGCACAAGAAAGGTGCAAAAACAGATCCCTGCAACTACAGACCAATCAGCCATCTCCCAATAATCAGCAAGGTTATGGAATCCATCATCGCCTCAGACATGAAATCCTTCCTCTTCTCCATTGGCTTGATTTCTGATCATAAATTTGGTTTCAGACCAGGTCACTATACCTTGGATATGCTGCTGCTCTCCCAACAATGGATGGAGGTCCTCAATGCCGGACATAAAATCAGAGCCATATCCCGAGACGTATCGCGTGCTTTGACACGGTCTGGCACCCTGCCCTGCTCATCAAACTCTCTTCCTCTGGTATCCAAGGCCATCTCCACTCATGGCTCGCAGACTTCCTCTCCTGTCGCAGTCAACGTGTGGCTCTAAATGGTGTTCTTTCATCCCCTCTTCCTTTCTAGGCTGGAGTTCCTCAAGGCAGCGTTCTGGGCCCTGCTATTTTTCTCCTTTTCATCAATGATCTCTCCAACTCTGGAAAATCCTCTATCTCTTTGCTGATGACTCCACCCTCTGCCATACCATCTGTCGTCCCTCAGACTGTAAAGCAACAGCTTCTTCCCTCACTGCAGATCTGGGTAAAATCACAAACTCGTCCAACACGTGGAACATGTCTTTCAATCTGGACAAATCTCACACTCTCACGATGTCTCCCCGAAAGGACCGTTTGGAACCCCCCCTCCCCCATCCACTTTCTCAACAATCCTCTGGAAGAAGTCCTTTCATTCAAGCTTCTGGGTCTCACTATCTGCCATGATCTTTCCTGGGAAAGCCACATTTCCAACCTGACCTCCAAAGCCAGTCGCCGACTGGGAATCCTCCATCGTGCAAAGTCCTTCCTCGGCCCACCTGAGCTCCTGACCACATGCAAAGCTTTCGTCCGCAGCCTGATGGAGTACTGCTCTCCCCGCTGGGCTGACCTCTCACCTTTCTCCGTTTCACGCTGTGGAAACCAAGGCATTTCGGATCATTGGTATCTCACGCAGTAAGGCTGAGTCTTTGGGCCTCTCACTCTCTCACCACAGGCAGGTCGGTGGTCTTTCTGTCTTCTACTGCCTTCTTTCCAGTCTCACCCCCCCCCCCCCCGCTCTCTCTGCGATTTGTCCCCACCATATTTCTACAGGGCGCTCAAGATACACCAAAAACCCCTTTCTGGTTATACTGTTGCGAATCTGGAAGCCGTGAGCACTCAACATACAGGTCCTATAGAGCAGTTATATCGGTATGTGTTTTTAGTTCGGGTCCCCATCCCGTGTCTAATGGGTAATTTAATGTACATGCGCTGCGAAGTTACTTTGAGAGTCAGGGTTTTCTTGTAGTTATTGTTGGTGGTGTAAAAATAAATCACCCTCACCTCCACCTCACTTCCTCACGCCGACGCCATGGTGGGCGGAGTTCAAGGAGGAGCCTCGCGGCGGCCCTCGACCAATCAGCGTGCTACGGGGAGGATGGCCGCCGCTCAGCCAATCAGACCCCACGACGGTGAGAAAGGCGGTCCGTGTGACGTCACCACGCCCCCGGGCCAATCAACGGACTTGCCGCTCACTTTGGCCAATGGCAGGGCGACGAGCCATTCTGCGTACCAAAACCGTCCAGTGAGGGAGGGCGGAGGCGTCCCCCCCCCCCGGAGACGAGGTGAATAAGGGTGGGATTAGAGTACCTATACATAGAGAGTAGCGACATAGGGGGACCAGAATTTGATGGTCACGTGACACATGGGCGCCATTTTGTTTTACACTCTAGCGCCAAGCTACGCATCGAATCCAGATCTTCACCGAGTGAGCTCGGAGAGACCGAGTTTGAAACTGAGTGAAACTTTATTAGTCAAAATGACGGGTTGTTGCGCCTTTGGGTGCAGCAACAAATCTGAGAAGGGGTACAGGATGTATAGGTTTCGTTTTCAATTTCTGCATTTAAGCTTTTAGCCGTCGACAGTGCCTTTAGGCACGGCTCCCGGTATTGGAAGTATGTCATCATGTGACCCATATAAACTTTCAAGGACATCTAAGCTTTTAGAAGTTATCTATGGAAATAAGAGAAAATTAGTTGTTTTGATAAGTAATTTGATGAACAATTTTGGTATTTGTCTATTTCTTATGTTGACCAAAAACCAGTCAAGTTTTAGACTAAAAAAAAGGGCAAAATAATGTACACATATGGACATTGACATGTATGGTATATAAGTCTTACTGTATATGCGTTGAATGTGTTACCATGGTAAAGATTATTGTAATAAGAATTATATCAATCATAGCAGCAATTGATATTATTATTGATTTATTTGATTTATAGCCTGTATGATTAAATTGGAACAAAAAATTACCTATAGAACCACTGCCCCCACGCCTGCCCCAAAAATGAAATGCTTTAAATTTGGGGGCCCTCTTTATGCATGCCGTTGATCTTATTTATTATCATAACCCCAGTAAGGATCAATGGTAGTCTGGGATGTTGGCATCTAGAAAGCTAACAATATGGGCAATCATTATTTAGCAACCCAATTAATTTACATATTTATCACTTAATTGCACATTCTTATGAAAATACACAATTTGTAATGAATTGTCTGTTTATTTGGTTACCTTGGCAACACATTAGATGGGTTTCATAAAAAAAAAATCTAGCCTACAATCTCTGACCTTCATACTTTCATTTGGTGTATTTCCATTTTTGTTCAGAATCATCAATCATGTAGTATTGTCTTGAAAACTTGCTGTCAAGTTGTTAATATTTCACCAAAAATAATTTTGCTGTAAACACTAATATATAACTAATCATGATATTACGTATTTATACACTTGAATTTGAAAATGCCTGCAGTGTATGAGCAATACAGGTAACTCTGCATGCATGTAAGTCAGCCTTATTAAGTCGAATAATCGCACAAGTTTAAACAAATATTGAAACCGTATTATGCAAGACGTGTTATTTACCTTCTGTGAGGCAGATTTGTTCTACGTCGAACAGATTTCTGTGGTCCCAAGAGATTCAAGTTAAGCAGAGTTACCTGTACTTGTAATTTGTAGCATTTCTTTATCGTTCATCATCTTGCAAATTGATGGAACACTGTTGACAGAAATAAAATAGCAAGTCAAACCTACTGCGATTTTTCATGGACTGTTTCTTCACAAGATTGTACCAGTTGAATACTTAACATAAGCATTTTGACATGAACGTGCTTCATAGATTCATCCAATAATTGCATAGCAGGCCTGTGCAATTAACTATTCTTTGCCCATAAAAAAGGGTCATTTCAATTGTTAAGATATTTTTGAAATCCGATACAATCATTTTGGCATAGTCACTTTTTGGTGTGTTTGAGAGCGTGTTGGGTGGTAACTATGATGATAAATTACATGTAGGTATCGGTGTTTGTTGTTTTTGTTTGTTATGGGTGAGATGATAATGTGGTGAGATGAAAAAAGTAAAGATGGGTGAGGTGGGGAGGGATGGGTAGGGGCAGGTATGGATCAAATTGAGGCCCCAACTTAGGCCTATGGACTCGAGATTTTTATTTGGCTCGACTTCATGTCATAAGCCTACACAGGCCGAGTTTCTCCCAAATGTCTCGTTCTCTGGCAAACTTACTCTGAGTTTCCCGTGTAATGAGTACATGCATTTTAACATTTTATCACTTTCAACCCCATTGATTCTATAATCAAGATCTTTGGCCGAGTAAAACATGAGAATAAATATATATATATGTCCAGTGATGTATCCCACCCTCCTGATGTATTGCTAAATTCATGCATGCTGCTACGGCGGTAGCGCACGCACCACGCGTTATCCAAAGTGAAACAAAATGGCGCCTATAGCTGAGTTGTCGCTGCTCTCTATATATAGGTACTCTAGGTGGGATGCGATCGGACCACCAGAGCTTGAACTTGAGAGATCGTTCCTCCAAAAGAACCGTAAGGGGTGCGCGCCATCTCTCAGTCGGTGAACTAGCGAGTGTTTGAGATAGTTGATGACCATCGAGCAGGCAAGGGTGTAGTCAATCTGATGGGCAGGTTGAACAAGCGTGGAGTTATCAGCCCTTGCTTTGACGTTCAACTCAATGACTCGGAGAAGTGGCAGAGAAACCACCTGCCTTCTCGACAGTTTGGGATACAGAGGAGAGGTTTGGTTGCCAGAACAAGCGGAGCTCAGGAAGCTGATCGCAGCTCGCCGGTGTCTGGATTCTGCTCGCCTCTCGCTGGTGCCTGGTTCGAATCGGCTTGCCCAAACCACACGAGGTGGACAGGTCCGAGGCAGGCTCTGGTCTTCAGCTCGCCTTTCCCTCCGAGCTGGATGCCTCAATTAAGGCTGTGGCCACCGTTTCGTGTGTGTGTGTGTGTGTGTGTGTGTGTGTGTGTGTGTGTGTGTGTGCGTGCGTGCGTGTGTGTGTGTGTGTGCGTGTGTGTGTGTGTGTGTGTGTGTGTGTGTGTGTGTGTGTGTGTGTGTGTGTTTGCAGCGCCAGTCTCGTAAGTAGGAATTGTATAAGTGCTCTTTGCTTGTACATAAATTGCCTTGCATCTCTGTATTCGGATAACTCTGCTTCTTGCGTGCCCCCCCCCCCGCCCCATTATAAATAAAGCCATGTGTTAAATGTATCAGTTCGTTTTTGTTTCTTTTATTGGTTGAACACGGTGCGTGTTGGAGATTTAGCAAGGCTGTTGTTGCCGCCATAAGGGGACATTTGGACCGACGGATCTTGGTGATCATCCGCTCGGGTCGCACACGGTTCGAGCACGCTTGCGGCTCTTTCCGTACGAGCGCTGTCGAGGGTGAATTTCCCCGGTAGTTTGGACAACGTGGGTATATAGGTAAATTGAAATTGGCAATCGACCCTTCCCCACGTGGTCGACCTATTGGCGATCTTCGGTCCGATAAGGGACCCGTCGGCTCAGGAGTTATCTGAGGTGACGACCGATAAATTCCGGGTGTTCGGTGGAGCCGAATCTACTGTTCCATCTTGCGGTCGTGCTCGTCGCCGACACTCGGTCTCCAACAATACTACCAAAATCATGAATCGCTGCTCACCTTCACTTTCATTCCTCTTTTTCCACTTTTGGAATAACCCCCCTCACTCTGTTCAATCCCATCCTTCCCTCCAGATTTTCAAAACAGCTGTTCACCACCACCTCTTGTCGTCCCCCATCCAAATCCTCGATCTTTTCTACCCCCGTTAATCCACCCCAAACCCACCTCCTTCAAATTCCCTGTAATGTCCATCTTGTATTCCCCGTGTTCCCCGCCCCATCCCTCTCCCTTCCACAGATCTCCAAATGTCTCTGTTCCCCACTGTTTTGTCCTTCCCACTCCCGCCCCTCTTGCCCCCCCCCTTGCTGTATGTTGTGTGTTGGTTCTTACACGAGCCTCGACAAGGAGTACAAAAAAAAAATAAAAAAGGAACGAAGTTACATAAGGAAATGTTGCTTTTGTATGTAAATTGTAACAACTGTTGTGAAAACAATAATTGAAGAGATGAATGAATTTGATGTTTTTATCCACGAGTTTCGAGTTCATCGGAATTGTGATTGCGTATTTCGGAGAGAGAGGAGTGCAGTCTTTTTTTTTTTTTTTTTCCAGTGCAGGAGTGAAAAATTCCAGTCTTTTATTAATGTCGTTTGCAATGGTCACGTTGGTTGATCGATTTAACCACTTAATTTTAAAATCCTTTTTTGTTGTTGTTTTTTTTTAACGGGGTAAAAGCAAAAAAAGTGATTGTGCCAACTTGGCAGTAAAAAAAAAAACACCTGAAACTTTTTATTGGTCCATTCTTAAAGTTTATGCATGTGTTCAACGGGCAAAGAAAAATCTTCATATAGTATGTGCGCTACATGATGACCATGGCGGAAAAGTTTGCGGGAGTATTCATGAAATTAATGTGATCATACTTTTCTGTCATACGTTTCCTTCCGTTGTCTCCGTTCGCCTTCAATGAGCGAGCGTTCTTTAGAGGATTAATACGAGACTTATAATTACAAATACGTCGAGATTAAAAAGGAAAGTGTTTCGTGATCTCGCGACATTTGAGGCCCTGCAACGTGAAGAGGAAGAAGCGCTGTTATTTCACGTTTATTTAATTTCTCCTCACGTTATATTTGTTTAAGGATTTGGAAATTGCGGGGTTTTTTTGGCAAAATAAACTTAAAACTATATCATGCCGCTTCTTGACTTACTACCAAAGCGGTTCTGCTGTTCACTCGCCGTTAAACATGTTACGCAAGCAACGAGAAAGACGGTACGGTACATTTTGCATGCTTTCACGGTGTGATACGGTCATATAAAGTACATAATCGTGTTGTCTGGTCCTTTGGAGATTGTGACGCTGGAAAAGAGTTTTCATTCTCGATTTTTTTTTTTTTTTTTTTTTTTACTCTTTAATTTCGGATTTAAATCTGAGGTAAACCTTCGCTCGTGCGCGATGAGCTCCGTGAATGATTTACGTCTCCATGGCAACGTCCCGTGGGGGACATCCGGCCAGATGTCAAGTATGCTCCGCGATGCTGCGCCTCTGGCGTCGCATTTTCGACATCGTTGAGAGTTTAATTTGCTCGCAAGTCCGTTGAACCTTTGCCGGATGTTATTACACTCGCAGAAACCGAGGGGGAGGGAATGGCGGGGTCTAAGCGTGGAAAGAGCAAAGGGGGACAAGACCACAAAGGAGTCTGTTGAACACATGCACCATCTCGACCTGTGTGCGATGAGATCGTGACTGGCCCCATCAACTCAGCTTCATTGTGGGAGATTCCAATGATCTTGAAGACCTTGGTTGTCATGGCGCGTCAAGCTGAGGTCACGTGGTTGGGATCTGGGACAGTAAATGATTGAACAACAGCTAGTTTGGTCTTTTCGACTGTGTGCCCGCTGGATATCGTACTTGTCAACTCTCTCTCCATCGAGTGCAGCCTGTGGCTGCTGGTTGCATCATTGGTTGGGACGCGGCTATGCCGCTGATGCAGTGTCCCCTTTACCAGTACACTGGTGCTCATTTTGTTGACCTTGGAAGGACTGGAGATGACAGGCTGAGTCAACCTCCTGGTGTATTTTAATTCAGCGGCCAATGGGGCTTGAACTCAGGACCCTTGGATCCCAAGCCACCACCCTAACCACTAAGCCAACACCAAGGCTTGGTTGTCAACTATAATTATGTCTGCGACTTTAGGGTCAGATCATGTTGCAAATGACAATACACGAAATCAGTGTTTCTCAAGGTGGGGCGCGGCAATATTTTGGTGGGGCATGAGGATACAAAACTCTTTTCAAGATCAAAGGAACCATGATGTGGCTGTCTGAGGAGAGCGAAAATAAATACCCAATCTCGACGACTTTGGCAAGGGAAGTATTGATAAATTTTCCATCATCTTATTTCGTCGAATGTGGATTTGGGCAATTGCATGGTAACTTGCGTTACGTTTAATGGGAGTTTGACTATATATTTGTACTGAGATTCGACTACTTTATGGATCTGAAGGTAGATTTTACCTGTGAGGATACAGTATAAGCACACTAACTAAACCACACAAAAAAGACCAACAAAGCAACCTTTGGTTAGGTTTGGAAGAAAGTTTAATATTGGTAACTCAGGTTACAACTAGAGGGGGAGCACTCGGTAGAGTGTAAAACCCCCGCCGCCAATACTGCGAGGTCACTCAAGTGAACCTGATATCCTATTCATTCAATTTGACGTCAACAGTGCTCACAGAGTTATAGTTTGCAACTTTCCCTTTTACTTTTAACTTTTACATACTCAATTCATTCGTCATAACAAGATTCCTTGAGACAAAAATTGATTTTACGTGGGTATATCCACCTGAAGTTCCAAAATCAGCCGCAATTATAATTTTGGCATGTTTTTTGTTGAAAATCACTTATAACATGTAGAAATGCAAAAAAAAAAAAAAAATCGAAATTTTGTTGGAAAAAAAAAAGTTGCAAAATTTTGTTTCTTTTTCTCTAACAATTTTTTTTTGGGGGGGGGGTTGGAAATCACTAATAACACGTAGAAATGCAAAAACAAAAATTCAAATATTTTTTTCAAAATGGCGCAATGGCGGCCATATTGGACTTTGGACCAAGTCCAAAATCTAATGGCATGATCCTTGGACCATACCTAATCCTCCCACCAAGTTTCATCGAAATCCGTCAAGGAGTTTTTCCGTAATACTGTTCACAAATAAACAAACAAACAGACAGGGGTGAAAACAGTAACCTCCGTCCATCTTCGATGGCGGAGGTTAAAAAAAGGACATGTCTAAAATTGTGAATACCTCTTATGTGAAAGTCTCCTCACCTATATATTAATACTGAAGGACCAATTTTGTGCTCCTCCTGGCGGTCGCGTCACGTTTTTCTCAGTAATGTGACCTGGACTGAAAGAAACTTTGTACCTGTAAGAGTGCATCACACATAGTGGCAATCGTCAACCTTCAACTCTGAAGCAGAATAAACACTTTTCCTTTTACATTCGTTTACATGGCGACGTGTGATGTCACCGCTGAGAGGCGTCAGGACGTCATGACATCATCGGTCATTCGCTGATGACATTACGTCTGTCGTCGACAGACCGTTACTGCTGAGAGGTGTAATTCCACTCCTCGAAAATAGCGTCTGCAATGTAAAACCCTCTTCTGCACATGCTGACAATCTCAGAATGTGAATTTGACACAAAAAATGTAACAAGAAACATTTTATCTTCTATAAATTAATACTGAAGGACCAATTTTGTGCTCCTCCTCGCAGTTGCATCACGTTTTTCTCGGTACTGTGACCTGGACTGAAAGAAACTTCGTACCTGTAAGAGTGCATCACACATAGTGGCAATAGTCAACTTTCAACTCTGAAGCAGAATAAACACTTTTCGAAGAGGTGGGGGCGGGGGATGAAGAGACGGGGCAGCGAGTGAAGAGGCGGGGGGCAAGGTAACAAATTTTTCGGTGGAGGTAAGCAAATTGAAAGCGGGAAATGGGGTGGGGGATGATTGGGCGGGGGCTGGGGTGAATTAGGCAGGGTTGAGTGTGAGGGGGGGTGGTGGCCCGGGGGCAAGTAGGGTGAGGAATCAAGAGACGGGGGGCGGGGAGTGAAGATGCGGGGGCGGGGCAGGGGATGAGTAGGCGGGGGCAAGCACGCCCTGTCCAGTCCATGTCCCTCGAGTGTGGGTGAGCTGGTGAGGGTGGTTGAATGAACGGAATCCGTCTGTGACGGGGTTTCGGCTAGTATTAAGTAATCCTGGTAAAACCTTTCCTGTGCTGATATGATATTGTGATGTGAGTTATAAGTTTACAATGTAATAATTACAAGATTATCAATGATTCGATTATAGAAAGCATATATTTAGGTAACTTGCGTTGCGGTAACTCTCGTTACATTATGTCCATGCAAACAAATATCCCACCATTCCTGGGCAAACAAACATTTCAATAGTATTTTATCTAGTTTAAGTACTCTTGGTGATAAATCTCAACTGAGGAAGTAACTAAACTTGTATTTTCACTCAAATACTACAAGTAACCTGTAAAGTTTGTAAACGTATTCAAGTTTGGATGCAAAATTGCCAAAAAGCCAAAAAGTACTGTATATTCTCTTGACTCAGAGGAAGCATGGTTGACATCTTGAATCAAAAAATCAAAAAATACTTGAAATCAAAATAACGAAAATGCTCGCATACTTTTTTGTGCAATATCCTGTGATTTAAGATAAGATTAATTAACAGCAGCTCTCCAGCATGAAAAATCTCTCAAACTATTTTATTCGTATCATTAAAAGTATTGAAGCAATTTGCATAATTATTTTTGTCCATGGAACTTGAACTCATGTGTAACACAAGCAGGGTATTCACTATCTGATGCACTGAAGTTGAAATTTTCAGGTCATATCCACATTCTTATGGAATTGCCTATTTAGTGTTGTTACCGATTTGCTGCAAGCTTAGAGAAATCGACTGGAAATCATGAAACGTGATTTAAGGCTGAAACAGACAAAATTGGTTCCTCGAGTCAAACAAATCTGCAGCCAGCGTCAAGGGCACGGCTCCCATTGAAGTGAGTAGCAATTGAATAAAATTTGCAAAATAGTTTTAGTAAAGCCTTTTGAATACATATGCAGTATATACTGTAGTGTCTCCAATCATGGTGGGGCGTACGATTTTTTTTTGAAAATCAAAGGGGCGTGGGACAAAAAAGGTTGAGAAACACTGCACAAAATATTTATGACAACATGAATGACTAGTATCCAAGATACAGTGTACAAAATAACTGACATGATGACCTGGAGCTATGCACACCTCTGAGCTCTCCAGCCTGGGGTCCCTGAGCTGTCAAGAATCTCGACCCAGCTTTTAACTGTCACCCTGGTGTTCAGCAGGCCATGGGATGCATCAATGTGTGCGCCGTCCATTGAAGGGCGTTTAACTGGGTGGTCGGTCTTGTACTGTACGTTAAATATCCCACGGTATGTTTCATGAAGAGTCGGCGAGTTATCGTCGGCACTAAACAAATTAGAAATTTTTTGCCGGAGTCGACTTTAATTGAAAACTCGTCCTGGCCAGTCTGTTCGTGAAAGACTTGGGCCAAAAAAGCCTTCCTTCGCCAATGGCACAAGCAGGTGAGAATAATTGCACCAGTACCACTACTACTACGACTACCACACTAATAGTGGTAGTCGTAACATACATAACACCAATTAAAACTGCTCCAATCAAAAAAATAAATAAAACCTTCAACAAAATGTATGAAAAGTCACATTTATGTAATTTTATTTTTTCGAAATAAAAGGTCAGCTGATTTGGTTCTATTTTCCTGCCAATTATTATATTGTCAGGGTGAGTGGAGTGAAAGAAGATCCGGATCCCACGACAAGAATTTTTAAAGTGATTCTTCACCATCGAGATCGTGCAAAACCGATATATAGCACGATATCTCAAAAAGTTGTGGACGGATTGAGACGAAACTTGGTGGACAAGTTGGGGGGTGGCAAGGACGAATTGATTCGATTTAGGTGAAGGTGATTTTTCACCATTGACAGAAAGGGCCAAAAACGACATAGTACTGCATAGCATGATATTTCAAAAATGTATTGGGCCCGATATGTTCTCGTGGATCAGGCCTTACGTGGTGGAGGTATGCGCTCTACCGGGTGCCCTTCTAGTTTTGAATATGGAACCCGACACCGTTTGATCCTCAGAATACCGCATTGCTTTGGACGATTCATATTCTATTGGTTTGGTACCAGTTGGACGGAGGTTTTGTTTTCACCCCTGTTTTTCTGTCTGTTTTTCTGATCTGTCTTTGTGACCAAGATATCTCAAAAAGTTATGGACAGATTCGGACGAAACTTTGTGGACAGGTTGGGTGTATGACAGCGACGAAATTATTATGATTTGAAGATCCGGATCTCGATACGACCATTTTAAAATTTCTCAGTGATTCTTCACTCTTCTTTACGGATGTGAGACTTAGATTCTGACAAAGCATCCGAGACGATGACTTAACTCCTTCGGGACCAGGTACTTCTGAGAATCCTTGGCTATCGTTGGTCAGACTTTGTGTCCAACGAGCGGTTGCTGAGAGAGACTCAAATGAGATTTGTTACCTGCATAGTCCGTGAGCATCAGCTGTGGCTGGATCGGCATGTGGCTTGTTTTCCTGACGCTGATCCTGCTCACTAGATTCTCTCAGCGAGGGAGCCTCTTGAGTGGAGGAAGCCGATGGGCCGACCACGTGCCTCATGGTTGCAGCAGGTTGATCAGCATCTCAAGGAGATGGGGATGGGCCAGTCATCTGCCTGGGGGATGGCCAGACGGACGCCCCTGGAGTACCGGCGGAAATTGGACGCAGCGACATGTTGCTCCGGAGCATGCTGCCATTCCTCACCCAACCATGATCATTGAGATATGGGGCCAAAAACGACATACAAGGTGTCCACGTTGAAATGAAACTTTGAAGCCTTTTAATTGTTTTTTGTTGAATATTGCAAACAGGAATATTCACACAGCTCACACTCAGTATGCTTGAGTTTCATTTGGAACGAGTACATGGGTACGCATCAATTGGGTGCATCAGTGTATGATGGAGTAAACACTCAACATGGGCACCATTTGTAGCATGGATTAAATCACAACGGTACTCGTTTTCTCTCCACACACTTTTTAACATCTTGGGACTGGACAGAGGTCACTGCCGCTGTGATGCACTCTTTCAGTTGAACAATGTCCTGCACATTTGTTTTGTCCACTTTCCACTTCACATATAAAATTTATACGTAAAAATTTGTAAGGCTTCAAAGTTGTTTCATTTCAATGTGGTCACTCTGTATAGCACGATATTTCAAAAAGTTATGGACTGATCATGACAAAACTTTGTGAATGAGCTGGGTATGTGACAAGAACAAGCTGATTGGATTTTGGTTTAGGTCCTGATGCAGATCCAGTCCATCAGTGGGATATAAAACGTAAACTGTTAAGCCGAACGGAGGTATGCTTTCCACCGAGTGCTTTTATAGTTTAGAATGAGATTATTGGCATCTTTATGGTGATGTGACTTTGTGTGTTTGAAGATTGCCCGATCAAGACGGTTGAGAGGCGGGAAGGAAAAGGTGATTTGCACACCTGTTTTGGAACATTTTGATGCTGTGTACGCTCAACAGCTTGGGAGCTTGTGGGAAGAAGCTCGGTGAGTGTATCAATCCAACCTTTGTACTTGTTTAATTTGAATCGGAGCAAAATGTGTTGTTTGGTTTGTCAATTTTTTTTTATATTGTATTTGCAAAGTTAATTCACACAGGTTTATCTTATCCTGTGTGTTGCTGATCTATCTATACTCTTGGTCCTGGAATGCTTGATGCTGTTGTGAGATAGTTGCAGTTGACCAGCTTGCCTTGTTAACACGGTCTGACAGTAATTCTCTTATTAAACTTGCAAAATCCTGGTCTCCATGAATTTGTTCCTCTTTTCTCTCACCCGTGGCACCAACTTGAAGGAAAGCCACATTTTCAAGCTGGCCTCAAAGCCAATCGCCAACTGGGCATCCTACGTTGTGCAAATTCCTTCCTTGGCAGACCTGAGCTTCTAACCACATTTCAAAGCTTATAACCATTCAAAGCTTTCATCCGCAGCCTAATGGAGTACTGCTCTCCCCACTGGACTGGTGCTCCCATCTCACACCTAGCTTGGCTTCATGCTGTGGAAGCAAAGGCTTTTTGGATTATTGGTATCTCCTGCGATGAAGCTGAGTCTTTGGGTCTCTCGCTTTCACCACAGGCAGGTCGGTAGTCTTTCTGTCTTCTACCGTTTCTTCTCCGGCCTTACTCTCCCCTGGTCTGTCTGTCTGTCTGCTCTGTCCCCTCGATATTTCTGCAGGGCGTTCAAGGTCTGCCAAAAACCCCATTCTGGTGAAACTGCCAAACTCAAGAATCACTGCTCACCTTCACTCTTTCATTCCTCTTTTTTTTCCTGCCTCTGGAACAAGCTCCCACACACTCTTCAATCCCACTCCTCCCTCCAGGTCTTCAAAACAGTTGTTCACCACCATCTCGTATCTTCCCCCATCCAAAATCTTGATCTTTTTCTATCCCTGTTTATCCACCCCAAACCCACCTTCTTCAAATTCCCTGTTTTCTTTCCTGAAAGTCCCTGTAGTGTCCATCTTGTGTACCGTGTTCCCCACCCCATCCCTCTCCCTTCCACAGATCTTCTAATGTCTCTGTTCCCCACTATTTTGTGCTTCCCTCTCCTGCCCCTCTTGTCTCCAGCCTTGTTATATGTTCTGTCTGTTAACTCTTACACGAGCTTCGACATTGTATACAAAAAAAACAAAAAACTTCCCAAGTCTGTTCAGTTCCATTCTTCCCTCCAGGATTTCAAGACAACTCTTCACCATTGCAGATCATCCCCAATCCAAAACCATGATCTTTTCTACCCTTGCTAAACCCCCCCAAATCCCTCCTTCCAATTTTCCAGTTTCCCTCCTTGAACTTTCCTTCCATCCCATGCATGCGTGTTTTGTGTCCTCTCTTTGTTATGTCATGATGTATTCAATGCACTAGCTCTTCAACGAGCCTCGTGTATGTACAGGTTAACTTGTATTTTTGTTTTTGTGTAACAAAATTCCACAATCTAAAGCTTTTATTCTAGCAAATGTTAAAATTGCAGTCTGTGGTGTGCTTTGCATTTAAATACTCGCGTTTTGTGGTTTCAACAACTGCATGCAGTGTATCCACAATGATTTTGTTACATTCCTCTCAAATACGTTCTTTTATTGCCTCTTTTGTTTGCGGATGGATGGATTTCAAATGGCCCTATAAGAAAAAGTCGAGTAGTCAAGTCTGGTGATCTCGGGGGGGGGGGGGGGGACATTCCACTGGTCCACGTTGACCAATCCATCGTCCTGGTATCCTGGCATCCAACCGGTGCCGAGTTACCAAGGCAAAATGTGGAGGTGCCCCATCCTGCTGAAACGAGAAACGTCGGAACGTTGCAAGCGGAATATCGTTTCTCCAGTTACAGTTGCTTCAAAAAAGTATGGTCTGGGTGAAGATGTTCCATGGATGCCACACCAGACCATGACCCTCGGATTCTGAACATGGGTCTCTAACAAGCAATGGGGGTTCTCATTCACCCAATAACGGCAGTTATGACTTTTTACCATTCCACTGGGATGGAAAATAACCTCATCACTTAACATGATGTCGCAATAAATTGAAGGTTGCAACAATTCCTGTTGTGTTATCCAGTCATAAAACTCTTCACTTCTGTCACAATCATCCCCGTGAAGCTCTTGCACGCATTGGACTCTATCAGGGTGATATTTGTTTCTCTTTAGAATGCGTGCAGTTGATGTGACTTACCGATTCTTGACCAATTTTTCGTGTTGATGTAAAGGGGCTAACAGCAACATTTGCTAAACCATCCACAGTGTGATCAGGATCTGTACTTGAGCGTGGACAACCACTTATTTGTTTATCTGCCAAAATTCCAGTTTCACGAAATTATTTCATGAACTTTAACACTGTTCCTTGTTCAGGCATGGGCTTCGTTAGGTGGCGGCAATGGAATTCTTGACAAGTTTATCTCTGTCATAAACATCTGGTGTGTAAGAACTTCTTGACTGGTTCAGCGTGTGTTGTCTTGACCGGTTCAGCTTCCTCTTGCACATTGTAATCCATTTTCAAAGGTATCCTGGAAAAAACAAAACAAAAAACAACCCTACGATTCCAGATTTTTACACCCTGTATAATTGTGTGTGTGTTTTCTTTAGGTGTGTGTTTTGTTTAGGTGTGTGTTTTGGTTAGGTATGTGTTTAACCTTCTGTTCGCTATTACTCCTATCCTCTCCCACACTTCATTCTGTTCTTTTTTCCACTCCTCCCATACTCAAAAACCCTCCTTTTTCTCTGTCATCCTTCCTTCTCGCTTTTCCCAATTTACCCTCCTCAACCACACAGCAATCTGCACAGCCTGAAACCTTGTGTGCATACTAAAGGAATTCCAAGGAAGTGCATAAGTGAAAATTGGGCGTTTTGGTTAATTACAACACCCCTTTTGGAGATAATTATCTCCAAAAGGGGTGTTGTAATTAACCAAAACGCCCAATTATTATAATTATAATTAATTATAATTAATGGCCTTATTTAATTATATCCTTTATCAGGCGATCCTCTGCCACCTCACTCTCTGGGATCTTATGGCGTATCCTGGGTGACCTTGTGGGGATCTGAAGCCACCATGTTTTTTTGCCTCCTCAACATTCCTTGACTTGGAACAGGCCACAATGATTTCTTAATGCTGAAGTGCTTCTCCCACCCCCTCCCCCCCTCCTTCCTCATATTATCGAATGCCTGTTCATCATAGGTTCAAATCGCTGGGTACATTGCAATGCTTATAACCTGCCTGGAGACACCAGCGTTTTTTGGCTTTATTTCATTTTCGCACATGATAACCTCGAGAATCTCTCAAACTAAGCTGAATTACAAACTTTAAGCTGAATCGAACTCTGCAGCAGTTCCGACTCCTAAAAATGTGTTCATTTGTCCAATTTGAACATGGCTTTGGGTGTTTCCGGGTGCATCGACGGCAATTGGTAATCACTTGCCTTGCCAGGCATTCCTTTAGAGTGCTTGCTGGAGTGCTTAAGCCCCTTGGTAAGTGCTCTACAATCTTCGCACTGTCACTGAATGCTGGATATTGATTGACTTGAACAAATTTCAGGGGCCACTCGCTTGGTTGTTCAGTGGTGAAATGGGCTGTCTGGCTCTTTATTTATTTATTTATTTATTTATTTTTTGTTTACCACGTTGAGGCTTGTGGAAGAGCTAATACACACAAACGTATAACAAGGCAGAAGACAAGGGGTAGGAGAGGGAAGCACAAAATAGTGAGGGACAGATGAGATCGGTGGAAGGGAGAGGGATGGGGTGGGGTTCACAGGGTAAGCAAGATGGGACTACAGTGACTTTTAGGAAGGAAGACAGGGAATTTGATGGAGGTGGGTTTGGATTGGATTAACGGGGGTAGTAAAGATCAAGATTTTGGATGGGGGAAGATATGAGATGGTGGTGAACAGCTGTTTTGAAGACATGGGAGGTGGAGTGGGATTGAAGAGAGTGTGGGATTTTGTTCCAGAGGTAGTGAAAATAGGAATGAAAGAGTGAAGGTGAGCAGTGATTCTGGATTTTGGCATTTTCATCAGAAGGGGTTTTTTGGCAGAGCTTGAGCATCCTGAGGAAGGTGGGGGGTGGGGGGGAATTCACATACTGATCGTTGGGGGGGGGGGCAAGACAGAAAGACCACCGACCTGCCTCCGGTGAGATACTGAGAGACCCAAAGACTCGGCTTCATCACTCGGAGATACCAATGATCCTAAAAGCTTTGGTTTCCACAGCGTGAAGTTGAGGCAGGAGCTCCACCCCAGAGAGGGGAGCAGAACTCCATCAGACTGTGGATGAAAGCTTTGTACGTGGTTAGAAGCGCAGGTATGCCACAGAAGGACTTTGCACGACGTAGGATAGATACTCAGTCCGCAACTGGCTTTGGAGGCCATCTTGGGGATTTGGCTTTCCTCGGAAAGATCGTGGCAGGTAGTGAGACCCAGAAGCTTGAAAGGACTTCTTCCAGAGGATTGTTGAGAAAGTGGATGGGGGGGGAGCTGTGTGGAGGGTGGAGGTTTCCAGATGAGACATGGTGAGGGTGTGGAATTTGTTCGGATTGAAAGACATATTCCATGTGTTTGACCAGCTTGTGATTTTATCCAGGTTTGCAGTGTCAAGAGACTGCTGCCTGCCGATCAGATGAATGAGAGATGGTACGACAGAGGGTGGAGTCATCAGCAAAGAGAGGAAGAGGATTTCCCAGAGAATGAGAGAGAACATTTATGAAAACCAGAAAAAGCACAAGGCCAAGAAAACTGCCTTGAACTCCAGCCTGGACGGGAAGAGGAGATGAGAGAATTCCATTAAGAGCCACGCGTTGACTGTGACAGGAGAGGAAGTCTGTGGGCCATGAGTGGAGATTTCCTTGGATACCATAAGAAGAGAGTTTGGTGAGCAGTGTGGGATGCCAGACCGTACCGAAAGCTCGTGATATTTCTGGGAAGATGGCTCTGATCTCATGTTTGGCATTTAGGACCTCCATCCATTGTTTGGAAAGCAGAAGCAGCATGTCTGAGGTTGAGTGACCTGTTGTAAATCCAAATTGATGGTTGGAAATCAGGCCATTGGAGAAGAGGAAGGATTTGATGTTGGAAGTGATGATGGATTCCATGACCTTGATGATGATAGGGAGCAGGCTGAAAATGTGTTTAAAAAAAAGTGCAATTTTCACTGAAAATGTGCAATTTTATTTTGCACCACATTATCCCTCTTGGTATGATCTTTCATCATATGACCCGTCACTTCGGCATCGATAAATACAGATAAAGAAATGAAACGTTTCGTTTTTATAAGTTTCTTCAATCGTATTTTGTGGGGTCTGGCGGCCCAGGTTAACCCTCCGACCCAATTAGTGGTGACGGCGGTTAATACCTCCAGCCCCTGGACAGCCGAACTTTTCCTTTGGAGGTCGACAGCCGAAACTCAGAGATTAATGCGTGCACGGGAAAAGGGAACAATGGCGGATGGACAGAGGACCACAGCATGGGTGGGGGGGGGTGGGGGTTATACTCGAACCCGAGGACAAATGCACGGATACAGCTTCTTAAAATGAACGCATTTAATGAAAATAGACAAATATTTACAAAGGGCAATAATTCAAAAGGTAATAACCCCCTCCTCTCCGACCCCCTCCTCTCCGACCCCCTCCTCTCCGAACCCCTCCTCTCCGACCCCTCCTCTCCGACCCCTCCTCTCCGACCCCTCCTCTCCGACCCCCTCCTCTCCGACCCCCTCCTCTCCGACCCCCTTCTCTCCGACCCACCTCTCTCTGACCTCCCCTCTCTCTCCGACCTCCCCTCTCTCTCCGACCCCCTCTCTCTCCGACCCCCTCTCTCTCCGACCCCCCTCTCTCTCCGACCCCCTCTCTCTCCGACCCCCTCTCTCTCCGACCCCCTCTCTCTCCGACCCCCCTCTCTCTCCGACCCCTCTCTCTCCGACCCCCTCTCTCTCCGACCCCCCTCTCTCTCCGACCCCCTCTCTCTCCGACCCCCTCTCTCTCCGACCCCCTCTCTCTCCGACCCCCTCTCTCTCCGACCCCCTCTCTCTCCGACCCCCTCTCTCTCCGACCCCCTCTCTCTCCGACCCCCCTCTCTCTCCGACCCCCTCTCTCTCCGACCCCCCTCTCTCTCCGACCCCCCTCTCTCTCCGACCCCCCTCTCTCTCCGACCCCCTCTCTCTCCGACCCCCTCTCTCTCCGACCCCCCTCTCTCTCCGACCCCCTCTCTCTCCGACCCCCTCTCTCTCTCCGACCCCCTCTCTCTCCGACCCCCCTCTCTCTCCGACCCCCTCTCTCTCCGACCCCCTCTCTCTCCGACCCCCCTCTCTCTCCGACCCCCCTCTCTCTCCGACCCCCCCTCTCTCTCCGACCCCCTCTCTCTCCGACCCCCTCTCTCTCCGACCCCCTCTCTCTCCGACCCCCTCTCTCTCCGACCCCCTCTCTCTCCGACCCCCCTCTCTCTCCGACCCCCCTCTCTCTCCGACCCCCTCTCTCTCCGACCCCCCTCTCTCTCCGACCCCCCCTCTCTCTCGGACCCCCCTCTCTCCGACCCCTCTCTCTCCGCCCCCTCTCTCTCGGACCCCTCTCTCTCGGACCCCTCTCTCTCGGACCCCTCTCTCTCGGACCCCTCTCTCTCGGACCCCTCTCTCTCGGACCCCTCTCTCTCGGACCCCTCTCTCTCTCCGACCCCCTCTCTCTCCGACCCCCCTCTCTCTCCGACCCCCTCTCTCTCCGACCCCCTCTCTCTCCGACCCCCCCTCTCTCTCCGACCTCCTCCCCCCCTCTCACCGACTCTCCCCCTCTCACCGACTCCCCCCTCTCTCACCGACTCCCCCTCTCTCTCCGACTCCCCCCTCTCTCTCCGACTCCCCCTCTCTCTCCGACCTCCTCTCCCCCGCCTCTCTCTCCGACCTCCTCCCCCCGCCTCTCTCTCCGACCTCCTCCCCCCGCCTCTCTCTCCGACCTCCTCCCCCCGCCTCTCTCTCCGACCTCCTCCCCCGCCTCTCTCTCCGACCTCCTCCCCCGCCTCTCTCTCCGACCTCCTCCCCCCGCCTCTCTCTCCGACCTCCTCCCCCGCCTCTCTCTCCGACCTCCTCCCCCCGCCTCTCTCTCCGACCTCCTCCCCCCGCCTCTCTCTCCGACCTCCTCCCCCCGCCTCTCTCTCCGACCTCCTCCCCCGCCTCTCTCTCCGACCTCCTCCCCCCGCCTCTCTCTCCGACCTCCTCCCCCCGCCTCTCTCTCCGACCTCCTCCCCCGCCTCTCTCTCCGACCTCCTCCCCCCGCCTCTCTCTCCGACCTCCTCCCCCGCCTCTCTCTCCGACCTCCTCCCCCCCGCCTCTCTCTCCGACCTCCTCCCCCGCCTCTCTCTCCGACCTCCTCCCCCGCCTCTCTCTCCGACCTCCTCCCCCCGCCTCTCTCTCCGACCTCCTCCCCCCGCCTCTCTCTCCGACCTCCTCCCCCCGCCTCTCTCTCCGACCTCCTCCCCCCGCCTCTCTCTCCGACCTCCTCCCCCCGCCTCTCTCTCCGACCTCCTCCCCCCGCCTCTCTCTCCGACCTCCTCCCCCCGCCTCTCTCTCCGACCTCCTCCCCCCGCCTCTCTCTCCGACCTCCTCCCCCCGCCTCTCTCTCCGACCTCCTCCCCCGCCTCTCTCTCCGACCTCCTCCCCCCGCCTCTCTCTCCGACCTCCTCCCCCCGCCTCTCTCTCCGACCTCCTCCCCCGCCTCTCTCTCCGACCTCCTCCCCCCGCCTCTCTCTCCGACCTCCTCCCCCCGCCTCTCTCTCCGACCTCCTCCCCCCGCCTCTCTCTCCGACCTCCTCCCCCGCCTCTCTCTCCGACCTCCTCCCCCCGCCTCTCTCTCCGACCTCCTCCCCCCGCCTCTCTCTCCGACCTCCTCCCCCCGCCTCTCTCTCCGACCTCCTCCCCCCGCCTCTCTCTCCGACCTCCTCCCCCCGCCTCTCTCTCCGACCTCCTCCCCCCGCCTCTCTCTCCGACCTCCTCCCCCGCCTCTCTCTCCGACCTCCTCCCCCCGCCTCTCTCTCCGACCTCCTCCCCCCCGCCTCTCTCTCCGACCTCCTCCCCCCGCCTCTCTCTCCGACCTCCTCCCCCCGCCTCTCTCTCCGACCTCCTCCCCCCGCCTCTCTCCGACCTCCTCTCTCTCCGACCTCCTCCCCCCGCCTCTCTCTCCGACCTCCTCCCCCCCGCCTCTCTCTCCGACACCCCCCCCCACCTCACCTCCCACCACCTCTCTCTGAGCTCCCCTTCTCCCACCTACACTCTCTCTGACCTCCTCCTTCCCTCTCCCTCTGTTAAGGGGACTGTTAAGGACTGCCGGTTTAGTTTTGAATTTAAACTTTCGCCATGGGGGAGCACACACAAATCTGATTCGGAGTGAGCCGACCGGAGGGGTGCAAAGGTCGCTGCAATTGCGAGGATGCATGCAGGCAGGCAGACTATGGCAGGTAGATAGTGTGGGTTTTAAATGCTCCTGTGTGTGTGGGTTTTAAATTTAAATGCAAGGCTGGGTTTTTCACTCTTAACAGTTTCCTGTGTGCATCAAGAATGGTCAATCACCCAAAGGACATCCAGGCAATGGCAGGCCAGTGGTCAAAAACAGCTCATTGATGGAGGCCAAATAAGGCTGACACAAATTCTGCAGATGCACAGCAACAGACGGGCTGCAGTTCGTCGACTGACATTCCAGTACAACTTTAGTGCCAAAAGACCCATAAAAGAATGCACAACTCATCATGACATGACATTGGAAACAAAAAAGGTCCTCCAGCATTTCAAGAATGCAAAGTCAAAATATGTCACCACGTCAATGAAAAGCAAAGCTACTGACTGGTTTCGCTCTTGATCAGAGCAACGTGTCGCTGTTTCATCCATAAAGTGACTTTGAAGCCTTTTGGCTTATATACTGTCAATGATGCACCACTAAGGCTTCAAAGTCACAAAATGGATGAAACAGCGATTTTGGTGACGAACACCTGCAGGGAAGATTTTGGATGACATTTTGTTATTGGATCGGACTCAAACTCTTCCTGGACAGCTCGGAGGTAATTGTGCCAATATGTGTCCCATCATGTCAGACTTGCTTTTTTTGATAACAGTGAGGAGCAAGAGCGTGTTTGAAGACTTGGAGATCATTTCATTGTCAAGATCAAAGCTTTTTTTTGTTGTTGTTTTTGTTACAGTAATTCTTGATTTTCAGATGTCATTGATGTTGCCCAAACTTTGCTGTTTGCTCTGTTTTAAATTTCATTTTAGTGCCAACAGCTTCAATAAAAAATAATTTAAATGATTATTGAAAAATTCTTATCACAGGGAACTTGTCACCCTTATCCTCTTTGATGTACTTTTCTTTGCATGTCTAAATACGTTTTCCTTCTCAGCTAATGTGCTTTGGAGTTTTTTTTTTTATTATTATATTCATTTTTTGTACCATTTGATGTGAAAACAGTTATTTCCATGAAACTTGGCCTCTGTTAGAAGAACACACCTCAATCTTGGCTCACCCCAGACAAAAACATCACAATGTTGGTTACAGGTCCATCTTGTTGTCACCCCAAAAATGGCAATACTCTGCTCTGCTGAACCGCTTTGCGCTCCATGGTCAAGACCAGGAAACTAACCTGCCGGCATATTATTCGGCACACCATCTACTGGGGCCCAGCCATGGACAAAGCCCCTCATCAAACTCCCCAGGCCCTTCCAGCATGGCTTTGCCTCACCTCGTGATTTACAGCGGTGATTCTGAAGGAACATGCTCTTTTCTGAAGCTTCCTGGATCTACAGTTAAACAAAGAGGTGGGTTTAGCATAATCTTATTTTGATTGTACAGATGTGTTCTGCAACAAATGCACTGGGAAATAGTTTTGTAATTAACCAGAGGAATGCTGTTGAAATCTTCAGCTTGTACTTGTGCATTCAACATGTTGGCAACTCATGGAGATAGATGTATGAAAAGATCCAGACTTGAGTCGAGGGAGCTGCAATCATGAGCATTTTGTGTTGAGTCTTGTATTAAGATCCTTTGGGGGCATTCCATGTCAAGTGTACACACCCTCCCGACACTAATACCTCATTTTCTCCCCATATGTTGGTCATTTATTCACTTGGGTGAAAAAACTCAAAATACCAACTTTTAGATCTGTGGGCCCATTTTAGGGACCTCCCAAATTTGGGCGCCCCCGGCTGTCCCACAATCTTCCAGAGGCCATATCACACGTTGTAGTGCTCCGATTTGGCTGATCTTGGTATCAAAATGCTCGTAAAAGCGAGATTTTCGAATTGCGTAAAGTAAAATCACTCCGAAACAGTAATTCAAAAAGTTATAGTTTGGGGTGCCCTTTGACCTTGGGACCCCGCTCCCCAGCCAAACCGATGGTCCCAATTTTTTCGTGTGAGAATACCCCTTCATATATTCCAACACCTCAGCATAAATGAAAATGGGATCTCAATGGGTTCAAGTGTGATGATGGTTTTACTGTTCGGGGACTCGGGTGCTGGTCACACAATACGCCACACAATGCATTGCACAATATTTGAACACGATTCCCAATACACTATATCAGTATATTGTACATAAATTTTCCACATGCACATGCAGGAACTGGAAGCGATACTAGTATGAGTAAGAGTTTTTCCTAGCATATTATAATCAAGATTTTTTGCCAACCAATGTTTTATTTGACAGCTGTGTTTCTTTTTTACTGATCGTGTAGGTTCTACTTGTAGCAGTTTTTGGTTATACGGAAAGAAGTATATCAGAAATGTCTAAAATGCAGTGATCTTCAATGTCAGGAAAAATGAAACTATTTGTGGCCCGTTTGGATGAAGAAAATTCACTTTCATTTCATGAGTGTCCTGAAAGGCTTCCATGATGCAGGCAAGCCACCATTTTCCATCATCGTGCACTGTGACGTAACCTGAGAGTTTCCTGTTAAAAGTTGGTGTCAATTTTGAAATAGCTGACTCGATACGGTGTTCCTCGCTAAGGCTGAATTCGCGTACTTGAAGAGCAGTTTCAGAAATAGGGATGAAAGCATGAAGTTTTTGAGTTCCAGCCGTTTGAGTTGGGTTTTGGCCGTTTTTAACCTTTTTTCCAGATTTCGTTCTTCCTCATCATACGCTTCTTGGATCACGTAACCGAACTTCATTTCATTCAAAACATTTTCAGCAAAGGCGAAAAGATCTTTTGGAGAAATAATTTGACTGTCGTAAGGTCTACGCAGGCTCTCACGTGTTGCTTCTCGTTTGACTGTACCTCCCACGCCATCTGAAGGGCCCTTGCCATGACTTGTGGCAAAAAATGCCATTCTGCGTCAATACCATACTCTGATTTGTGACGACATAGGTTTATGAAGGCTTTGCAATTCTTATATTGGCCAGCGCAACCGTCTGAGAAATAGTAAAGTTTCTTTACATTTCCAAAGCTTGATTTCAAGTGTTCAATGAGCATTCTTTGGAAGAGGTGGACCGAGACAACGTCGTGAGTATTGCTTTCTGATATAATCGTGAACGAATCGTGGTTAAATTTGCCATCGTCCAATTTGAAATAGTAAACCCAGGGGTGAATTGTCGCTTGAGAGCAGTTCCAATGGAATCCTTGGGCCGCATCCTGTATGACAAATGAATAGTTCTCTGAGACGTCTCCAATAATGACAAATTCTCCTTCACCGATTTCGTCTTTCTTATTTTTCAGAAACTGAGATTGGGCCTTGGCAATGAAGTCGTGTCTCACTAATTTCACTGCGCGTTCACAGAATTGTTTAATGAATTCTTCCAAAGGCAGGACCATGGAGCTCAGTTCAGATCTGTCGGTGGATGTCCACTGTTTAAACTGAATTTCATCAATGTCCTCGAGTTCATAAGCACTCAGTAGCTTGGTTTTGAAGTCTTCAATTTATGGGCAACTTTCACAAGTTCTGAAATAACATGCCGGTTGTGCTGGGTTACAAACTATGCGTGCTATCACATGATTATCGCTAGGAAGTTCGGCTATCTGTGGCATTTTGGAACCAAACGTTATGAGTTTCACATTTTTAAGTATCGTACATACACATACACTGTGTGTACCGCCTGAACCGGCCAGGGCACACTCCGAGGGACGGAGCATGGCGAACTTCGCGAATCCAACTTTCAAGCCAGGGTTCTTCTCTTTGAATTTCTGAAACAATTCCTTGAGATTGTTTAGTACCAGGCGCTTTTGAATTTTGTCTTTTCCATGTTCATTCCTGACCACCACACAGTCCTTTTTTCCCGGCATTATTCGGCTGACTTCATCACTTCGGTAAAATTCAGTTACGGCAGATTTCACTTTGTCAGGCAATATTTTACCCTGTTTGGGATTTGGAGACGATAGCATACCATTTTCTTTCTCTAAAGTTTTGGCTTGTACGGCCATTCTTTGGGAGCAACTGAATTCACTCATCATCCCTTTGATGCTCATATTCCGAGCAAATATTGTCAGTATACGTATTTGCTCTGAACGGTTCGAAACAACGTATTTTTCTTTCAGGCTTTTGATCACCTCTGGCATGCAGTTTTCACCACATTTTGACACTATTTTGTGTTTTCTCCGCAGTGCTTGGTCCAGCAACTGGTTCTAATTTCTTTCGCACAGAATCTTCCACTTTACATCGCTTTTCAGGAATGTACCCTGGGTTCCTTTCCGCCTTTCGTTTGTCGAATGGGCTTTCGCCTATCATCAATAACGACTGGTTTAATAGGTCAACTTCTGCTTCTCGCTCAAAAACCTCCTCATCCTCATCTGTCAAAATAGATTTTGCAATGCCTTCGATAGTACCTTCTGATGATAATTTCGAACTGGTCGAAGATGATTCTTCAATACGCTCTGGTGACAACTGAGTTTTTTTTTTTCTGCACGAAGTACAAAGTTTGTGATCTTTTTTTTAACCTTTGAAGAAAATTTCATCAACATATCATTTGACACATTGCGAAGATCTTTTCGTCGTTTTGTTTTATGGCAGCTGAACGGATCGCAACAGTATTTTCGGAACTCCTTTCGATCTTCAGTCGCCATGATTACTGAAAAATATGCAAAACTGAGATTAGCCCATTTATAACTTAATTCGATGATGGTTATACAAAAAATGTACACTTAAAAATCAATATACACAATAGGCAGAATAATTTTTCGCAAATGATGCTATATATATATATATATATATATATATATATATATATATATATATATATATATATATATATATATATATATATATATATATAATAGTCCAGAGATGATGATTGTCAATTTCAGACATAAAGTTGCCTGCCAGCTGGTGACGTCATTGGAACGATGATGGTAAACGTCGCCCAATGTCGAATCAAGAATTGGTGATATGTGGACCCCGAACAATAAAACAATCATCACACTTGAACCCATTGAGATCCCATTTTAATTTATGCTGAGGTGTTGGAGTATAGGAGTATACATCACTATTCTGAAGCGAAAACGCTTTTGGGGTCCAAGGTGTATGCCAGATTGGAGTATAGGAAGGGGTATTCGCACACGAAAAAAATCAGGATCATCGGTTTGGCTTGGGGTGGGGGCCCAAGGTCAAAGAGCACCCCAAACTATAACTTTTTTTGAATTACTGTTTCGGAGTGATTTTACTTTACGCGATTTGAAAGATCTCGCTTTTACGAGTATTTTGATACCAAGATCATCCAAATCGGACCACGACAACCTGTGATATGGCCACTGGAAGATTGTGGGTCAACCGGGGGTGCCCAAATTGGGGGGGGGGGCTAAAATGGGCCCCCAGGTCTGAAAATTAACACTGTTTTACCATGGATACAAATACTTGCACAAAAAAAAGAGTGAAATCTGAGACGATGTGTCACAATTTTGCTGAAAAATGTGTACACTTGACATGGAACGCCCCTTTTTGTTTGTTTTGTTCAGCACAATTTTGGGGCTTGCAGGATAGCCCACATGTATGTGTACTCGCCTCTGAGCTGTCTCGCCTGGGTTTGAATCTTGGCCCAGCTGTTGATTGTCACCCATGTATTTCACAGGGAGGGTGAGGCCATCGATGTGTGTGTCATCCACGGATGGATGTTAAACTGTGCGTCCTGTCTGCTGGCATGAGTTGGCAAACGTTAATAATCCCACGTTGTCTTACTGAAAGAGTCGGCGAGTCATCACTGACACCTTTCCTAAATTTCAAATGCCTGTCACCTCGTGCCAAATGTCGGACCTGGCCGACCGTTTCTTGAAAGACCGAAATTGTTTCTCGGCCAACCCTACATGAAGGTATGAATAATTAGTTTAGTTGTAGAACGGCATGGTATTTAATTGCAAATTCATAATTTGGCTTTGGTTATTTGATCTATCGTGGTGAAGGCTGGGCGGTTGGTGAGTGGAAGGCACACAGAAAGGTGTGGTGAAGAAGGCTATTTATTTTGGTTTTCCCTCTGAACATTTGTTTACCATTTTCAGATGCGTGTAGGAGAAGTACATATTTGCCCAACATCCCTCAGCGTTTATCCTTGATGGCCTGCCGCAATTCTTGCTGAGGCTGCTTGAATATTCCACTGTGATTAGTGTTTTATGAGGCATTTGGTCAATCAGAAGGATTTTCTTAGCTTCCCATAAAAGAGGCCATGGTCTTCTTGCTGGCTGAGTATTCTGCGCTGAATTTATTGGGTGTAGTTAGTTGATCCCTTGTGCTTCCATTAAATGTATTCAAATTTGGTTTTGGGATCTTGGTGGTCAAGCCACCTTTCGTCACCAGTCAAGAGATGATTGATAAAGTTGGCTGGATCCGAATTGAACAATTCGAGAAGTTTGCTACATGATGACAGCTGTTCCTGTAGATTGAGTGCTGAAGTTTCAGACTTACCAATCTTGCTGTGTGCTGGACCTGCCCAAGTGTTCACACAGATGATGGTTGATGCACTTCTCGTGTGTATCTCAACTTATCTTTTTTCACCAAACAAAAGCATTGTCTGACTCAACTTGTTGTTCTACATCACTATTCTGAAGCGAAAACGCTTGTTTTTATTGAAATAGTGAGTATTTTAGCTTCAAAAAATGCCTTGAGAAATTCCAAGTTCTGGATATTTTTGCGACAACGTACTTATCATCCAATGATTAGTACCTCGACCTGGGCAGCAATTTGTTTGTTTGTTTATTAATTAATTAATTTATGATCGTTAACGGTCACATCCACTGACTCTTGAGTTCGGGTTCGTTTTCAAGGGACACTTGCCCACTGTTGAAGTCATCCACTCATTTGGCAACTGTAGATAGAATATGAGGCCTGAATTCACCATGTGCATTCACCATATGTCCGTAGATTTCTTTAGAGCTGGCATCCTCGCATAAAAGTTTGATGACTCCTTGATGTTCAATTGTAGTAATCATATGATGTTGCAAACTTCTGAATTGCACACTGAAACGACAACATTAGATTAACGAAACCAATGGCATACAACAAGCAAACATCACCAATTACTTGATAAACTGCTTCTCTTTTGTTCATTAATATCCCCAATGCAAAAGCGATCTCAATACAACTCTTATAACTTGGTACTCATGTTAACTTGATGGATATTCCATGCACAGTGATTTGGATTTGCACCTTTGTATCTTACCACATAGGTGCACACATTGCCTTCGCACCACCAGGCCGCAGATTTGAGCGGCCCAGATTTCAGCCAGGTTATCTGAAGCCATACTTTGTGCTGAGCGCAGCATCTCTCGTGGCTGCCTGTGCGTTGGCCTTGAAACCGAATGAGACTTGCCTGGACTTGTGCTCGGCTCCTGGTGGAAAAGCGATCACTCTGCTCCATTGCACAACTCCAGGTGCTGTATACTTCTTTACATTTTCACGAATGTTCATTCCGAATTGAGTTTTTCTGGGTTAGCTTTAAAAAAGAATAAAGGTTTAAATGGGGGTTTGTTCCATGCATTGTGGAACCAACTGATCTCGTGTGTATTCAGGCATTCACGTGTGCAAAACTATTGATGTTGATGTTGAAGTTTGTGAACGTTTTGTTGCTGTTTTAACATTAAAATACAAATATCATGGAGGAACAAAATACCAGAAGCTGATGGGATTTTGGACGATGCTGGACAAAGATGAGCAACCAGATATTTGACCTTTCTCCAAGCTTCACTTGAATGATTAAAAATCATATGATGCAAGAGTAACTTGTGGTTTTGTATAATTGGTCAAGATGAAACTTTCAAAATGAAGTAATCCGCCCCAGAATGCTCAATGTGCATGTGCAGAAATCCCAGGAAACTGTGGTGTTCGGGGCACCGTAAAGTATATCATGTGTGCCAGATAGGGATTGTTATGTAAAATGGCTCACAAAGATTCCAAAAGAAGCCAAAATATTTGGAAACGTATTGGTGAGAAAGGTGTGCTTCTGTGCAATGAAAGAGTTGGTGAACTTCCTGAACTTTCCCAAAAAGTTGACAGCTTGAATCTCCCCATGTTGCAAAATCGCAAGGACGTGACCTGAAGGTTCGAAAGTTTGGAGGCGAACGCATTGTACCCAAACCTTCGAACATCGCAGCGAGTGAGTGGACTTTGAACCTTGTGGGATTACCTTATGTGAACGTGTCCAGCTTGGCAATTTATTTTATGCATGTCTTCAATAGAAAAAATACGATGCCGTCATTACCAACGTTCAGGTGGACTTCCCGGAGGGAGACACCGGATTTGGTTTCGTTGCTTCGTGACATAGATGGGAAGGTCAAATCTGGGGTTTCTGAATTCACAAGGAAAGTTTAAAATGATCTTTACTATTACTCATGTTGGGGAGGAGAAGGGGGTGTGAGTGGGAGCTGTGTGGGCTGCGAGTGCCGTCACAAATATATATATATATATATATATATATATATATATATATATATATATATATATATATATATATATATATATATATATATATATATATATATATATATATATATATATATATATATATATATATATATATATATATATATATATATATATATATATATATATATATATATATATATATATATATATATATATATATATATATATATATATACATATATATATATATATATATATATATATACATATATATAAATATATATATATATATAAATATATACATATATATATAAATATATATACATATATATACATACATATATATATATATATATACATATATATATATATATACACATATATATATATATACATATATATATATACATATATATATATATACATATATATATATATATATATATATATATATATATACACACAGTGGAAAATCGATATAACGCTCACCGGTGGGGTCCAAAGCAACTCGGGCGTTATAAATTATACAGCGCTATACTGATGCAATGAAAAATATTTTATATTTCATACAAACCAGAGTCAAAACACGTGGACATGTACGTCCGCCATCTTGGGTTGATGACGAAGCGGTCAAGTTATTTTCTTTTTTTAAACAAAAAATAAACACAGGAATTGAATGCATATAGAATATATTTTATTTTTTTATGTACAATCGAACATTACTGACAAAATAAAAAATACAAAATGTTCATTATCACAGAAATCGGTGAAATATTTTACGCTTCCTTAATCACAAAACGGATACAGAATTTATATCTTGAAGAATTCGGAATTTATTTCTTGAATAAATCGGTGATCTTGGTTGGTTTCATGGATGCTCTTGAGAGTCTTCGGGTGTCATCCAGAAGGATTTTAACCTGGTGTATCTTCAAACGAAGATTGGGGCATTCCTGCTCATCCAAGGACTCCAACCAACAACGACCATCAAGGAAAGACTGTTCAGCTTTGGTGTGGAGAGGCTTGGGCAGAGGTTCAACTGGTGCCTCTTCTTCTTCCGACTCCTCTAGGGGTTCCTCTTCCTCTCCAGTTGACAGCTGTTCTTCTCTGAGCAGTTCTTCAGCCAGGTCTCTTTCTTCTTGATCAACCCAGGCCTGGAGAGCATCAAGAGCTAATGTGCCAGGGGCGAGGTTGAGGGCCGTGATGGCAAACCTGCCCACCTCCTCCTTGGAGAACCCATTGAAGTCTTCTTCATTATCAGACTTGGGAGGACCTAGGCCTTTCCTCCAGCAGTTAATGATGGTGTCCTTGGTGACCTTCTCCCAGGCTAGCCCTGCAAACTCCATCGTCTTCTTAACGTCCATGGCCTTGAGGAAGACGGTCATCTCTTTCTGCTCCCTGGCCCTAGCTTCGTATAATTGATCTTTGTAGAATAGCTTGAAACAGTTGATGACCCCCCCTGGTCCAAAGGCTGGATCTTGCTGGTGGTGTTCTTGGGCATAAAGGAAGTGAAGATCTTCCCATCCTTGGACTTTAAGATGTCTCCTGATGGATGAGATGGGGCGTTGTCAATGAGGAGGATAGCTTTCTCTTCTTGCCCAAGCTTTCTCAGGTGCTTCCACACAGCAGGGCAGAACCTCTGGAAGAACCAGTCCTTGAAACAGGCTCCTGTCATCCAAGCCTTCCTGGTGTTGGTGTAAATGCAGGGAAGGAGGGATCTGTTGACATGGTGTAGACACCTGGGGTTTAGTGACTTCCCTATGACCAACGGGGTCATCTTCAGAGACCCTGACCTGTTGGCACAGAGAAGGAGGCTGACTTTGTCCTTTGGCTTCTTGTGTCCAGTCTTTCTTGATGGGTTGTCATCCAGGTCCATAGTTCTGTCTGGAGGGGTCTTGTAGTACAGACCAGTTTCATCTGCATTGAAAACCTGGTCTTCTGTAAAGTTGTTGTCTTTGATTAGTTCATTGAAGACAGAGAGGTAGTTCTTGGCAGATTCAAGGTCTGCAGACTTGGCCTCTCCATGTTGTTGGTTCATGTGGACCCCATGTCGATCCTGCCAGCGTTGCAGCCACCCCCTGGTTAAGCTGTTGTCAGCATCTTCACCTCTCTCTTCCTTGTGAAGATCCTTGTTGATCTTCTTGGCCTGATGTAGGAGGATGGTGGCTGAGATGGGTATGTCAAGCTCTCTAGACTTGCAGAACCAATTGAATAGTTCTTGGTGCAATTCCTGATCCCTCCCAAGCTTGACCCTCTTCTTCTTCATCCCTTCACTGGATTTGACAGTGACGATGAAGCTCTTGATGTTCTCTTCATCCTTCAATCATCCTCTTAGAGTTGAACCGGCGATGCCTGTATCCTTGCTGATGGTCGCTTGAGTTTCACCATTCTGTATCCGTTTAATTATGTGTAGCTTCTCTTTGGAATAACACTTCCGCTTCGGCATGGTGGCGCTGAACTGAACAGAGCAAACAAAACTAAAAATTTGAAGATTTCTTGGCTGGTAGGTGATGAAGATGTCGAAGAACTGGTACAGGAGATGTAACGGGAGCTTAGATTTAAGTTGTTGACAACTCTTCCGAAAGGATGTGGGTGGTAGAGCACGCGAACAATAGTTAATCTTGTACAGTACAGTACTGTACTTACGTTGTGTACTGTGTTGTATGGTGTTAGAAGGGAACATGAACGTGAGTTACAGGAGATACGGATGCTATGATGATTTGAATTGAATTGAATTGATTTTGTTCATCTCAGCTTCGCCATTTATACGGGAAAGGTGCGAGAAGATGACAGCTCGTGAGTATTTTCACACCACATGTCAACTCAACACGGCGTTGACAGCTGGAATTTTTTTCGCCAATTATTAGCGCTATTTTGGACTAACTGTCTCTCTTTTCTCACTTTTTTGCCTTTAAACATGAAATAGTAGTATTTTTTGGGGTCCAAGGTGTATGAGCGTTATATCAATTTTCCACTGTGTGTATATATATATGTATATATATATATATATATATATATATATATATATATATATATATATATATGTATGTATATATGTATATATATATGTATGTATGTATATATGTATATATATATGTATATATGTATATATGTATATATATATATATATATGTATATACATATATATATATATATATATATATATACATATATACATATATACATATATATGTGTATGTATATATATATATATATATATATATATATATATATATATATATATATATATATATATATATATATGTATGTATGTATGTATGTATATATATATATGTATGTATGTATATATATGTATATATATGTATGTAGGTTTATATATGTATATATATGTATGTATGTTTATATATGTATATATATGTATGCATGTATATATATGTATATATATGTATGTATGTATATATATGTATATATATGTATGTATATATATGTATATATATATATGTATATATATATATATATGTATGTATGTATATGTATGTATGTTTTGTTTGGTTTTGTGGTCAAAAGAGAAATTGCACTTGATTTTTCCATCTATTGATGAAAGGAGAAGTGTGCGTGTGTGCTTGCACGCATTATCCACTGCCACCTCAAGCTTTTATTCACAAGAAATGGTATGAACTCGACACCCCTCGTCCACAGATAGTTCTTGTATTGTTCTCTTTCTGTCAGTCTGATTTGCATTTAGGAACAGAACAATTATGGTTAACAATTTTGAAGTTGCAACAGTCACCTAAATGCTGAAAATTATGTTTGAAAGAGATTTGAATTACAGATTTTGTGCTCCCATTGGTCGGCTAAGAGTGTCCGGTGAGCAGAACCGGGTCACCGAAAATACACAAACAGCGATTGCTCAAAAGTCCTCGTGAGCATTCATACTTCATTTTAAAAGTTGTGTATTCAGAACCTTTTACAAGATTTTCAATATTTCAAATGTTTGCCACTTTTATTATCTATTGAAAAACTTTTCTGCCGCTATTAAAAAAAGATGTGGTGGAGGGGAGGAATAAAAGGGGTGGGAGGGGGGGGTTGGTTGATATTGCAATCGGTGTCTCTGTCTGTCTCCGTCACGTGATCTAAACGGTTTGGCAGAGTCACCAAATTTGGTAGTTGTGATTACCACATGGCAAGAAAGTGTGAGCGCAGTATAATTTTTGGCCCTGCCCATGGGGCCCTGGGGTGGGGTCAAAAGGTCAAATACCAAATAATGCAATTCCAACTACATTTTAAAATTCAACTTTGTACATGTAATCAACATTGGGGTACATATGAAATGGGTAACGAGGTTTTTTTTTGGATTTGACCCCTGGATAATTCCCCAGGAGGTTCAGACCAGTCACAGGGGGGTATAACGGGTAAATTTTTAAAACTCAATTTGATAAATTGGATCATTCCAAGTGGAACTTTTTTCCCCACTTTCAACCTTTCTTTAGGTGTGAAGCGTGGTGATTTGTGATGGCGCGCTATTGACTTTGCTCTAGTTTTCTATTTTCAAATGGGTCCGTTTGTTCAATTGGCCTTCACTAGATTATTCAGCCCCCAAAGGCATGTCATTCATTTTTTAAATTCACTTTTCATTATCTCAATCCACTTAGACCTGTGCTGTTCCTCCATTGTCATGACCCATCTCAGCACTGCTTTGCTGCAATGAACCATCTTCCCTGCGGAACCTGCGCCTCAGACACACGCTGGAGTCATATGTACCACAGGAGGTTCTTCAATCGATGGTTCGTATCACAGCGAAGGATGGCTGTTGGTTTGGCAGCGCGCAGCCAGAAACCTTCGACCGGGTGAGCTGGCGAGCAGGCCTGGGAACCTCCAGCCCAGAAACTGCAGTATTTTGGAAGCATCTAGTGAGATTGGGATTGGAAGGACGTAGCTTGCTTTTAACAATGAAGTACCAATTTAAAACTTTACTTCTAAGTTGGAATAATATAAAAGGCCTAATTCATCCAAACATACTTTTAGACTTGTATGATTCCTTGATGCTTGTGAAGGAAGATATGTCATAAAGTGTGTTATGAAATATCTTTTGAGTGTAAATTTTTATCATGTGCAAATCATTTTTCCTTTTGTGTAATTTTTTGAGCATTGAATTTGGAAATTTTGCGTGCTGACACATCAAATCTGATACATAAGAAAAAAAATCACAAATCCATTGCAAAGCATCCGTAAATGAAAATATATTTAAATGAAAAAACAAAACAAAGGCAGGTGAGCAACCTGAGACAATGGGGAATCATGGTCCAACCAAAAGTAAACTATCTACTCAGCTGATTTAAGCAATACACGAGCAGACCCGGTCTCTGGCAACATTTCACCCGCTTCACTCTCGGCTCCTCAGGCCAATAGACTTTACTTCCAAGTTGTAATAATATAAAAGGCCAAATGCATCCGGACATTTTTATGACTTTTATGATTCCTGAATGGTTATGAAGCATTAAGGGTTCGTACCAGTCTACTTTTAAAAATGTATCATCCCAAATGCCCTAATCTTATGATATATATATATATATATATATATATATATATATATATATATATATATATATATATATATATATATATATATATATATATATATATATATATATATATATATTGTTAAGCCTGGTGTTGGCGCAGTGGTTAGGGCAGCAGCTTGGGATCCAAAAGGTCCTGAGTTCAAGCCCCGTTGGGCCACTGAATTAATACACCAGGGGGTTGACTCAGCCTGTCATCCTTCCGAGGTCGGCGAAATGAGTAGCAGTATACTGGGCCGGTGTATACCCCGGTTAAAATAGGTGTACCATTTCCCTGTGTTGTAAGAGGCAACTAGGGTTGCGTCAGGAAAGGCATCCGGCATAAAACATGTGCCAAATCACTATGCGGATCATACGGATGATCCGCTGTGGCGACCCCGAACGGGAGCAGCCGAAAGAAGAAGAAGAAGAAGATATATATATATATATATATATATATATATATATATATTTATTTATTTATTTGCAAACGTCTGCTTTTTAGTCGAATCGCGGCTGTACGCCCACCGGACAGACAATTCAGTCGCGACTTTCCGAAACAACACCGAAAACCAGTCACGGGTGTGCTCCAAGCGCACACCATGGCCTAGTCAATATTCTACCCGCGTGCGACAGGGTCAATCGCCGAATTGTCGATATACCTAATTATTCGCGTGGGCAGCCTACTGAGAGACCGTAACTCAGCGAGGTCTGCTTGGACACGAACTGCTTAAGCGGTTCGTTCCGTTCTGGGATAACCGAGCGGGATATTATCGCGAGACCTCGCTGGACCCGATTCTTTTATCGGCTATCAAAAAGCCCGCTATTATTCCAAAGGCAAGATAGCAGTTCAATTGGCGAAAAAGGACCCAACGAACGGGTGACATTTAAACAAGCACATTTATTATTTACACGTATACAATCAATCATGCAATGAATTGGCGGGAAGGGACAAGTCGCGAGCAAGACAAAGCACTACAACCGTCTATTATTTATTATTCATAAGCACTTAACAGTTCTACTTGCGGGACACGGTGCCACAACTTCACACAAATAAACAAGGAAAGACCCCCTCAAAGACAAGGGGGTCAGACTGGACCCGTAGGCCTTTATTACGTGGAGCTTGGCAGACCGAAGGAGTTCCACCAGACTGTTGCAGGTTACCTCCACCCTCGTGGTGCCTCGATGGGGCGACCCGCGACGTCCTGTCCCCATGGCAGCTAGCGTAGCCGCGGTTGAGCCCTGGCCTTGCCAAGCGTCCAGGTGATTCGGGCCTCAGCCGGCGACGCGTTGAGAGGAACGAACGGGTCTTGATGCTCTTCCAAAGTTGATGCTCTTTGTAAGAACCCATCTGTTCCTCAGCGATGCTCGAACTGTCCCGAAGCCCGATCACCTCAGACCGTTTGGCGCTGGCTGGCGAGCTCTCTCCGGCTCTCTCCACACGAATGCGCAGGTCTGCGCGGCACAGCAGGTTTGGCCACGCTCTCAGCTCGCGTGTCCTCCGCTCTCCTGGACTTCTCCCCTGACTGTGTTCTCCAGACTCCAGACTTCACCGACTGACTCCATCGACTCGCGAACTGGTGCTCCGCTCGGCCTTTTATAGGGCTCGAGAGACGAGATCTGACCTCCGCTCTCCGACCTTCAACCCCCACTGGCCCCACCCCTTTCTCTCTTTTGATCCGAATTCCGAGGCGAAGCTTCCACAGAGCGGACGTGCGCGAGATCACCAGACTTGCGCGGAGAGCGGACATGCGCGAGATCACCAGACTTGCGCGGAGAGCGGACGTGCGCGAGATCACCAGACTTGCGCGGAGAGCGGACGTGCGCGAGATCACCAAACTTGCGCGGTGAGCAAACCCCCGCGTGTGCCTGCAGCGATGCCGTTCGATGCGGACTCGCCGCGGCTGGTGCAAAAGATGGCGTCGCTTCGAGGATGAAGTTGAGGCGATGTTATTCGGGTTGGTCTATTGGGGGAGATGCGGTTTAGGAGATGGTGGGGAGATGTCGTTGTTATGAAGGCGGTGTGGAGAGGGTAGTTGGTGGTTGACGTGCGTGGAGAAGGTGGTTGGTGGTTGGCGTTGTGGTTGGTCCAAAATAACGATAGTAAAGAAAAACGGCTAACTCAAAGATCACAGCCCTGTCCACACGGATAAAGCCCATTAAACAACGGTGGGGAAATCTAACTGAACATGGACTTATCGGCATAACTGAACTAAGGACCTTTATGGTGTTCTGCGAATTTCCACAGCTGTAACAATATATAGGCACTTCCAACCAAAAAGAGTAACAAGATATACTCTGCTAATTTAAGGAATAAGCAAGAGCAGATCTGGTCTCAGGTGATGTTTCACTCGCTTCCCATCAAGCTTCCTGAGGCCAATAGACCCTGAGCCTCGGCATATGTCCACTTTTATTACCTCCACCACCGATGATGGAAGGAGGTTATGTTTTCACCCATGCCTGTCTGATTGTTACTTGCAAAATCGAAGATTTTTGAAGTATATTGGTCAGTCGATTTTGTTAGTCTGTGTTTGTTTTCCAATGACCTACAAGTCACAATTCTAAACCGATCGTCATGAAACTTTATCAAGTTGTAGAGGTAGTCTTAACTGAGAAGCCCATTGATCTTGAGGTCAAATTTCTACAATCATCATTATTCATCCAATTGACTTGAAAATTAAACAGCAATTGCAAAGTGCATTACTGAATTGGGAAACTTTTTGAGATCAAAAGGTCGAAGGCCAACTCGAGGGCAAACATCTCAAATCATCAATTTCAATCTGAAAAATAATTAATTTTCATCCGATTGACCTGAGCTTTGATTAAGGCTTTCAATTTTATCTTGATGAAATGGTTACTTTGAATCCATGGCAACCGTTGGAGAGGGGGGGTGGGGTGGGGTGGATTTTGCAAGTGTGGTGCTCTGCACGTCTTTTTCTTGTTTTTGTTTGTGTGCAAGATATCAAAGTTGTAGATGGATTCGGATAACATTTTGTGGGCAGGTTGGGTGTGTGATGAGGACAAACTGATTGATTAGATTTTGGTGTCGATCCGGATCCAGATGCGGCTATGAAAATTTAAGTGATTCTTCACCACAGAGATCGGCCAAAAAAACGATACATCACACGATATCTCAAAAAGACTGATTTGAATGGAACTTGGTGGATACGGGTGTGTGATAAGGACGCCTTGATTCAATTTTGTTGAAGATCCCAATCCGAGAATTTTTTGAATTTTCAGTGTTTCTTCACCATTGAGAAATGGGGCTAAAAATGGCATTTTGCATGATATTCAAAAATTTATTGGCCTTGATATGTTCTATTGTATCAGGCATTGTGTGGCGGAGGTCTGTACTCTGAGTGTTCTTGTTCCTGATGTGACCGCTCATTTCTGGTCACTTGCCGGTGCGTGAGGTCAAATGCGGGAGTCTTTTTATCATGATAAACCTCAAGCAAATAAATGTCGAATTTCATCATTGCTGAGCAGGTGTGCGTGCATTTCACCCAGTTTTATCTTGGTGATAGGTTTTCTGAAAACTTGCCGAATGAGGCTCTGCAAATGAGTGAGGGCCTCACTTAAATATGCAGTTTTTTAACAGGCAAGAGCGAGCTATGATAATTTGCCGAGGATTACCTATTTGAGAAAATATAAGCTATAAAAATGGTTTGTGTTTTGGATTGTTTTGTGCAGACACAGCTATAGAAATTTCAGTTTGTGACACGGGAAGCAACGAGCTGGCTTGCGTGGTCCAAGGTGAAAGCCAGAGGTTGTCAAATTGCCAACACAGACTTGCAGTTTTATTTTTGTCTGTCTTCATGCCAGGTGCTGGCTGATGTGCCGTGCTCCAATGACCGCAGCTGGCTGTACAACTCTGAAACCGACAAGGTGCGCGAACGCATTGCACGGAGGTCTGACTTGCCAGCTCTACAAGCTAACTTGTTGCAGTAAGGGAGATTGGATGCAAATCTTTCTAAATACCTTTTTTACCTTACGGGATGGCACGTCGTCCGTCCGTCCATCCACAAATACTTGCAACTTCTTCTCTGAAACTACATATACGGTTTTGATGAAACTTTACCACACCATTCATCACCCTGTGTGTACCAAAGTTTGTTCATGGCATTTGAAAAAATGGGGCCCGAAGGGTTCTACGGGGGTTGCCCCCCAAAATAGGTATTTGCTTTCTTCTCAAACTACTTGACCACAACCTTCATCACTCATGATGTACCAAAGTTTATTCACGGCATTAAAAAATCGGGGTCTGAGGGGGTCTGTGGAGGGAGCTTATGGGGGGAGGGGCAGGGGTTGCCCCAAAGAGGTATTTCCTTTCTTCTCAGAAACAACACAATTCCGATGAAACTTGATTACAATCGTCATCACCCGTGATGTACCAAAGATTGTTCATGACATTAGAAAAATTGAGCTCTAAGGGTGTATAAAGTTGGGGGGAGGGGAGGGGGGTTGCCCCCCCCCACCATAATATACATTTGCTTCCTTCTCTGAAATTACACACACAAGTTCAATGAAATTTGATTACGACTTTCATAACCTGTGATGTATGAAAGTTTGTTCCTGCCATTAAAAAAATTGATGTCAAAGGGGTTCCATTAAAGGGGGGGGTTGGATTGCTACCAAAAATAGGTATTTGCTTTCTTCTCAGCAACTGCATATACAATTCCGATGAAACTTGACCACCACCTTCATCACCCATGATGCACCAAAGATTGTTCACACCATTCAAAATATCAAGTTTTAGGGGCATCTTTGGGGCAGGTTACCCCCCCCAAAATACGCATTTTCTTCCTTTCTTTCGAAGAAACCACACACAAATCCGATTAACATTGACCACCATCTTCATAACCCTTAATGTACTAAAGTTTGTTCAAGCCATTACAAAATTGGGGTCTTAGGGGTTCTTTGGGGGGGTGTGATTTTCTTCCCAAAATATGTATTTGCTTTCTTTTCTGAAACCACACACACAATTTCGATGAAACTTGAACACAACCTTTACCAATGTGACGAGACGACCCGTGAACCCGTTGGGTTCCTGTTGTGACAGCGGTTGATAAAAAAATCATTTCAAAAAAAAATAAGAAGAAAAAAGATAGCTCCAGCGAACGATACCGCTGAGGTTGTTTGCATTGAACAAATAATCTCGAAGAGTACTTGACTGAATCGGGAATTGATTTTTTTTTTTAATTTTAAAATACTTTTGTCTCCGTTACATATTTTGTGGGTCATCCATGTTTACTAATGGTTCCACTACCAGATGAGTGCTCAGGGGTATTGCCCCCAAGTTTGTATACAGAGTTGAGCTTCGTGGAAGAGCGAGAACACTGAAGGGATGAGGATGCCACAGCACAAAAGGAACAAAAGAAAGGGAGGGTGTGGAAGTGGGGGGGGTGGGGTGGAGAAAACACCAACAGCAGGATTGAAGTACAAAATGGAAGGAGACTTGGACAAATAATGGGTGTGGAGAGTAATGAGGACATGGGGTGGACAAAAACTGTGGATGATCCCCAGTCAGTGGCTCGCTTTGGAGGCCAAATTTGAAATGTGGTTTGCCCAAAAAAGTACATGGCTGATGGTGAGACCCAGTAGTTTGAGTGACTGAACTTCCTCAAGAGGATTGTTAAGAAAGTAGATGGGTGGGTTTGCAAAACAGTCCAGAGAGAGAGATAGAGTAATATTGAGATAGATATGCCTGGATTTAAAGACATATTCCAAGTGTTTGTCCAGTTAGTGATTTTTGTCAGGATTTACACATCAAAAAGGAAGAGGCTACTGCCTGCCTATCAGAAGGATGAGGGATGTCATGGCAGAGGGTGGAGTCATCAGAAAATAAAGTGGAATTTCCCAGTGAGAGCAATCTTTGATGAAGATGAGGAATGGGATTGGGCCCAGAACACTGCCTTGGTGCACTCCAGCATTAACAGAGAGAGAGGAGATGAAAGGATTGTGTTGAGATTTCCACTCTTCTCGGTGTGACAAGTCAAGATGACTGTATAACTTGGGTTGTTGTTGCTTTGAAGGAGTAACAAATAATTTGATGGTTGTGATCTGACGTTCATAATTTGGTACAGCTTTTACCGTCTGCTTGGTTCAACGTCTCTGCTTATTGACTGGTGCCGTATTGTCACTTAAGCTTCATTTACAGCTCCGCACTGCGGACACTGCGTCCAGGTGGCACGGTGCTTTACGTGACCTGCACTCTTAACCTGTTGGAGAATGATGGTGTCATCGATGCTGTGTCCAAAGAAAGTGGGAATGTTCAGGTAATTGGGCTTCACTTCCTAATTTTTAATTCTTGGAGATGGAAATTAATCATCATTAAGTTGCTCATGGCATTTTTGGAACATTCCAGAATAATCAGGTTGCTCAGATAACAAATGGCAATCATAAACAATGGTTGTTAAAACTTCCATTCACACTGTAGGTAATGTTCTGCAAGCATTTTGCAACACAGTCCAGTGTCACAAAATATGTGTATTCTTTCATACCAATGAAGACTTTTCAGGAAGAATGATCAGCTGCTCTTATTATTATTATTTTTTGTGCTGATAAAATATAACTTCAAAACCATCTTGATTTGCAACCGGTGACATTTATACAATGAAATTAGGTGCAACAGTCCTGCATGATGTTTCCCGACATTGAGTAGTTTTCAGATGTCAGAGTCTGGAGTGTGAGCCGGTGCGGTGGAAGGTTGGGGTGAGGTTGGGTGAGGGTGCACATCGATGTATAAGATTTTATTTGGGATTTGAAACTGGTACCTGATAACTATGCATCACTCACTCGGATGGTATTTGCGAACAAGCCAATCTGCTTATTTAATTGAAAGACCCCTGCCTTTTCTCATCCTTCCATGTAACAGAACCTCACTGGCTGGTTTGAGTTTCAGGGACAAATGCTTGGTTAGTGGTGCAACAGAGTTTCAGTAGTTGGGCATGACCTTGCGCATATTCACAGGTTGAAGACCCATCTCCTGTCCTCTCTGCGTTTCCCGGCATGTTTCGTGTGTTTGGTCCTGGGCATGAAATCGCTCGCCATGGCATACTACTTCTTCCCACAGAGGCATATCCCTGGGGTCCCCTCTACTTGAGTCGACTCCGTCGCTCCCACTGAAGCGAACCTTTGCATCCTCATTTCGACCAATATTGCAGTGTTTTGATTTTTGGGCACTGAAGTAGGTTCTGCAAATGGCATTTTTTGGGTGCTTTGATGTAAAAAGTAAAATATATTTTCCAGGATCATTTGTTTCTTTGCAGTGTGTGTGAGGTACATCGTGCCAGAGTCGAGACGGGTTCAAAAATATAATATTGGTCTAAGTGTCATCGTGGAGCTGATACATGAATCAAATGCATGACAAAGACATTAGTAGACATCATCGTACTTTTAAACGATAAAAGCAAATAGACTATGGAGTCACACTGCAGAATTGTATTCATCATGTGTCAACAAACTATGGCTATTGAGGAAAGAAATCCAATCATGAAGTTGGATGTGCAATATGGAATGCTACATTTTCCTCACCCGAGCGAAACCATCCTGCAAATTCACAATATAGATCATAGCTTTGGTTGTCTCGGCACATGACCCACGCCAATAACTCCCACAAATTGGACCACCCATGTAGTGTATCAGTTTATGAATAATTAGGCTTCATTTATCACCCACATCTCTTAAACATGTTGCCCTCAACAGCAAGTATGCAGTCGGCAAGACCATCACACCTGAAGGTTGAACCATTGGAACCATGTTGTAATGGGCGAATCCTGATTCTACCTGCATTTCAATGATGGGTGTGTGTGAGTCTGGTGATTAGATTGGGAGTAATTCATTAATTGTGTGGCATAAGGCAGTATGTGTGATTGGGTTGATGGGGAGCCTAATTGTATTGGCTGGCATTCAAATTGGCTGGAAAACTGATGTCATTATTTGGTGGAGTGCTATGACTTGTTTCAGATACAAGGATGAGATCACTATTCCTTAATCCCCGCTCTGGCCCAAGCACAAGCCAAAACATAAATTTTGTGGATAACACACCCATCCACACCATGCGCATGTCAACGCTGAACCTCAAGTCAAAAGCATCACTCATATGGACTGGCCTGCCCCATATGCAGACTTTTATCTAGTTCAACACACTAGGGAAATCCTTAATTGGATTTGTGATTGCCAAGTTCCACCTACCATATTTTGATCAACCGGAAGGGGCCTTGGTTGAAGAATGGCTAACATCCAATGAGAACTGAATTGTCTACTTTGATCGAGAAAAGTATACAAGCTTGTATTGGGATCTGTAGTTAGCACACATGTTCTTTAATCCACTTTTGCCAATGTTGAGGGTGTGTACATGTCGGTCCTGGTCCTCTTCAAACAGAATAAGAACACGTTTGAACGAGCCATAAATACAATACAAGCATCAAACTTTTGCCCGATTGTTGGTGAAGTGTATCCTGTGGGTGGGATCTCGACCTGGGTTCCAAACATCATGAGCCATTTGTTCAGATTGGAATGTTGAACAGCTTTTATTTTCTGTCCTAAACATTTGATCAGAATCGAATAAATGAGGATTTGTAAATTGGATAGGAGAACTTAAGAATGCACTTGCTTTTTGTGGATCGATCTATCCATCTGTCTTGTTTATGTTCCTGGATTAAGTTTCCCAAAGGATCGATATTATTTCACCGTTACACTCTCGTACTTTTACTATTTCCCATTTAGCTTATCTTCCAATTTCTATTCTTCAACAGCTTTACTATATCATCTGTTGCATTTAACTGTTCTTTGAGGTCACTGCAGTCATTTAGAAGTATGGCTCCAGATATTTATTTTGCTCGATAGTCACTTTTGGAAACCTTTGTTTCTGTGGGTTTTTTTTAAATTTAAAATCTTTAGTCGATATCGAACATTATTTTCTCTAGCTTCTCTTACAAAAGCAAATGTAATATTGGAATAGGTCTAACTTTTTTTTTAACGTGTGATTAAAGACCCCATCCTATTTCTTTAGTGGAATACTTCCCTCAGCCATCATTCTTTTGAGTTGTAATTTGAGCTTTGACCAACTCTGTCAATGAGTTGATTCGTTTTTTTTGTTTTTTTAATACCTTCTCAGCCATCCATCCGTCCGTGCGTGCATCATAGTATATCGTTACTGTGATAGCTTGTGAACTGCAGAAGGGATTCCAACGAAACGTAGCGAAAGTATGAACTTTAATACAAATAAGAACCGATTCCATTTTGAGTTCAACAGATCAAAGGTCCTTCGAAAATCATTTTGCAAATCTAACTCGAGTTCGAAGCATCAAATGACACACACACACACACACACACACACACACACACACACACACACACACACACACACACACACACACACACACACACACACACACACACACACACACACACACACACACACACACACACACACACACACACACACACACACACACACACACACACACACACACACACACACACACACACTGCTTTTCTCTCATTTGTGACCTCTCATATTTCATGTGATCTTAATTGAGATGAAACATAACAGTGGGTTGACCTCCAACACAGGCGGAAGCATATCCATTGACGCATTCATGTCAAATTATATTTTTGAGTTTATTGTTGTCAACCAATAGGACTCCAGTTTAACCTCTGTTTTTTTTTTTTTACTGTTGGAGTTTCATTTGTAAACAACATGGAGCTTATCCTCTGCTCTTGTGGAGTAAATATAAGAGTTGAAAGTGAAACGGGTCCCAAGGTTTCATATCACACTTTGTTCATTTCAGAGGAACAAGTTCCAACACCTTGTGATGCATGATTCAATTCAATTGTGTACTCTAATGTATTGGTGGACCTTTATATATCATGAGCATGGGAAATTGTTCTCATCGCTTCTGTTTGCTGGCATTGCAAACGCTTGTGATGTGGGGTGTGTTTTAAGTGGTGAACGAGCGATCATGTGTGGTGATGAAAAAGGGAGACGTTCTGAGCTTCTTCAATGTACAGTGGAGCGAGGAGGTGTTCTGAACAGTTCAATATAAAGAGGAAATGTGATGGATGAACTCCAGGCAGCACTTTGCTGGCAGCAATTATGCAAATGATCCATGAATAAATGAACAGCATGAGCGGTAATTACAGGAAAGTTTAAACATGGCAATGTTCGACTGAATAATATATTCTTATTAAAGGGACAAATGGCAGCATCCTCCAGACTTGTGCAAGTTCAAAAACAAGAGGAGACATTTGTGTTTGACAGTGTGCTTTGGTTTTGTCACAAGGAGGCGCTTGTGAGGTGTTTAGAGAACATGGAGGAGGATCATGAAGTGGAAATTATTTGTTGGGAATTTGGACTTGAATATCCACAACATTTGGCAAAGGGTTTATGAATACTGTATTTTAATATTTTCCATTTAATGACATAAAATAATCATACCTACATTCTCCCCAAAAATTCCATCCAACCTATCTTGCACCCCTTTGAGATCATGGAGTCGACGCCTCTCCTTCTCATTGGTATTTTGCAACACGGCTGTCTTGGGGTCTGTTGCTTGCTCACTACCACGAGATATCTAAACTAGAATCTTCAAAGGTTCGGCAAGTTTTTACACTTTTGGTATCTGAGGTCACGATTTGTGAAAAAGTTAGAACACAAAAGGGATCAGAACATAAGAAAAAGAATGGTTGGGGGGGGGGCAGAGAGAAGAGGAGAGCAGTGGATGAGGAATGAGAGCAAGGGGAGGGGGATGTGGGGATTGGGAATAGGGGGTGAATAAGCTCACACAGCAAGAAGATAAAGTGAAAACTGGGCATGAAACAAATGGAACAGGAATTGAAAGGGGTTTGGGACAATCACTTGGAAATGAAGGGTTAAGCTTGGGTAGGGTTATTGAGGGTATCAAAGATCATGAAGATGACCTGCGTTGGTGGTAAAGAACTAATGAGTGGCTTTGGCTACTCATTACTTCCTTACCTCTCGTCTGGAAATTGATTCCACAGATGACAGAAAAGAGCAACTTCGTGGGGATTTTTGGAGTGTCACAAGCAAGGGCAGACTGTGTGCAATGAAGAAATCGAGAAGGGGGGGGTGGTGGAGGAGGCAGCAAGGAAAGGGCAGAGGGTGCCAAACCAGAAAGGAGGTGGTGAAAGACAGGCCATCTATCTATCTATCTATCCATCTCTCTGTGATGTGGAAATAGCAGGCCCAGAGACTTGGTATTGATCTTTGAGCCTTTTAATATCAACTCCACAATGATCATTATGAACAAAACTTAAATGTAACAAGCTCCAACTGCTGAACCAGGTAGTCACCAATTGGCACCTTAAGGCTGCTGTTTCCTAAATCGTGGAACATTCAACTGAATTCCGCAATACATCATGACTGAGGGGAAATGTATCACTTCAATATGCCCAATGTCTTCCTCGCCAGCAAATTTGAGACGTTTAGAAATTGCTGTCCAATAAACCGCCATTCAAATACCTGCAGTAACTGGAGAGGAAACTCAAAGTTCCCAGCCTGAAAAGTTCTCCCCAAGGAGCCCCAGCCGTTTTATACCCACAGAATGATGTCATGTGGGAGGAATTTACCTTAGGCTATACGGCCTTGTAAATGCACCCAGTTAACTTAAACTGCTTATAACATTTTATAGATTACATCCATGAAGTATTTTGCCCACATACGTTGTTGCAGTTTCTGGCTTAATGGCTTGTTTTGCTTAACCAAGTGGATGATATGAAAGCAACAAAGAAGGGTCTTATCTACCCTTAGGCTCTCACAGCTGAGATCAGTTCTCTCCATTGTAAGTAAACGTGAGCAGAGATGCATCTCACTTGTCAGAATATTGGATTTTCCAAAGAGAATTTCACCAAAATTTGTTTTTGGTGAAATTTCACCAAAATTGAATTTCACCAAAAAAAAAAACCCACTCATTAATTTGCAAAACTACAACATATAACTGCCATCTGGTGCAATCTGAACTGTCAAAATCACATATATATATATATATATATATATATATATATATATATATATATATATATATATATATATATATATATATATTTTTTTTTTTTTTTTTCTTGAATTAATGCATTTAATTAACACTGCTAAACATTTGGGGAATCAAGTCACACACTTCAGACATTAGTTTTCTGAGAAGCACACAGACGAACCACATTGAACGCCATCATTGGTACAAAATGCCTTGTGCAACCCTGCATACACTCCAGAACGACAACACGAGTCATTAGTTCGCAGAGGAGACTGATGCAATGTGTCCCAGTTTGTTTCTGTGCCACCGTGACCTCCACTTTGAGTCTTCCTGTGGACTCGGTCAAAGGTAGGAGAGGGAGAGAGAAAGAGTATGGGAGAGAAGGTCTGGGAGATCGTGCATTTGTGTGGGGGTGGGGGGGTGGAGTGGGGGGAGTTGCAGATCAGGGATTATAGCATCAGAGGCTGATGCCGTTCTGGAGACTTTTGCAGCATTCCTTTTACTAAACGGCATTAAGAAGCACAAGCCAACATGTCGTGGCTACAAGAACCCTCAGAAATGATGCAGGATTCAAAAATGTGTTTCAGCTTTGGAAAATAAGTTTTTACAAAACTCTGCAGTCTAATTTCCTGAAACAGATGGGTCTACTTCGCCAGACCCATCTTTTTCAGAGGTCCATAAGAGTTCTCACCGTTCCCCTGGCCAAATTCTAAATCTCTGCCACCTTCATTGGAATGTCAGGTCTGGCCATATAGTTTGTGAAATACTTGGGCCAAAAATATTCCCTGGGCACGTACAAGTGTCTTCGGTTCAGGATGTTCATGTGTGTTTGGTCCATCGAGTGTGCACCAGACCAGACCCAATTTTTCGAAGGCTAATTCTATCCTACACCAAATCTCCAGTTCATTGGGTGAGTTGTTGGAAGACAAAAACCTAAAAGCATATCCCTTTGCCCATGGCTTTCACAACTCTGACAGAACAAATCGCTCTTCTTGGAAGGAACTGTCACAGAGGCAATGAGATGACTAAGCAACGATCTTGAGGCCACCATCTCATTCAAGAGAACATACTGTTCACGCCAAACAAGTGGTGAAGTATTTGGCTAAGAGACATAGTTGTCAAGTTTACAATTCCTGTGAGCATGTTGGACCTCCACCAATACAGTACACAAGTGTCCAACAGTAATGTGGAGAAAGAGGTCTAATCAAAGGGATCTTCTGTACATTCTTGCTTGTATGTTGTCTGCACCAAACCAGAATGGGTCGACTCGGTTCAGCGTCATAATTAAGGATGCTTTCCAATGATCCAAGATACTGTGGATTATCTGCCCACAATCACTGCACCCGCACGTGGACTCTGTGAGTGGTATGTGCTGGAAATGGTGGTCTTTTTACTAGGCCTTGTACTCAAAAACTGACAAAATTGTGTGGAAGTAGGGCACCATATTTCAGAAAATAAGTCTTCAAGGTTTGGTGTTTTCCATAATATCTGGACCTTACAAACACCATTACTGTCTTATGCAGGTCAGGTATGGGAGCATGTGCCAGAACAGCACGTCGCTGCGTCCACTTTCCGCCGGTACTCCAGGGGCCTCCGTCTGGCCATCCCCCAGGCAGATGCCAGGCCCATCCCCATCTCCTTGAGATGATGGTCAACCTGTTGCAACCATGAGGCACGTGGTCGACCCACTGGCCTCCTCCACTCATGAGACTCCCTCGCTGAGAGAATCTGGTGAGCAGGATCAGAGTCAGGAAAACGAGCCACATGTCCATACAGCCGCAACTGACACTCACGGACTATGCAGGTAACAAATCTCATCCGAGTCTCTCTCAGCAACCGCTCGTTGGACACAAAATCCGACCAGCGATAGCCAAGGATTCTCCGAAGAGACCTGGTACCAAAGGAATTAAGTCTCCGTCTCAAATCCTTGGTCAGAGTCCAAGTCTCGCACCCATAGAGCAAGACTGGAAGTACCAAGGACCTGAAGACTCGGACTTTCGTCCTCCCGCACAGGTACCGGCAGCGCCACACCCCATGATCCAGTGAATCCATGACTCCCCAGGCCCGACCCAGACGTCTATTGACCTCTGACTCACAGCCAGCAGAGATATGAATATCACTGCCAAGGTAAGTGAATCGCTCCACGACCTCAACATCCTCACCACAAACAGACACAGACAGGACAGCAGCATCCAAGATGTCACCGAAAGCCTGGATCTTAGTTTTGACCCAAGAAACCCATAATCCCAACGGCTCCGACTCCTCATTCAGCACCTCGAGGGCCCCCAAGAGGATGTCTAAAGTCTCCGCAAAGATGACTGCATCATCTGCAAAGTCAAGGTCCGAGATCTTGACATTCCCAAATGACGCACCGCAACTTGATCTCTCCGACATCCTCCCTAGAATCCAGTCCATACAAGTGCTGAAAAGTGTGGGGGCAAGTACACATCCCTGACGAACTCCAGTAGCAACTGGAAATAAGTCAGAGATGGTACCACCACACTTCACAGCACTCTCAGTACCAGAGTGGAGTTCAGACATCAGATCGATCAGTTTTGGTGGCACCCCACGAAGACCAAGAATCCTCCAGAGGACATCCCGATTCACTGAATTGAACGCTTTACAGAGATCAACATAGGCTGCAAGCAGCCCCTGCCGAAACTCTCTGCGTTCGGTGAGGACACGAAGTGCAAGGATACGGTCAATCGTTGACCTCTTTGGTGTAAAGCCTGACTGCGCTGGACGCTGGTGCTCAAGCAGATGGTGGCGAACCCTATCGAGAATTATCCGAGCAAAGACCTTGCCCGGCACTGAGAGCAGCGTCACCCCACGGTAGTTGTTGCAGTCTTGGCAATCACCCTTCCCTTTCCAGAGAGGGACAACAAGGCCTCTCTTCCCGTCAGTTGGGATGATGCCTGTGTTCCAGGCAGAGCACAAAACTGCATGCAACGACACGAGTGCAGCATTTCCACCAGCCTTGAGAAGTTCGGCATGGATGCCACAGATCCCTGGAGCTTTGCCCCGTTTCAACTGGTTCACCGCAGCCCGTGTTTCCACAAGCGTAGGTGGACCACAGTTGATTCGAGGGTCAGCAACAGGGATTGTAACACCCTTGACGTCCAACTCGACAGTTGGGGATCAGCCTGGTACAACCGCTCAAAGTAACCGGCCCAGCGGGCCTTCACTTCAGACTCCTCTGTCAAGAGCCAACCACTCTCTGCTCGAACCGCAGTGCTCTGAGGGATGGGCTTGGATGAACGTAATGCGCGAATTCCTCTGTAAGCGGGACGAGAATCACCTGTCCACAGGTGATGCTCTACCCCCTCACAGATTCCTCGCACATAGGCCTCCTTGTCCACCCTCAGTGCACGTACAGTTTTACGCCTCAGCTCCCTGAACAGCTCAGCTCTGCCATTCAGCCTGGCCCTGCGACTCTCGTCAATGGTATCCAGTGTCCCTTGAGAGACAAAATTCTTCTTTGCCCTGCGGTGAGCTCCAAGGCATCCACCGGCAACATCAAGGACGGTGGTCGTGAAGGCGCTCCACAACTCTTCAGGACCCCCCCAAAGCACCCAGACCCCCCAAGTGTCCACTCAGCCTGTTGGCAAACTCGTCAGCTACTCTCTCATCCCTCAGCTTGGCAACATCCAGCCTCGGCTGGGATGGTACCATTCTCCAGGATTTAAGGTGCAGCTTTAGAGTTGCTACAACAAGCCTGTGGTCAGCCTGTCTTATTGGAATAATTTGAAAGTGCATCTCGGATGCTGGGGCTGAGAGGCATTTACATAAAATGGGGGTGTCATTGTGGGTTTTAATGGACACAAGTATAACCGTGCAGATATTCCCCAACTGATGTACAGGGCATCACTAAACTTAGCATGGAAATGGTTTCTACCTTCAGGGTTAGGGGGGAGTATTCTTTTACAACCATGTTGAGGCTGCAACAGACTGCATTTTAAAGATATGTACAAACCTCAGTCACAAAGTTTTAGAGAAATGGCAATGGATCCTTCACATCAATATCTGGTTGAATTCTGGCAAGTGGATTTATGATCTGCATGACGATAATGGGAACCTATTATCTTTCTGGATTTCCACCATTGATACTGTGAAGATCATGCTGGGCTTGCTCAATGCAACTCGAGAAGGCAACTGGAAACTTCATTTATCTTCAATCGTGCAATGATCCCGTGGTGTTTTGTGTATCACAACCTAATTGATGCCTGCTACCGACCATCATATGTTGCTGATGTGTGTCATCTGCCAGCTGTTCACCCAAAGGTTCATGAACCCTTTTAATGTGGAAGATTTTCTATCAAAATATATTCTGAAAAATCATTTGGGAAAATTCGAGCTTGCTGATTATATCAAATTCTCTCTATAATGGCAAGCTCAAAATAGGGTAAACTGGTACAAATACAGACTTGACACCAAAACTTACCATCAGTGAAATTATATCTGAAGCAATATAAAGGAGAAATGCAGTCCTTTTCAAAATTTGGTTTCAGATTTTTATTTTCCCTTCCAAAGCGGTGTGAGCACATCAGTCTTCAACATCAGCTTCATGCACCGTTGAAAGCAGAAGCAAACTTTCCTTTCTGACTTGTTCATGAGATCTGGAGGCCATCACCATGGATCACCACCCAATTAGGGGTGCTTTGCATTGGTCAACTGGTCACAGATTCACATCACCAGTCAATCTTAAGAGCACTTTGTGTCTTGAGGCCAGTGGTTGTGTTTGTTTTGTCTTCCAGGTGTGTGTGTGTGTGTGTGTGTGTGTGTGTGTGTGTGTGTGTGTGTGTGTGTGTGTGTGTGTGTGTGTGTGTGTGTGTGTGTGTGTGTGTGTGTGTGTGTGTGTATTCATTAGGTGACTGCAACCTCCCCATAGGTTGCAATGCACAAATTGCTCATCATAGTTGGCAATGTACGTTTGCGAGTCCAGTGGTGCAAAGAGCATATGCAATGGACCACCGAGCAGTGGAAAAATGTGATATGGTCAGGTGAATCATCCTTCACCATGTTCTTGACAAACGGCTGAGTACACTTGTGGTGCCAACCTGAAGAATTATACAATCCTGAGTGCCTGGTTCCAACAGAAAATGGTTCTGGTGGTTCTGTAATGTTGTGGGGTGCATTTTCTTGGCATGGTTTGGGTGCAGTCATTCCCTCAGAAGGCAAGGTCAACGCCGATCACTATTTCATGGTAGTGAGTGATAATCTTCACTCCATGTTGCAGCATTTCTTTCCTGCTGGGAGGGGTGTCTTCCAGGATGACAATGCCCCCATCCACAGATCACATGTGGTCGCCCAATGGTTCAATGACCATGACACTGATGTTATCCATATGTCGTGGCTTTCTCAGTCACCAGATCTGTACCCAATCGAGTATTTATGAGATATTCTGAAATGATGCCTGAGACGGTGTTTTCCACCTCCATCAAACAGGTGTGAGTTGATTGACCTTCTCATGGAGGATTGGTGCTGCATCCCTCCTGCAGAATTCCAGATGCTGGTGGACTCTGCCATGACACGTACTGGCTGCACATGGTGGAACACCCCTATTAAGTGCTTTACATTGGTGTTTCCATTTTTTTCGTCCACTACCTGTATGTTGGCACGAGTGACGGGATGGGAGAGCCGATATCCTCTGCTGTCTTAGCACAAATTGCGTGGGGGGGGGGGCAGGGCATTCTACTATCTTTGAACATTTTTTTCAGTGCTCAGACTATAGCAATGCAAAATTTGCTATATCCTGTAAAAGCCTACATGTGGTGAGGCTAACATGAATGCACTGAATCTGGCAGCAAGCAAATTACAACCAATTATGAATTATACAACAACCAAACTGGCATATGTGTAAGGCATGGACTTATGACTCCTGTAAATCAATTGTTTCAATAAGATTGCTTAACACACCAACAATTTGTGAGAAGGATTACATTAAAAACGAGAAAGGCACTCAGTAGAGCACATACTGTTCCTCTGCAATGCAATACCTAATCCAGTCGAACATATTGGGCCCAATAAAGTTTTGAATATCATGTATATATCGTTTTAGGCCCCATGTCTCAATGGTGAAGAATCATTTTTTAAATTAAAAAATTCTCCTATTCGGATCTTCACCAAAATTGAATCAATTCGGCCTTGTCACACACCCGACCTGTCCACAAGTTTCGGCCGAATTCATCCACAACCTTTTGAGATATCTTGCACACAAACAGACATACAAAAAACAGACAGGGGTGAAAACATACCCCTGCCACCATAGGTGGAAGGAGGTTAACTGGAAGGGCACTCGGTCAAGTGCCATACCTCTGCCAGGCTGATTAGTTTACGTTTTATATCCCACTGATCGGCTGGATCTGGAGTTGGACCTGGACCAAAATGTAATCGGCTTGTTCTTGTCACCTAACCAACTCATCCACCAAGTTTTGTCCGAATATGTCCATAACCTTTTGACATATCGTGCTAGATCTCTGTTTTGGTCCGATCTCTCAATGGTGAAGAATTACTTAAAATTTATAGTGTCAGATCTTCACCAAAATCTAATCAATTCATTCATGTCACACACCCAATCTGCCCACCAAATTTAATCCAAATCCATCCACAACTTTTTGAGATATCCTGCACACAGATAGACAGATGAACAAACAAACAAGATACACATGCTAATCATGATAGTACCAAAATCAACCCCCCCCCCCCCAAAAAAAAAAACAACCAAACAGTTGCCATGGATACATCAAATTGTCCATTTCATTAAGATTAAAATTGACAATCTTAATGAAGTTGGATGAAAATTGATGATTTTAGAAGTTTGACCTTGAGTTGACCTTTTGACCTCAACTAGTTCGTTTCCCAATTCAGTGATCCAATATGCAAATTATTTTCAAATTTCAAGTCAATCGGATGAAAAATGACTTTTAGAAATTTGACCACAAGATGACCATTGACCTTTGACCTATATCAATAGGCTTCTCAATTGTGACTACCTGTATAATTTGGTAAAGCTTCATGGTGATTGGTTTAGAATTGTGACCTGTAGGTGATTGACAGCCAAACAAACAAGAAGGTATCAGGCAGTTGCCTGACAGGTATGACGAAAATCATGCAAATGGCGTCACTGTCACCCTGACCTTTGACACATCTAGAAATACATATATATATATATATATATAGTCAAAAAATATTGACAGGCTCACTTTTGTCCTTTGGAATCCTCTGCTAAAGCTTGGCAAAGATAGCTGAAAGCATTCGTGAATTATTATGCTCACAGACAAACATACATGCTGCACATACAAACATTCAAGAAAGACTGACGAAACATTTTATAAATTGTCACCATAACAAGATAGACGTCGTGCAGTGCACGATACTTGCAAAATCTCTAAAACAAGTTTGACCATAAAAATAATTGGTGGTTGAATTTAGTAACCTGATAGGCAAATCCTGTTCAAATTTTAAGTCAATCGGATGAAAATTGACGGTTAGAAATTCGGCTGAAGTTGTTGACCTTTGGCCGATGTTGACCTCAAACATAATGGGTGGTGGAATTCAGTGACATGAAATGCAAATCCTCTTCAAATATCAAGTCGATGGGATGAAAAATGAGGATGATAGAAATTTGACAATGTTGACCTTTGGCCTATGTTAACTTTTTGACCTCAAAAACAATAGGCTTCTTGCTTATGACGAACTCTACCAGGTGGCGAAGTTTCGTGAAGATCAGTTTAAAATTGTGACCTGTTGGCAATTGACATACAAACAGAAAGAATGAAAAATCACTCCTTGAGTGACACTTGTCGAAACAGACCAACACTCGGTGCAGCACATACCTCCAAACAGCTGAACAGTTTACACCTTGTATTCCACTGATATGTCGGATCTGAATCTGAACCTTCACCAAAATCGAATTGGCTTGTTCTTGTCACCTAACCAACTCGTCCACCCCATTTTGTTATAACTCGTCCACAACTTTTTGAGATATCATGCAATGTCGTTTTTGGCCTGATCTCTCAATGGTGAAGAATCACTTTTAAACTTCTAGTATGAGGATCCGGATTCATATCTTCACTAAAATTAAGCATTGCTGTCCATGGGTGGTCACCCACATACACAAAAATATTCAGAACGATCGTTTGAAAACTGTGGCCAAAAATCGTGTGACAAATAATCAAATGCCACAGACAAACATATTTGGTGATAAAAAAAATTTCGCTAAGTAATAACGCAAATAACCAACCAATATACTTGAAAACTCTTTGATTTTGCAAGTAACAAACAGACCGACAAACAGACAGGGGTTAAAACATAACCTCAGCCCACTTTCAGTGGTAAAAGTAAAAACATGTTTGGATGGACCTTGCTTCTTTTCATGCAACTATCCCTGTTGTGTTTGCTTACTTTTTGGTATTGCCATCCACATCGCGTTTGCATTTTAAATGTGTGTGTGTGTGTGTGTGTGTGTGTGTGTGTGTGTGTGTGTGTGTGTGTGTGTGTGTGTGTGTGTGTGTGTGTGTGTGTGTGTGTGTGTGTGTGTGTGTGTGTGTGTGTGTGTGTGTGTGTGTGTGTGTGTGTGTGTGTGTGTGTGTGCGCACACATGCATGCCAGGCTTTACATCACAAATTGTGCTATCCCTTGGGTGTTGTCCCACATCCGACCATGAGCAATTGGATGTTAGATCCCACGGTGTCTTTCATGAAGAGTATATGAGTTATCACTGATACCCGAGAACAAATTCACAATTGCCACACAAATCAATTCCAGTCAAACTGATCCCAAGCCTGCCAGCTTTTTTGTGAAAGACTTGGGTCAAAATATTTTCCCACCTGACCCCACAAGAAGGTGGAAATAAATGGTGCCATTAAAGGACACCAAAGAAGATGTCGTCGAACTTTGGGGCCACATGATTATTACATCAATATGACATGACACCCTCCACCCCCCCCCCTTTCCCTTTCTGAAATGCTTTATATATACTAGTGCGGGCCCGTAGGTGCGTGCCAGTATGTGCAGCTTCGTTCCTTCGCTCTCGTAAACGATGACTGGATTGGGGCATTGTTTCAATTAGATCGGACCAACCGTACCATAAATGGCCATAACTTGGGAAACATACTCAGGTTCCCAGCGTCAATTGTGACGTCATATCAAACGAAGCAGAAGAAGAATTGTGACGCCCCCTCTCTCTCGCCCCCCTCTCTCTCCCCTCCTCTCTTGCCCCCTCTCTCCCCCCACCTCTCTCACCCCCTCTCCCGTCCCCCTCTCTCGCCCCTCCTCTCAATTGTGACGCCCCCTCTCTCTCACCCCTCTCTCCCTCCCCTCTCTCGCCACCCTCTCTTTCCCCCTCTCTCGCTCCCCCCCACTCTCATCCTCCTCTCTCACCCCTCCTCTCTCCCCTCTCTTGAATTGTGACGCCCCCTCTTGCCTGGGAAACATTCTCAGGTCCCCAGCGTCAATTGTGACGTCATATCAAACAAAGAAGAAGAAGATTTGTGACTCCCCTCTCTCTCGCCCCTCCTCTCCCCCCCCTCCTCTCTTGCCCCTCTCCCTCACCCCTCTCTCTCGCCTCAACTCTCACCCCCCTCTCCCGTCCCCCTCTCTCCCCCTCCTCTCTGTAAATGTATTCACAAATGTCTACCAAGCACAACAATTAATTCAAACCTTGGGAAAAAACAGCTTTCAAACCATTGGGAAACAGCTCTTTCCCTTGGGAAAATTCAAACCTTGGGATTAATTAATAATTTGAACAATTAATTCAAACCTTGGGAAAAAAACAGCTTTCAAACCTTGGGAAACACTTGGGAAACAGCTGAAACGGATGAAGAACGATATCAAACCTTGAAAAGGCACATACTCAGGTCCCCAGCATTGATTGTGATGTCATACCAAACGAAGAAGAAGAATAATTGTGACGTCAATCATGCAAAAAAAACAAAACATAAATTGTTACGTCATTCATGACGTC
>NC_140961.1:41217605-41272605 GCF_056783735.1 Eptatretus burgeri
TTAGAATACCTTGATCTCTTCGATCTGCCATCTCGGCGCATCGCTCTCACAGCTAAATCCTGGAAATCCGCTGAAGCCAAGCAATCGATAAACTCGCAATGTTGTTGCGTTATATTGAGTCGACCACCAAGTATGTGTCTGGAGAGAGTGATTGGAAGGTGCATTGGGGAATTTTGAAGGCTGGTGCTATTTGATTCGTCTTGTTTAAGCTTTTATTTACTTTGAGCATCGGGATTTGGGTTCAAATTAGATCAGACATTAACAGCGTTATGTGAGCCTGGAGGCCCTGATTCAAATTCAACAACAACCCCATGTGCAGTGACTCTCCCCTCCCTTCAAACGGCCAAATCCGAAGTCGGAGAGGGATGTGAAGGCCGAGCATTGCGGTTCAGACACGTATATTGAAATACCCGAGGGGTGTCTGATGGAGAGCTCGGAGCGGTGTTGCACAAATGGGAGCTCCACATGTACCTGATATTTGTGACAATTTACCCTGTGGCTTGCGCTCCCTATTGTCAATTGGCTCAAAAGCTGCATCCATTTTGACTGACTGCCACGATTTTAGGCCCATTGTATTATTACCTCTCATGGATTGTTCCTCCATGCTGGATGTGCCACTCATTCACTCATTTATCACCTTAGGGTCTAATTTGAGAATCCTTGAAATAATCTGGTGGTATTTTTCCACCTAAGTGTGGTTTGACTTGGGTTCTTTGAAACTGCTGAACCTTTGTTTATTTATTTTTGCTGTTCCTGAGATTAACAGTGGAGATTGAATTCTAGCAGCGGTCACATGAAGAATCATCCTATACTGTAGCTGCATAATTTGATATTGGTCTCCTGTCGTTTTCCAATCTGTTTCAAGTGCATTGAAGAGTACTTTCTCCTGCCAGAGCTTCTCAGCAAGCAAGATAATGGGAAGTTTTCATGTCTGTTGCTTTTCCAGGAGGTCCATGTGTTGGTATAGAATGTCACGACTGGGTTTCTGGAGCATTGCCTGTTGAGAGCTTACAATCGCATTTGTATGAAGTTGGTTTCCTGAGTTGGGTTGAATTCCTTTTTGAACAGTGTACTGTCTGGTGGACGACATAGTAGATGGCATCCGAAGCAAGTTTCAACTGAGCTATGAGGCTCGGCAAATCCTTCAACTTTAAAGGCCTCTCCTCTCCTCATCACTCCTTGAAGTTAAAGGATTCAGTTTGGCTTGTTTGGTTCTCCCGTCTGAGCTACTTAGTTCATGCTTTTGGAATCCCAGGTTCGAATGGCATATGCTCTGTTGATTTGTTCATTGTCTCCTGGGATATATTTTACATGAATTACAAGGACAAATGCCTCCTAATATCTTTCTCCTACCACCAGTAAATGTACAACCTCCTTATATAAGGTCTCTTGGCTCTGCTGCACACCGACATGTGGGCTGGCAGGATAGTCCAGACCTAGAGGTATTCCACCCACTTCTTAGCTGTCTCAGGTGAGTTGGAATCCCAACCTAGCAATAAATTGTCATCCCAGTGTTTCACAAGATGGGTGATCATCAATGTGTGTGCCGTCCCTCCAGTGGACGTTAAACTGGACATCACATCTGCCGGCATCAGTTGGTGGATGTTAAAGATGCCAAAAGAGGAGGTGAGTCATCACCGGCAGTTAACTTAGCTAAATTTCAAATTCCTACCTTGACAGCGGGTCGCAAGTGGTCGAGTGTTCTTTGAGGTTCCTTGATATCAGGTGACACTGCTCGCTATCTCAAAGTGTGGTTGCTGTCAGCGTAGCAGGCAGCAGCTTCTGCACTGTAAACAGACTGACCGTGTGGTTTACATGTTTTGTGTGAACGACCCCCTCTGGATACTTCGAGCAACCAACGTACTGACAGCTAGGATTTGATATACTGCACACTCGTGGTGTCACTCGGTTCTGTATAAGCATAACTAAATTTACACACGACGCCTCGGAGAAAATAAATCATTTTATACTTTATTTTAAAGTGCTATAAATTTTTGCAATATGCCTGTGTTTTTCCAATATTTGGCTTCTTGTTTTGTTTTTCTTCTTTCCGCGTAAGGTTTTATCTCTTCCCAAATTTTTGGTTTCAGTCAGGGTTGAAGTGCAAATGTAATTTTGTTTTCATTCCAGAGACATTTTGCTCCTTCCTTGGTATTATTTTAATTTAAATATATATATATATTTTTTAGCATTTACACAATGCAATTTTTTCACACAATTTGCATTGTCGTTCACAGCATGTGGTTCATTGTATTTATTGATTAATATTGACAGTATATTGCCTGCAGGATGGCACAGAAGGTATGTGTGTGTGCAACTTGAGCAGTTCCGTCTGGGTTTGATTCCAGACCCGATGATATTGTTACGGATTTGGAAACCTTGTGCACACAAGCAGCCAGAGTCCCCATAGTTCAGTTATTTCGATAAGTGTGTGTTTATAGTTACAATCCATCCCCTTTGTCTAATGGGAATTACATGTGTGCGCTACGAGTTATTTTATAGTCAGGTTTATTACATCCTCATCAACAACAACAACAACAACGACATCACCCTCACTCGACCCGGTCTCCATTACGCATGTGTTTGGGACCACGGATGTGAGCGGAGGTTTCGTCACCTCAGGGCTGGCTCCGCCTGAGCCAGATGGAGTGTTCGGCCCGACCAATGAAGGGCCGCCACGAGTCGCCTGACAACCGACCATCCAATCAGGAGTCGAGTGGCAAGGAAAAGAAACCCCTCCCACCTCAAAAAAAGAGGGGTATGGTAGTCAGGATGAGTGTGTTCTGCAGGATCGTGGCGTTAGCGGTCTTGGTCTCGATTGGCGGTCGTTTGAGCGGTCTGCGGTCCTTTGCGGTGGCTCACCGTGGTGGTGGTGACCGAACAGTGTGGTGGTGCTCGAGCAGCCATGGTCGTGGGCTGTGGACTTCGGGTCGTGGGTTCGAGTCCCACCGTGGTGATTTTTGTAGTCGGTGTGACCGCACGAGGCAGGACATGTACCCCGGCCTGGCTCTCCCGACTAAAGACCCACGGGGTCCAGTTTCGTGTGTGTGTGTGTGTCCGTGGGCCCCGTCTGTTTAGTGCCTTGTTAATTGTGCATTGCCTGCCTTTTAATCGTGATAACTCTGCTCTTTGTGTGCTTCCCCTCCCCGATTATTGTTGTAAATAAACCCCGTGTTAAATGTACCATCTCGTTTTCTGTGATTTCCTCCATTGGCCTAGCAAGGTGTGTATTGAGAATTAGTAAGGCCGTTCGTGCCGTAAATTTTTCATTTGGTCCGGCGCGGCTTTGGTAACTTCCGCTCGGTTACGCCGGATCCGAGTCGGTGATAGCGACTCAATTCGGACAAAGTCTGTCAAGGGTGTGGTTTTCCCCGGTAGTTGGACGACGTGGGTATTTAGGTATATTGAAATTAGGCAATTAACCCAACCCCACGCCGTCGAAATATTGGCGACCACGGTCCGCTAAGGTCCAGGTTCTTAACCTGGGGGTCGCGACCCCCACCCCTGGGGGGGGGGTCGCGAGATTGTTTTCGGGGGTCGCGGGAAAGTTGTAAAAACAAATAAACAAACAAATATATAATAAAGAAATTCATAAATATTTTTTGAAAATGATTTTTCAATTAAATCTCCCATACCAATGTTATAATGTTGTCATTATCAAACAGATTTGTTGTACATCAGAGTGTAAATAATTAATTTGTGATGCCAGTTTAGTTTAGTTCTGTTTAGTTTTAACAGCTGGCAGTACCAAGGCGTTGACCAATGTGCTCCAGGCACTGTGGATTTTTTTTATGCGCTCTGTGACGTCACTGCAGTGTGTTTCAAGTGAGTCGGGAGGGGGAGTCGTGAACCCCAACTTAAATTTTTTTGGGGGGTCGCGGCTCCAAAAGGTTGAGACCCACTGCGCTAAGGGACCCGTGAACTCTCGGACTTATCCGAGAGTCACGACCTAAATTCCGGGTGTTCGGTGGGAGACGACTCCACTGCTCCATCTAGTGGTCGTTTATCGCCACCGACCCCCGGCCCACAACAATATTACTGTCGGATTGATGTTTTGCAAGCAGGACGATGCTTCAATTGTAGTAGTGCACCGTCTCTCAGATGGACCTTGAACTTGGGGACCTGTCTGCCTGCAGAGTTTGTTGTCTTTTGACATTGCAGAGATCACACAGTCAACACCCTCTGATTCTGCTGTACCATATTCTGATACAGTGTCAGTGCTGCTGAAGCAGTTTTTTGACAAGGGTTATACTGGATGGTTTGCCATTGCCTCCCCAGTAGTAGTTATGGCAGGAATTTGTATTTTTTTTCAAGCCACACACTGATGCCCTGCTTGTGAATGACTAGGATGACAGTTTATAGCTGGGCCAAGATTCTAATCCACGCTAGACTTTTATCTAGCATTTTGTGTATCATACTGATAGGCCGGATCTTGATCTGTATCTGAACTAAAATCGAATCGGCTCTTTCTTGTCACCTAACCAACTCATCCACCTAGTTTTGTCATAACCCGTCCTCAACTTTTTGAAATATCATGCTATATATCGTTTTGGTCTCATCTCTCAATGGTGAAGAATCACTTGGAATATTCAAAAAAAAAATCCTCAGATCCGGATCTCCACCAACTTCTCACCAATTCGTCCTCGTCACACATCCAACCTATCCACCAAATTTCGCCCAAATCCGTCCACAACCTTTTGAGATATCCTGCACACAAACAAACAAGCAAACAAGAAAGATGTCGTGCAGAGCACGATACTTGTGAAACCCCGACAGCAAATTTGACTTTAAAAATAATTGGTGGTTCAATTAAATGACCAAATATGAAAATCCTCTTCAAATTTCAAGTCAATGGGATTAAAATTAAGGATTTTATAAATTTGACCTAAGTTGTTGACCTTTGGCCTATGTATACCTTTTGACCTCAAAATCAATAGGCTTCTTGCTTTTGATCAACTCCACCATTTGGTGGTTTTGTGAAGTGATTGACACACACACACACACAAACAAACAAACAAAGGTACAAACAACAAAGACGTTGTGCCGAGTACGATACTTGCAAAATCCCGAAAATAAATTTGACATTAAAAATAATTGATGGTTGACTTCAATGAGCAAATCCTCTTCAAATTTCCAGTCAATCGGATGAAACTTGACAATTTTTGAAATTTAGCCGATGTTGACCTTTTGACGTGTGGACCTCAAAAAGAATCGGTGTTTGAATTTGGTGACATGATTTGCAAATCCTATTCAAATTTCATGTCATTCGGATGAAAATTGAGAATTTTAGAAATACGACCTAAGTTGTTAACCTTTGGCCTATGTTGACCTCAAAAATAATTTGTGGTTGAATTCACTGACCTGATTTGCATATCCTCTTCAAATTTCCAGTCAATCGGTTGAAAAGTAAGGATTGTAGAAATACGACCTAAGATGTTAACCTTTTGACCTCATCAATCGGCTTCTTGCTTGTGACCAACTCTACCATTTGGTAGTGTTGTGAATATCGGTTTAAAATTGTGACCTGTTGGCGATTGACATACACAGACAGACAGACAGACAAAATCGCACACCAGACCAACCAATATACTTGCGAATCTTCAATTTAGCAAGTAACAAACAGACAGACAGACAGAAAGACAGACAGAATAACTCACAAGGCTAACCAATATATTTGAAAAATCTTCGATTTTCTCAAGTAAGAAACAGATATCAGTGAAGACATAACCTCCGTCCATCGCAGATAGCGGAGGTAACAACACAATGACAACTAGAACGGGCACTCGTAGAGCGCATACCTTCGCCGCAGCCACTAGTTTGAACATGGCATGAGAGTGAAATGAGGAACTAAAATTCCACTAAATCTGCTCGGGAATTTCGCAAATTTAAAGTCCATGATCCGGATTTTGTGAAAAGATTTTGTTATTAGAACTATTACGATTATGACAATTTTAGGTGATTCGTTGTCCCGAGTGCCGAACTCTGTAGCATGTAGGGTCGGATTCGGTCGAATGTCACTGACCACGCAGACACGACCTGGATCAAGTAGATCATGTTTTCAAATCCGAGCGAGGACAAAAACGTCATTTTAATTGGCGTCTAATTAAACAAGAAAGTAAAACTCCTTTTACTAAACCATGAGCGAAGCTATGTGCATATCAAACTATACCAAGTCTCCTTAATGAAAATTTGTTGTATTTTACTTAGTAACTAGAAACATATTAACCGTTTTCATCATGAAAAAACGATGTTGACCTTTTTGTGACCTTGACCTTTGATCCGATCACTCCCAAAATCTAATGGATTTGTCCTTTCATGATGCCAAACAAATCCAAAACAATTAAAGCCTCTCTGCGTTTTGTTTTTTTTTTGCGTTAAGTTGTCCACAACGCTTTCCGATATAAATGTGAATTTGTATTTTTGAATTTGTGAATTTGTGTGTGAATTTGACCTTTGACCCCCAACCGCTGCCTTGGGTGACAAAAGTACTATACCATGTGTCATATTAGAGGATGGGGAATTTAATTTTGAACATTTTGGAGTTAATTTGCTGTAAATCAAAACAAATTGACAATTTAAACGTGAAAAAACGATTTTGACCTTTTTGTGACCTTGACCTTAACCTTTGATCCGATCGCTCCCAAAATCGAATTGATTTGTCCTCTCGTGATGCCAAACACATCCACAAATGACAATCTGCGAAGTGGTTGTTGTGTAATGTTGTCCACAACGCTTCCCAATCAAAAACTCCATTTTGGTGACCCCCTTGACCTTTGACTTCCACAGACTAACTAGGGTTGCAAACACTATACCATACGCTATATCAGTGGATCGGGATTTGAATACTGAACATTTTGGACTTAATTTGATGTAAATCGGAACAAAATTGACACTTTAATCGCAAAAAACGATTTTGACCTTTTTGTGACCTTGACCTTGACCTTTGATCCGATCGCTCCCAAAATCTAATCGATTTGTCCTCTCATCATGTCAAACAAGTCCACAAAATTTCATGACAATCTGCTAAGTGGTTTTTGCGTAATGTTGTCCACAACGCTGCCCAATGAAAAATGCTTTGTGGTGACCCCCTTGACCTTTGACCTCCAACCGCTAACTCGGGTTACAACAACACCATATAATATGTGATATTTGAGGATAGGGCATTGAATACTGATCATTTTGGCATTAATTTGATGTAAATTGGAATAAAATTGACTGTTATCGCGAAAAGAAAAATGTTTGACCTTTTTGTGACCTTGACCTTGACCTTTGATCCGATCGCTCCAAAAATCTACTCGATTTGTCTTTTCATGACAACAAACCTTCCCACTCAATTTCAAGCTAATCCGCTGTAAAGTTTTTGTATAAAGTGATCCAAAACATTGTTAATACCATTTTTGGTGACCCCCTTGACCTTTGACCCCCAACCGCTACCTAGGGTAATTACGCCACACTTTCATGTGGCATAGCCTAGAATGTAGAATTGAGTAATGAACATTTTGGTGTTGGTTTTATCTCGTTCGGATAAAAATTGACCGCGTTATGACGAAAAAACGATTCTGACCTTTTCGTGACCGTGACCTTGACCTTTAATCCGATTGCTCCCAAAAGCTTCGCCTGGCGTCTTTGAGTAACTGCACATCATCTCTGAAAATTTCATGAAAATCGGTCCGCAGTTTTTGCGCAATGTTGTCCGCACACATATTTACCAATAAATAAATACACAGGGGTCAATACAATGCCTTCGTCAAAGGAAGTTTGCGAAGGTAATAAACAAAGTGTAATGTGTCTGTCTATGGGAAGGTCAGGACAGGGTATGAAAACTGGATCCAGACCGTCTTCCACTGTATTTCGGAAAACGGTCATATTTGCCAGTGCAATGTCTTACAATATGATTTAAATTTTTTGCTGTAAATGATCAAATTTCGGAGCAATTATTTGCTGAAACACTTGTAAGAGAGAGATTGGGACCATTCTCTGTGCAGAGCGTTGGTGCTGCTTTAGCAGTCTCCTGGGCTATTGGGCACAATCCTGGACGGGTTGCCACTCCGACACAGTATACCAGCATGCTGGCACAAATTTTTCCGACCTCGGAAGGATGACAGGCCGAGTTAACCCCACCTGGTATTAATTCAACAACTGAGCGGGATTTGAACTGGGGACCCGAGGATCCAAAGCCCACCACCCAAACCATAAAGCCAACACCAGGCATGCTGTTGTGAAATATTACCATAAAACAGTGAAAATGCACGAGAGGGCACTGAAAACCTTATGGCTATCAGGGCCACAAGGCTTACTCCGAACACCACCCGTTATGGTCTGCCTCAAGCTAAAGCGTCCGTCCCGCTCAGCCACAGCTCAGGGGATGGACAGCTTGGATTAGATACTCGCAGGAATGGCAGGATATGTGTGGAACATCTCCCAGTAATGCAATTCGGCTCCACGAAGAACGTGATCAGTTGCTTGCGGTTTTCTTACGCGTCAAACATTTGAGCCGAGCAAAAAGACCATTTTTTGGCGATCATTTCCCCCCCAAAATGTCAGCAAAAAATGAAATTCTCCTTCCAAATGTGCACAACAATAATGTAAGTTCACAACCAATCAATTTCCCATGAGGCATTGCCTGGTTTAACAATATGGTGGCGTTAACCTGCTGATGGTGACGAATTTTGGCTTCAAAACCAACACGAGCCAAGTTTGGAAAGGTAAGCGATACTCCAATGCGAAAGCGCAAGTTGTAAGAAAGCCAGTCTGACCTCAGATTTGAGCGAACAAAGCAGGACCCTGGGGACAAAGCCTGGCCGCACAAAGCTTGGAAGATTCCTCATTATTTTGATAAATTGGCAGTACACATGACGTATGTAAAACTGTGAAGGAAACATTCAAATGGCAACCGATGTTTTAGGAATCACGAAACGGTTTTATTTTTTCCAGCAGCCTTGGGGGAAGGTGGGTGGAGGCATTTTGTGGAATTGTCGATGTTCTTTGTTCCCTGACTGAATAAGATTACATGCTGTCAGAAAAGGGTAGTGATGAGGGGGGGGGGGTTATTGCATGTTGTCTTTCCCTCCTTACCTGTTGATATGAGGCTCCGCAGACAGGCAGAGCAAGAGGATGTCAGAACAGCACTGGCAGGTTGGAATCGGGCAACTGGGAGATGTTGGGAGTGTGGGGGGTTGGAGTAAAGAGGAAGATTTGACAGGCAGTAATTTGTGTTGAGTGGGGAATGAGAAGGGTGTGGAGGGTTTCATTGGTGGGGGTGCATACACAGAGATATATATGTATATATAATAATGTATATATCTACATTTATATATGTATATATCGACATTTATATATGTATATATCTAAATATATATATATATATATATATATATATATATATATATATATATATATATATATCTAAATATATATATATATATATGTATATATCTCTATTATAATACCAAGCTTGCACACCAAAAACTCGGCTCGCCGTCACACGATCCCTATGAAATTGCTGTGGCACTCACTTAGCAGACATGCCGACAATGTTTGGGAAGTCTTGGTGTTCCATAGTACCACTTGCATTTTGCAAAATGCGTATTTTTTCATTCCCTGTGTACAGTCTGTCGTCTGCTACCAGCTATGTTGTACTGCTATCCCGTGCATGTGCATGGGTATCGCAAGTATATATATATATATATATATATATATATATATATATATATATATATATATATATATATATATATATATATATATATATATACTTGTGATACCCACGCACACGCACGGGAGAGCAGTACAACAACATATATATATATATATATATATATATATATATATATATATATATATATATATATATATATATATATATATATATATATATATAGTTACGGCTGTGGAAATTCGCATTACACCATAAAGGGCCCTCAGGTGAGATATCTCCATTGGTTCATGTGTAGTCAGCCCAAACCCGTTGTATAGAGGGAATTTATGTGATTCATCCGGGCTGCGACGCTTTGAGTTAGCCATTTTTTCTTTCTCTATTGTTATTTTCAACCCTAAAGCCACCAACAACGCAAACAGCCACGACCCTTACCTTCACAACTACATCCCGCAAACATCGCTTCACCGCCATTCCCAAACGACACCATAACCATCAAACGACCACCGAAAACCCTCCACCACCTTCGCCTCTCTCCTTCACAACCAACAACTGCACCACCTGTGAAAACTGGACGTCAGGCTGTCTCGGGCCCATTTGGCGATTGGTGCTGAACGCACCGAGCCGTGAGCGCGAATGGCGGCCTTTCTGAGGGAAAATTAGGATCAGGAATGCCTCACGCCCACTTCTCCTGCGTCCAATTGGCAAGCGCGGGGCAGTTTGGCCCCGCCTACAAGCGTGTGTATGTGAAGTCCGTATATGCAAATTTTAGGATCAGAAGAGGTTCACGCCCATTTGTGCCCGACCAATGGCTGACTGGGGGCGGGGCGGCGTGGCCCCGCCTCCAATCGCGTTCTGATTCTAAAATTTGCATGTTGGCTTCTCCTGAGCACTATAAAGGTGCGAGCGGAAGGCGACTTGGGGGCTGGAGTTGAGGTCGGAGGAGAGTGTGGAGCTGGAGTTGAAAGAGAGTTGGGTTTTGGAGTTGCTTGGAGAGTGTCGTTGAGAGGTTGCTCTTGGGGACAAGGAGCGTTGCATTGGCAGAGTTGAGGGGAGTGAGCGCGGTGGAACTGCAAGCAAGGGAGCTCGGATCCGAGGCAGGAATGATGGCGGTCGGCGACGAGGTTGCGGTGTGGGGGATCGCTCGTCTCGCCGTGGGACCCAAGCCAGCCAGCCACTCCCCTCCCCCAGGGCATCAACAATTCCCCCTTTCCCCCGTGCTGAGATAGTGCAAAAGGGGACCCGTTCCCACCCCACTCCAAACGCGGTGCCAACGAAACCCGCCAAGGAGCACAGAGTCGGGGCACAGCGACGCGGCCACATTTGCGGCTTGCCCGCCAACGCGTCACGAGGACGCGGGTAAGACCTCCCCGGTCTCGCGGACCTGGCCGCTCCTCCAGGTCAAGCGCACATTTGGCCTACAGGCCTGTCTGCCTCCTTGTCTGTGAGGGTGGCTTCTTTCCTTTGCTTTTGTGTAAATGTGTGTTGGCGCCGTCTGTGAAGTAAAACTGTATAAGTGTTGCCGTGTGTACGCGTATTCGGTTGTAGCTCTGCATCGTTTCTTTTGTTTAAATTGCTTTATGTGCATTTTGATTCTGTATGGCTGTATATACGTGCTTGTCTGTGTGTGTGCAAATAAAATGCTTGCTTGTTGAACTGTGCCCGTTTCACTTCGTCTCCTTCCTTTTAATTGACTCTCCATCCTGCTTCACGTCAAGGGTTCGTAGTGGGTGCAAAATGCCCGGTAAATAATCTGAACCGTCGAGGTCGACGATAACACCGCTCGGTTATCCCGATAGTACGGAATTGGCCGCCCAAGCGGCTCGTGTCTGGAGTCGACCTGCGGCGAGGTACGATCGCCCGGTTTACCATCCGCGTGGGTACTTAGGTAGGTCGAGTTTGGCGAACAACCCTATCCTACGCGGGTGGCGGATTGGCACGATCGTGGTGAGGTCGAAAGGCCCACCCGTAACTAGCTCCCGGCGTTGGTCCGAGAGGGTCACGACAGAATTGTCCGTCTGGTGGGTGACGTGCCACGATTCGAGTTACGTGGCCGTCCGCACGCTGGCGGGCACGAATTCGCAACAATATATATGTATATATATATATATATATATATATATATATATATATATATATATATATATATATATATATATATATATATACATACATATTGTTACGGTTTGAGGAACTGTATGCATTCAAGCATACAGCTGACCCAAAGTTAGTTATGCCATTAAGTATATGTGTAGACAGATTCCTTCCTTGTGTTTAGTGGGAAATCGAAGGGGTGCGTTGCAATGTTTTTTTTTTTAGTTTGGGTAATAAATCTTTATATCCCATCACCCATCACGATCCACTGTCCACCTGTTGTATCCGAAGGCCCGTTGGCCTGGGCAAAGTCTGTGTTGTGGCTTCTTCTTGATGAGCAGACATGCGTGGAGGGTGGGGGCGCGTTTCTTCTGGCATGGCCGAAACGCTACCAAAAAAGTGCAGACCCATGGAGGCCCTGTCCAATCAGGGCGGACAGTGGTGTCGGCTTTACTAAGGCCCTCCCCGCTGAGAGAGATCTATAAATCACGAAGCGATCCTCAGCGTAGAGTCCTTGTCTGGGAGATAAACTACTTGCACCATCCTGAGAGGGAAGAGAGAGAATTCTGTGTGGGTCGGCCATGTTAGCTGGAGTCTGAGGTTGGAGAGAAACAGCATTGGAGCGAGACAGTGGTTTCAGTGAGACGGTTGGAGTCGCGGGTTGCCAAAGAAAGAAGGAGGGTCGTGACTCGGAGGGTCTGCCTGCGTGTCGCCTCGGCGGCCCGTCTGTTGCGCTGGTTCGAGGGCGCCCGATCTTGACCGGGTCTCTCGTGGGTCTGGTCGGCGGCCCTGATCCCCGTCTCAGACTCCGCTCTGCTCCACCCGGGCTCCTTCGCGGACACGGTCTCCTCGCGTGTGGCTGTGGGCCGAGCTGCACGACCACTGACAGGTGCCGCACCATAGAGCATCCCTTCCCTCCAACGTGCAGGTACCCCAAAAAGAACTGCGATCTCAGCTCACCTCCCTCTCTGGTTGCGGGGGTCCTTTGCAATACACCTGGGTTTATTTTCGTCTGAGTGTGTGGTGCCGTTTTTTTTAAGTAGAACTGTTTTACTGTTTGATCATTGTAAATCTTGCCTGTGTATCCCGTGATAAGTCTGTAGTGAGTCCTTTTGTAAGTTGATTGTAAATAAATTATACAAATGTTCCCAGTTTTTTTTCGTCTTTTCTTTCATTGGTCCAGCATGGTTCGGATCTAAGTTTAGCCGGCTCTTATCCCCGATAATCTGTTCATTCAAGCCGGTACGTGCTTGGTAGTTCCGCTCGGCTGCACCCGATCCATAAAGGTGGTTGGAAGAGATGATAGTTGGTGGAGTGATACGGATCGGGCAAGGCGTATCGAGGGCGTGGTTCCCCGGTAGTCGAAACCGCGTGGTTAATTAGGTAAATTGGTTCAAGACAAAAAGACCCTATGCCACGCGGTTGAAGTATTGGCATCCACGTTCGGTTAAGCGACCCGCCGCCTCACGGAATTATCCGTGAGCGACGGCCTACAATTCCGGGAGTCTGGTGGGAGATGACGTAACTTCCCCCCCTCGCGGTCACTCTCGCCACCGGACCCCGGCCCGCAACAGTTCGGTGTCGGGAGCAGGATTCAAACTCCTCCGCCCCCATCGAGAAACTTACAGGATTCGGACCAGGGGTGTGCTTGGCAACCTCCCCCCCTCCCCCACAAATTAAGAGAAGCAGTAAAATTTTATTTAACTCTCGGTACGGACTATGGCGGACCAAGACGAACTGGTACAGGTGGGTTCTGAAATAATCTTAGAGGACTCCGTGGCTCAGGACAACACCTGTGAGGGAGATCTTTCCCTGCAGCCAAACCTCGAGGTAGCATTGGGCGCAACGGCGGCAATGGCAGAGCTCCCCCTGCATCAAATTTCCCCCACGGACGACCGAGCGACCCCTGTCGGATCCGCGCCCGATCGTGGCGGATCGGCTCCGCCGAGGCCATTTGGCATGGGCCAGATGGTGGAGATGCTAAGACAAGCACCGAAAGGGGATTTACAAAATCAAATGGATGCAAATACGCAAGCAATGAAGGACGAAATGAAAAACGTGGTCCGGAATTTTTCAAATGGGATCAGGACCAGACGTGGTGAAATGACCGAATCGAGGGGGAGTGTGGAGGCTGTTCGGACCGTGACGAGGTGGAGCCGTTGCGTGATGCCAAAGGGTACATGCCAGGTTTTGGGGGGGGGTAGAAACACTGGGTTCTCGTGGGCTAACACAAGCCCCCAGCGTGATTGTGTCGGAACGTGAGTGGAGTGCAAATAACATGGTATGTGTGAGTGCCCGTGAGGAAATGGGACACGGATCGACCCAGACGGGAGTTGTGGGTCGTGTAACGGACGGAGTTATTTCGGAAACCGCGCCGGCTCCGCGGGATGCCGCATGCGAGGTCCGTTCCGTGTTTTGCGAACGGCCCCAGCGCGCACGATTTCGTGAAGGGAGGCCGGCGTTCAAACGCTCCGTGCTTGCTGCAAGACTGGCACTCGAACGGCTAAAATGGAGGCAAATTGAATCGAGTAAATTTGGAAAGCATGAGTCCCCATGTGAGCACGAGGCCGACATGCTGCGAGCCACGAGTGTTGTTCGCGGAACGAGTCCTGACGACACCCCCGGGCCCGTCGGGCATGCCAAGCCGCGCAGAGCGGTCTGTGTGCGAGTGACGTCGGCGGGGACCGCACAGCACGAAGGCCAGGTGAGTGGTGCACGTGGCTCACATGGGGGGATGACCCGAAAGCGAGCGTGTGGTGCAATTAACGGGGCGACGTTACGCTCGTTTGTATCGGCCAAACGGAGGGACGAGCGCGTTGTAAACCGCGACCCTGGAGACGCAAGGCTCGAGCCTTGCCACGAGTACACGAGCCCGGCCAGGATGTAGCGAACATCCTCGCGGGGGCAAAGGAGCGCTAGTTAGGGGAAGGGTTTAGCGTTAGATAGACCGTCCTCATGGGGGCATGAGCAGTCCTCCATGGGGCCTGGTAAAACGAGTTAGGGGAATTTAGGGTAGAATTTATAAATGGATTTGAGACATGGACAGACGTGGAACATGTAGTGGGGACGTAGATTAGTTTAGCGATAAAATTAAATGGAACGTGCATTAAAATAAGGGATGACGGGGAGCACGAGCTTAGTTTGGGGGGATGTAGCGAGTAGAGCGTCAGTGTTGGTGTGAATTGAAAAGAGAAAAATATACGGTGAGTGAATGTGGGTCAGCGGGCCCGAGTGTGAATGGAGTGAATGTGGAAGGCATGGTGTGAACGAATGGTTGGGGGGAGGAGTGAATCCCACCCAAGGGAATCCGGGGTAAGTGTAATGTTAGTTAAATTAACCAAAACGGATGTAGGTTTGTTGTTGGTGTTGGACGAAGGCACGAAACCTTTTGAAGGGTGCAGGAGTCTATTGACCGGCTGGGAGCGTGGCTGTGGAAATATGCGTACTGAGTAGAGGGCACCCCGGGTACCGAAGTAGTATGCCATGGGTCCAATGGACCGAGTTAGTGTAATGGGCACAGGTAGCCCACGGAAACGGGACCCGGAGCACCAAAATGCCACGTGGGCATCGACGGGGATGATGCCAGGAAGGGCATCCCCCACGTTCATAAGGAGTAGGTAGGCTCGGAGACAGCCTCAGCGACCCGGGGGTGCCGAAGATCGAGTTAGGCAGATGGGTATCCCTGACAATGGAGCCATGCTGCCCAGCCACGAAATTGTGCAAAGGCACGAGAGAAAATTTGCGGGTCAGGCCCAAATTAATAACGTACACCAACACAGGTGACGGCAATCGTGGTTGCTTGAACCGATAGTTTAAAGAGACAGGTGTGTTGAAAAGCCCCAGGGATAAATTAACGTTTAATAAATGCTAGGATATATATAGGAAATGTGTACCCCTTCGCACCATCCATCCCTTCGCTGTTTGAAGGCTGCTGGACTCACGTTGAAAATGCTGAAATCTGTTGGAGTTGTTCTGAGGCTGCATTGGGCCTCGAGAAAGATTTACTCGTCTCTTCCTTGATCCCCTCAAAAGGGATCTTCGGGATTGTGAGCACACAGTCAGGACAGGTTAGCCAAACAAAGACGATCAGGGGGTGAGGGACACACTTAATTATAAAAAAGTCTAAATTTCGTTTTTTTTTTGTTACAAGCTAATGGGGGTGGGTATGGACAAGGACAGGCATAGGCGATAGGTTGGGGGGAGACCGTAGGAAAGGTCCGAGCCCGTCGTCAGACCGGCCAACGCCCCCATACTTCCTCCACAACCTCACGAGACCACTCCGAGGCCAGCCAGCTTCATGTGCCGACCTGTTGCATTGCATCTTACCTGGTCTGCATTTGTCATGCCTTTTGATGCCTTTGCCTTGACTCCATTTGCCATACCCTCCCATGCCTTTGTTTACATTGCCGTGTCACCAACCTTACCATGTGCTCCAGGACCATCTCTGAAAGTGTTTGCAAGGACTGCCCTGCAGGCAGCCACATTATCGGGGACTGCATTTGTGCAGCCCGTACATCCATCTCCTTGTTGTTGCATAAAGGTCAGTTCAAATGGACCGGGGACTACACTGAGCAACCCGGATATCTCCTTGTTACATAAAGGCCAGTTCAAATGACCTGTGAAACGCGTATGGCCTGCCGTGTTAGGGTGAGTTGCCTCCATTAGCCAGAAATGAAAAAAAAAATTCGGCGACAAACAAGGGACCATTGAAGGCCCTGAGGATGTCTGATCGTCGATTGCTGCTGTCTCTCATCCGCGAATTCATCCGCGAATGTTGCCTTTGTTGTGTTCTCTCTTCAAGTCACAAGTCCTGGGCCATGGGTAGTGTAAATATTAGAAATGTATAGTTCTAACCCACCTGTTGTTTGTTTAGGACTGGCAATTTAGGGAAGTAGTCAGAAAGAGTGTTAGTTTAGTTACGCAATGCACTAGGTTATTTATTTTTGGGACATGTATTCAAGTGTCGCACTCAGGGATCCGTAGGTAAAACGTACTAGGGGAAACCTAAACCTGCATGCCACATGGATGTTAACGACTCGGGTCGAATCTCTCAAAAGGAGGGGGGTTGTGTTACGGTTCTAGGAACTGTATGCATTCAAACATACAGTTGTCCTGAAGTCAGTTATTTCGTTAAGTATATGTGTAGAGAGAACCCCTCCTTGTGTGTAGTGGTAAGACACTGGTGTGCGTTGCAATGTTTGTTTTTAGTTCGGTTAATAAATCTTTATATTCCCTCCAACAACGAACCACTATTCACCCGCTGTCTACTCAGACTCTCGCTACTCTCGCATGGGCTGAGCAAGCACGTGTCCGCATACTCGCGTGACTCGCTTGGCAGAATCTTTGTGTAGTACCTTTTTTGCGAGTCCAAACAAGCGTGGAGTGGGCGGGCTTCCCGGTATGGCTGAAATCCCGTCCAGAAAGGGCGGCCCCATGGAAGCCCCATCCAATCAGGGCGAACAGTGATGTCGCCTTCACCAAGGCCCCTCCCCTCTGAGAGAGATTTATAAATTACGGCACCTTCCTCAGTGTAGAAGCTGAGGGAGTCGGAGGGTTCGTTGGTTGAGTGCTGAGAGAGTTGGAGCATTCGTGCTGAGAGGGTGAGCGAGTGAGCTGGAAAGTGAATTGGGGGAAGATGGATTTAAATCATTTCACAATTAGCATCATCTCTCCATCATATTCAGCATTCAATCCTGGCTGGCAACATTAAGAGTCATTTCTTGGACTTTATACCAGCAACAAAAATCTGATTGGAAAAAAAACTCTGAGATTTTTAAACTAGATTTCATTTTGTTCAATTTCTTTTGGAATTGTATTCTTATTTGTTTATTAGTTGATTGAAAATACCACCCACTCAGGGGAGAGCGATGAAGGGGTGTGACCAACGCCTCACCACATGTCGCTAGACATTACGAGAGGGGTGCAAGCGAGGAGGATGGGGAAGAGGAGAGGAGATGAGGGGACAGGGGAAAGTGGGGAGGGAGAGAGGAGGAAGGGGGGAGCGAGGGGCGTGGGGAAAGGACGGCAGTGTGAGGAAGGGAAGGGACGGCAGTGTGAGGGGTAGGGAAGGCAGAATGACGAGCAGGGACGGCAGCGTACTAGGGTGAAAGTGCTTTCAATCATCGATTGCGAAAGTGAACTTGTTGCTGTTGCAGACTTTGGTTTCTTTGAATCCACATTCTCAACCATCACCAATCGGTACTTTCTCTGGTGTTTGGTTTTTGAATGTTTCAGCATTTTAAACATATTACAGTTATGAGCAAGGTCTGTTGAACAAAGTGAACATGCAACTTTTGAACTGTCTTCTTTAACCTTCCTGAAATGGTTCCAAACTGCACTACTGGTCCTTTTGAACGACATGTTGTCAATACTTTATCAGTCCATATATTGCCTACCCATCCATCAGCAAAGCGATCAACACACTTTACCAGCCAACTCTACTTCTTGTTTTTGGGGGTTTAATGGTGCTTTCAGAGCCACGAAGCTCTATATATGCCAAACACCAAAACTTGAACGTCATACCCAAGGAGCCATAAGGTTTCCCTAAAAATTTATGTGGATTTCCCACTCTCTTTTAGGAATCTTAGCATCACTTTACAGAGTTTGGGGTGCTTCTGGTTTAACATACTTATGATTCCCAGCAGATCCAACACTTTGATCCCCATCTCTCTAATATTCTGGAAAAGGTGCCATCTGGATCCCTCTTCTTTGTTCTTTACTTCTTCGGGTTCCTTCTTGGTCTTTTGTTAACCTCCGCCATCGAAGATGGACGGAGGTTACTGTTTTCACCCCTGTCTGTTTGTTTGTGAACAGTATTACGGAAAAACTCCTGGACGGATTTCGACGAAACTTGGTGGGGGGATTAGGTATGGTCCAAGGATCATGCCATTAGATTTTGGACTTGGTCCAAAGTCCAATATGGCCGCTATGGTGGCTATTTTGAAAAATATTTGAATTTTTGTTTTTGCATTTCTACATGTTTTAAGTGATTTCCAACCCCCCCAAAAAAATTTGTTAGAGAAAAAAAAAAATTTCGATTTTATTTGAAAAATATTTGAATTTTTTTTGCATTTCTACATGTTTTAAGTGATTGCCAACCCCCCCCCCAAAAAAAAAATTGTTAGAGAAATTTTTTTTAGAAATTTTGCAACTTTTTTTTTCAAAAAAATTTCTATTTTTTTTGGCATTTCAAATGCGCATCGATCTAGTTTAGTTTATTCAATCGTGGTTCAGTACAGTCTGATCCGTTTTGACCTACAATGAACAGGATATCAGGTTCACTTAAGTGACCCAGTAGTATTGGCGGTGGTGGTTTTGCACTCTATCGAGTGCTCCCCCTCTAGTTTGATTATGTTTGTACCATATCCTTCTGCTGTGTGGACTATGCTTCTCTGCTGACGGACCTCAAGTAGCTTGTACATGATGCTGGGTTTGAGCCTGGGGAGTAACTGCTGAAATGTAAATGTCCGGCTTCTTCCCAAAATCTTTGTTTTTGGTTTCTTTTGCACTTCTTTCTCATTTTCTTTTTCATAATTCTCTTTTCTTTCTAATTCTTGCTTTTTCTTCTCTTTTCTCTCTTTCTCTCTTTCTCTCTTTTTCTCTCTCTCTCTCATTATTATACCTCTCTGAGAAATGTATTCTTGCAGAATTTTTTTCTGTAAGGCTCACTTGGCTTCACCTGGTTGGGTTTGAGGTTAGTGGAGTGGCGGCTAAAACCTGAATCCTATTCAGGTTCCTCCTGATGACTCTATTTTTGCCCTTTACTTCTTTAGGTTCCAGACCCATAATCTATCTATATATTACTAAAACTCTCATCTTCGATGTATGTATGTATGCTCCCGGAATACAGCCAAAACGGTACACAATAGCGCAAAAATTTTAGGGGCACCTTACCATTCGCCTGTATCAAGTTTTGTTCAAATCGAGCAACGAAAAAAATTATTAAAAACTAAATTCCCGATTCAGTCAAGTACCCTTCGGGAATATTTGATCAATGCAAACAACCTCAGCAGTATAGTTCACTGGAGCTATCTTTTGTTTTTTCATCAACTGCTGTCACAACGGGAACCCAACGGGTTCATGGGTCATCTAGTAGCCTTTAAAATTGGTCTTCCGTTTGGTAATAAAACAGACATTTTAAAAATAAATGGATCAAATCTTCAGGATTCCTGCAATATTCACAGTGCCCCATAGAGTGACATCCTATGCTACGAAGGTATTAATTTAGGTCGACAGTGTCTGATTCTCACCCAACAGAGAGCTACCTAATCTCTCCGGGCAAACCAGGGAAGCTTAACTGGAGGAATCACATCCGGGTGCTCCTTGTAACAGAACTTTTCCTTTCTGGTGGTGTTTCACTGAACTTGCCATTTTTTCACAATCAGGTCTTTGACTAAACTCATAATTAACCTCCGCCATCGAAGATCGGAGGTTCCTGTTTTCACCCCTTTCTGTTTGTTTGTTACTTACGAAATCTAAAGATTTCGTAAGTATATTGATCACTTCCGTTTCTGTTTGTATGTTTGTGTGTTTGTTTGTGTGTTTGTTTGTTTGTTTGTAGGCACGATAACTCGAGAATAGAAGAAGCTACCAATGTCAAATTACACCACGTGATTCAGGAGGGTGATCGCTAGCGCTGATTAGATTTTGGTCAAAATCGGTCAAAGGTCAAGGTCACAGTGAGGTCAAACATAATTCCGTAAATTAATGTGGAGAAATGGAGTATTTTTGCTTCGCTCGACGTTACGAGTTCGTTTTAACTTCAATTTTAATTTTGTCTTCGGTTTTTGCGATCGCTTAAGGCCCAGTCACACCTTGACGTTTTCGCCAGCAATGGCAACATATTAAAATGTATGTAAAATGCTGGCTTACGTTGAACTTTTGATGTTTTTTTTTTTTAAAGATTCGGACGTATTCATAACGACTTGGTCTTATGCATAACGTATTAGAAACTGACACAGAACGTTTCGTTGTGTTATAGATAACTTATACCAATGAATGCTGAACCTGTTGTCGGCCTTCACAACCTATGCCCAACGATGGTCTAACTTAGGCATAGCGCGTTGCACGCATCGCCGACGATCACGTGGCGTAGGTTATGAAAAGGCTGCCGCACAACGATTCAAATCATAACCGCCGCAGAAATGGAAGTGTCAACATCGCAGTCACACCTTGGCGATCTTGCCAGCATATGCCGACCTCTGAAAAATGCATCTAAAACGCTGGCGCACATCGAATACAGTATGGGTAAGTTTGGTATACGTGAATAGAACGTGAAAGTACGCTATCGTACGTCGTATTAAATGGAGTACGTCTTGTAATTTTAAACATGTTGAAAATTTTACGACGTACTTGCCGTATGACACACGCTCCGCATGCGATGGGAATAAGTTGTACGCACGATATGCGATCGTTGACACACATCGACACACGTTACTTGAAAGGTGCTCATAAGTCGAAACACTCAAGGTAATGGTTAGCGTCAGTGTTCCAGACTCCCGGGTTTTTTTTTTCTTCGGTATGACGGTGTTCAGTGTACAGTGTGGTTATGATTTAAATTGTTGAGCGGCAGCCTATTAATTATATTATATTATAACCGCACTAGAAATCGTAGTGTCAAAATCACCATCATACCGAAGGAAGGAAAAAATAAATAAATAAATAAATAAAACCAGGAAGTCTGGAACACTGACGCTAACCATTACCTTGATGTGTTTCGACTTATGAGCACCTTACAAGTAACATGTGTCGATGTGTGTCACCGATCGCGTAACGTGAGTACAACACGTTACTCATAGGTTAGAAATAAGTTTCGGGAACGCTAAACATTACCTCGACGTGTTGCGACTTATGAGTAACTTACAAGTAACGTGTCGACGTGTGTCAACGATCGTGTGACGTGCCTACAACTTATGGCCAGTGTAATGCGGAACGTGTGAGTCATACGCTGGCATAAGTCTTAAAATTTCAAGCATGGAAAATTTGAGGACAACCGAAAAGTACAACGTTTAAAGCCAGCATACAACGACGTATGGCAGTGTTTTTCAGCGTGCTCTCAATGTTATCAAAACTTACCCATAACGTATTCAACGTGTACCAGCGTTTTAGACAAATTTTCCAAAAATCGGCATAAGCTGGCTAAAACGTGAAGGTGTGACTGGGCCATTAGGACACTTAAAACTCGGTTGTCGAAATTCTGGTAAAAATCGGATGTTTTGGAGACGTTTTAAGATTGTATAAAAAATATTTCACTCGACGCGTCACGGGTCGTCACGTGATGCAGTGCGCTCGATCAGACGCATCGTTGCGTCACGTAAAAGTTTTCCGTGTGCGCGCTGACGGTGTTTTCGATAAAGATGGTGTTTAAAAGTCATTTTTTTATCCAAATAAAGGTTATCGTCGCATGCCTGACTCGCTAAGCTGTCGGATTATGTAAAGATTGTTGGTGGATGGCCGAATATTACGGTTTTGTGACTTTGATAAAATAATGTAAAATAATTGCGTGGAGAAATGGAGATTTTTGCTTCGGTCGACGTTACGATTTTTGATGGTTTGGTACAGAATCATCGTAGAAACTTCTGGTTTGCGTCGCTACCTTCTCAAGAGACAGCTTTTATTAGACAAGGTCAGAGGTCAAGTTGACGATTTCATAAGTACCAGTCTATGACTGCTTGTTTGTTTGTTTGTTTGTGATCAGTATTACGGAAAAACTCCTCGACGGATTTCGACGAAACTTGGTGGGGGGATTAGGTATGTTCCAAGGATCATGCCATTAGATTTTTGGACTTGGTCCAAAATCCAATATGGCCGCTATGGTGGCCATTTAAAAAAAAAATTTGAATTTCTTTTTTTTTGCATTTCTACATGTTTTAAGTGATTTCCAACCCCCCCCCCCCAAAAAAAATTGTTAGAGAAAAAATAATATTTTTGCAACTTTTTTTCAACAAAATTTCGATTTTTTTTTTGCATTTCTACATGTTATCAGTGATTTCCAACAAAAACATGCCAAAATTATAATTGCGGCTGATTTTGGAACTTCAGGTGGATATACCCACGGAAAATCAATTTCTGTCTCAAGGAATCTCGTTATGACGAATGAATTGAGTATGTAGAAGGGAAAGTTGCAAACTATAATTCCTGTGAGCACTGTTGACGTCAAATTTAATGAATAGGATATCAGGTTCACTTGAGTGACCTTGCAGTATTGGCGGTGGAGGTTTTGCACTCTACCGAGTGCTCCCCCTCTAGTGTATGTTGGTTTCAGAGGGATTTCAGTATCATCAATTTTAAGGGCTTTCTCTGCTGCCAGATCAAATGCCTCATTCCCACCAATGCCCACATGAGTGGGGATCCAGCACAGATCGATCACTGAACCTCTCCAATTCGCAATGTAACCAAGTGAAGCACTTCAAGAACCAGATCATATATAGCACCATCCTGCAGGGATTACAAGGCCTTTAATGCATTAAGTGAATCAGAGAGGATGACTGCACTAAGAGTGTTAAACTCGATTATCCATTCAAGAGCCAGAACTATGGCAAATAGTTCAGTCGACAAAACCGAGAGATGGTTGGTTCACTGAACTGATCTTACCATTCTGAGGTCCGGGATACATGCTGCAGCAGATATTCTCCCGAGAGAACGTTCTTTAGACCCATCTGTATCGGCGTGCAACTGTGCAAGGATTGATTCCAATTCGAATAAATAAATTTAATTTCCTGGTTGCATGCATGTTGCCACAGGATTAGCCCTGTTGGTTTTCCCCTTTAAGATCCCGAAGACTATCCAGACCCTAAGACCCCTCAAGACTCTTTTGACCCCTAAGATCCTCTAGAATCATAATAGCCTTTAAGACCCCCAACACCCTTTAAAACCCTGAAGATCCTGAAGATCCTTTAGACTCTGAAGACCTTTTCGACCCTTAAGACCCCTTGGGCCCCCAAATATCCTTTAAAGACCCCCAACACCGTTTCAGACGGCAAAGGCCATTTAGAACCCTAACACCCTTTTCGACCTTATAGACTCCTTAGACCCCAGAGACCCTGCAGACCACAATTACCATTAGGACCCTTAAGACCCTTTAGACCCCTATGACTCCATAGATCCTGCTACATTCTTTCGATCCTTTAGAACCCTGAAGACCCTTGGACTCCTTTCTTCTTTTTAGACCCTCACACTTTCAGACCTTTTAATACTCTGTCGACCTCTTTGTCCTTTAGACCCTTTTTATATGTTTTAGGGCCCTTTAGACCCTGTCAAACAATTCTGACCTTTTAGACCAGTGATCTTCACTACTTTTTTTTAGAAGGGGCCCACTTTTGCCAATAAGACCAGTGTGAGAGCCACCATACTGCCTGCAGGACTACAAAATGGCTGCTTATATTAAGCCCCGCCTCTACATACTATTTTTTTTTCTTTCATTGTTACTGGGCTGCAAGCACAATTGTTTGCTTACTGCCATATACTGATGTAGTAATGTTACCTTTACGCTTCGCATTGGAACACTCATTTGAAACCACGGTCAATTTGATAGCATTTAAGGTGGATTATGATGGGGTGTTTTCACATTTGTGTCTTATCAGCCACGCGTTAGGGGCCGCACTTTAAGCCACCAGGGGCCGCCAGTGTCTCATGGGCCGTGCAATGAAGAACAGGGCTTTCGACCTTAAATTACATCCTTTCGACTCCTTCGACCTTTTCAGACTATTTCGACCCTTTCGATACATTTAGACCTTTTTCACAACTTTTGATCTTTCCACATTTCAACCTTTAGACCTTCAGACCATTTGACCTTTACAGCTTTTCAGACCTTTGACCTTTATACATTTACAACTCGACCATTTAGATCTTTCATTTGCAATCAACTACCTTTCATTTAGTACATCCTTCCCTTTGTTTGCCACACAAAATACACCGCACAAAACAAGTCCTGGCAATGGTCTGCAATCTCTGATTTCTCGTTCTTCATTTGTTTGTTTCAGCGATAGAATGCTTATGGACGAGCTCAAAAATGAATCACCTGATTCACGACATGGACATTAGTGGACGTCACTGTACTTTTTATTTTTTCAATGAACCACAAGAACATTAGTTAGACAATTGACGAACACAATTATGGTGCCTGGGTTTTGAACCAATGTTCCCATTGGTTTTAGATGGCAGCACTGAACTGGACAACCAAATTGGCCCTCGACTCTTAAAACCTCCTCCAAATTTTCTTTAAAAAACCTTCGGGACAAAATACATTTGGGTTAAAAGCTGGGATCATGAGAAAAATGTACCTTCGACTGGCTATAGTGGATTTTGACTTTCACTTACAGCAACGCTCTTATCATTCGGGTAATTTGTCCCGCGAGGAATCAAATAAATGGGACATTTTGAAAATGCATCAGTTATTGGGTGTGGGTGGCAAAAGTGTCGCTGCAAAGGTTTCGATGAGGAGCCATAAGAAGCATAATATTGACGTAAGCAGTAAATACAGTAATTGTTTGTTATTTTCATTCTGCAACGGCAAAGTTGTCCCACAATGCAATTTATTGACTCGATTTAAGGGAAAGTGTCAAAATTGTAACACTCACACAAAAATAGAATGCATTTGATAATGAATGCTTGGGATGAAAGTAATACTGTCCAATTACGTGTGATTGGGATCAATGACGCAATAGGATTTCCATTATGGTGACAACCTTCGGGTCTCGCCTTTTGACTTTGCTTCATCCACTTCGAGCAGGAGCTAAAAGGTAGTGTTTGAACTTTCAAAAATCGTATATAATCCCGTAGTGAATTATTTGATGATAATATAGTAATTCCCCTGATTTTGAGATTTTGCATTTTTGTTTTCCTTCACATTTGAGTCAATAATGATTCTACAATATAATATGACTTAGAGTCAATAACATGACACTTAGCTTTCCAGAGCTCGTTAATTTGCCAATCATCTGATGAGAGTTCATTCGATTAATCGTCTCTGCTGCCCCTTGTCCAATGTCCTTCGCCTTCTTTCTTCCTTTTCCCTATCCCGGAAAAGTACTTTCACAGACTTTAAAATCTTATTTTCAGAAGTCTAAGTTAGTTGACAAAAGGATTCAATTTGATGAGAGCAGTTAGCAGGGACTTTATCTGCTTAATACTGTGTGCTCGCAAATCTGCTTGTTTCTTTATTTTTTCCTTCTGGAAAGAATTCTTAAAAGTTGACCCTGTAAATACTCACCGATTTGTGTAATGTTGTATCCATTCATTATTTGTGTGGGGTCGATCCTTCTTAAGATCTGCCCAAGACTCTCCACTACCACAAGGCATAATGACTCTGTGAGGTTACTCGGAAAGCCAGTCCGTAAGGTTACATCACCTTCATGACAGTGTTAGTTAACCTTTAAATAATTATGGTGAGCAAGGACATTCACAATTTTTTGTTCTTTTTTTATATGTAACAGTATCAGTAGAAATTAAACTTTAAAACATGACATTGATAAGCATGTGGTTTGACAATACTATAAAAAATACCATGCAATGTTAATTTTACTACAGGACTCCAATTTTGTCATTGAGCAAACTTGTTATTTCTTGCTAAATATGACAGATAACACAGTAAACTAGAAAGGATACTCGGTAGAGTGCATACCTCCACCACGCAATGCCTGATAGGCCAGCGGTATAGGTCAGATTTTTTGGTACTTGATCAACCGGTTTGACACAAAGCTACAAGAGGTCTCGTATGAAAGATGGGGATCTCAGTAACTCATTTTTCCCTGTTGTCATTTTTTGGTGTGCGGCCCATGAAATATTCACACCTGAAGGATACCCCCATTAGAAAATTTTGACCATTTCCAAAAATCAGTGAATTAGCCATAACTACAAAGCAATGCGCCCTATTTTTACATGATTGGTATTGAAATGTGCAGAATGAACAGGAGAATACTACTAGTTACTTAATGGAATACTTCTAGATAAATATATGTACATTTGAGTGCTTTTAATAGAAAAAAGACGTAATTTCCGGACCTCTAATTTTGAAAATCATCAACTACAGAAACAAACATCTGCCAATTGTCATATTTTTTTTTTTATATGTGTTCAGTTTACCATATCAATATAATGAGAATATTTTGAAACAAATTTCTACGAGCAAATTATACGATATTGTGACTGAAGTTTGCACAAGTGATGTGATAACTAAATGTTACACCAATACACATTGTTCTCCGAGAAATTAACTAAAACATATATTTTGAGCGAGTGTCCTCGATATGTTCAACCATCACTGTCCGTGTCATTTTGGTCACCATGTGACAGTTCGTTGCCACACTGCCTGTCACTGGTGGCACACATGCACTCGTTAGTGCAAGGCAAACTGTCTTGTGAGCAGCTGCAGCTGTTGGTACATGGTTCACTACCACGACATGAACACACAAGACCATCTAACATCTCCGCTGATGTGGGATGCAGCACACCTTCTCCTCTGTACCATCCACGACCCTCTGGTGTGGGAATTTCTGGATTTGCCAGGTGGGCATTCATCCATACTCGGGTTTGGTGAAAGGATCTCTTCACATGTTCGAGAAAAGCTGGTTCGGATGGAGGCAACTTATGCACTGGGACATCTTTGGTCGCTGCGAGTTTCTCCCGAAGATCATTCAAATTTGTGTGTGCATCCATGTATTTCCCTTGAGAATCATACATGGCACTGACTAAATGTCTTGAAGCAGCCACTGCCTCCTGGAGATCGTCAGTGGCGAGGACTTCAAGGTGTGGACCATTATTCTGAAGATGCAGTGTCTTCATAGCTTTCCATGCTTTCTTTTTACCACAGCCGAAGAATGCTGATACAGAGTCACATCCTGTCAGGGCATGAAACGCAGGAAGCCGGGTGCACATTTCTGGAAGCAAGCTGTAACATATGTGATGGACTGGGATAAGCTTGCATCCTGCTGATGTTCTTTTCTCTATCCATATTTTGGCAGTGTCCCGCAACTGTGGAAAGTAGTGGACTGCTAAGACAAGCACATCAGTGTCTGCTGATTTGATTGTAATGGACCCACGCACATTGTTACGTCTGAACTCGTCATCGGCATGCTTCACATGAAGAAATATCCGAGAATCTGCCTCTTCCTGCATTGATGTGAGTTGACTGTCATGATACATTCCTGCAGATGAAAGGCATGCTGTAAGCGAACCATCAGAGAAGCCACCAGCCAAATAGATCCGCTTTTCTTGGTGATCTGAAAGTTCTTTTGCTGCTGGTGCATGTTGCGTGACGTGACTACAGATGAAGTGCGTCAAGGTGGATTTGCTTGATGATAGAGCCATGAATTTCGTCCATTGTGGTACTGGGCATCCAGCAATGACTTGGTAGCTTCAGGATCCACCAGCAACAGCAAGGCATCTCGTTCTTTCCTCTGTCTTCACAGAATTGACATGATCATATTGGTTGAAGACGTCGATGAGGGTGTGGTGTGTTTTGATGCAATGGAGCAACTGGTTTAGGTAACACTGTGCCAAGTTACCAAACGTACCACAATTTCCACCCAGGATATGGAGTTCAGCCATAGCATCCCTGATGTACACACTGCGATGTTGGTTATCACTGGCAGTGTTTTCGTGCTCTTCATCGACTAGGCCCTCGGATATGCCCTAGTTCTGCTTTGGTATTCTTCCGTGGAGCTCCATCTTCATGAAAGATAGATGTCGGAACAGACGTAATGGGATAGCTCAGGACGTGCTTCATGTTCAGGTCAGGGCGGACTTGAGTCAATAGCAAAGCACGGCGGAAAACCATTTCCAGGTTGATTGCAACCAATGCTTTCTGACCCAAAATCAGGATTTTTGTATTCTTTTTTGGAAAACGAAAACGTTTTGAGTTTGGATTTTGGGATTGGCTGGTACATGCTTCTCTGCCCCCCAGTGCAAAGAGATTCTGTGATGTCCTCTTCCATCTGTCTTTTCCCCAGGTCGTGGACAGACAACAAGGACTTCTGAATATCCTTGGAAGCGATGACACCACTTGATGTATTCACAAGATGTTCATCTGGATGATCAGTGGTCCGGAACGGATGTGTCATATTGTCTTCGACATGACACATCAATCGCTGTACATGCTGTTCATCATGGTTCAGAGCTGCATGGCGCATTTGTTCATGACCCATGTCGTCCTTGTAGATGGTCCCACTTCTGAATCGTATGGCAGATGCATATTCTCCCAAGCTTTGTCATGTGATTGTCCACCGAAGTAGTGCAGACTCCTTTCTCGTTAGGCCAACAATGCCACCGCTGCTCTAAGCATTCCTAACCCTAACCCTAACCCTAACCTAAACCCTAACCCTAACATATCATGACGTGGTTGTGATACTGCATTATTCTCCTGTCCAATCGACACATTTCAATACCAAAGTGTAGGAAGAGGGCTCTTTGTCTTGTGGTTTATGGGAAATTATGTGATTTTCTGAAATGGTCCAAATATTCAGACGGATGTATCCTTCAAATGTGAATATTTCATGGACCGTACACCAAAATATGAGGACAGGGCTAAATGTGTAACTGAGATCACCATCCTTCATATGAGACCTGTTGTAGCTTTGTGTCAAGCCGGTTGATTGAACTCCTAAAATATAGCCCTTTATCGAGGCTTACCGCTGGCCTACGATCCATGAGAACATATTGGGCCCAATAACTTTTTTGAAATATCTTGCAAAATATCGTTTTTGGCCCTCTCTCTAAATGGTGAAGAATCGCTTTAAAATTTAACGAATTCTCATATCCGGATCCAGATTTGGATCTTCACCAAAATCAAATCTATTCGTCCTTGATCACACACCTGACCTGTCCACCAAGTTTCGTCCAAATTTGTCCAAAACCTTCTGAGATATCCTGCACACAAACAAACAAACAGACAAGCAAACAGACAGACAAGCAAACAGACAGACAGGGGTGAAAACATAACCTCCTTCTCCCTTAGGTGGCGGTGGTAATTAAGCACAGGTGTCGATCATTTGGCCAAAAGTACTTCAAGCCACATCTGCACCGAGCACGTCTACTTGTTAACCTCCACCATCGAAGATGGACGGAGGTTACTGTTTTCACCCGTCTGTTTGTTTGTTTGTTTGTGAACAGTATTACGGAAAAACTCCTGGACGGATTTCGACGAAACTTGGTGGGGGGATTAGGTATGGTCCAAGGATCATGCCATTAGATTTTGGACTTGGTCCAAAGTCCAATATGGCCGCTATGGCACCATTTTGAAAAAATATTTGAATATTTGTTTTTGCATTTCTCCATGTTTTAAGTGATTTCCAACCAAAAATAAATAAATTTGTTCGAGAGAAAAAAAAAAATTTGCAACTTTTTTTCAAAAAAATTTCGATTTTATTTGAAAAATATTTGAATTTTTTTTTGCCTTTCTACATGTTTTAAGTGATTCCCCCCCCCCAAAAAAAATTTGTTAGAGAAAAAAAGCAACAAATTTTGCAACTTTTTTTTCACAAAAATTTCGATTTTTTTTTTTGGCATTTCTTCATGCGCGTCGATCTAGTTTAGTTTATTCAATCGTGGTTCAGTAGAGTCTGATCCGTTTTGACCTACAATGAATAGGATACCAGGTTCACTTAAGTGACCCAGTAGTATTGGCGGTGGAGGTTTTGCACTCCACCGAGTGCTCCCCGTCTAGTTGCTGATAATGTTTATGTTTATATCCATATATATATATATATATATATATATATATATATATATATATATATATATATATATATATATATACAGTACATATATACATACATACTTGGGATCTTGGGATGAACTGTCCAAAGTAACGGAGAGTGTGGTAGAGAAGTGAAAAAGAGAGTGCAGGCAGGATGGGTGGAGAAGAGTTGCAGGAGTGATTTGTGACAGAAGGGTAGCTGCAAGAGTGAAGGGGAAAGTATATAAGACGGTAGTGAGACCAGCTATGTTGTATGGCTTGGAGGTGGTGGCGCTGACAAAAAGACAGGAAGCGGAGCTGGAGGTGGCAGAGTTAATGATGCTGCGATTCTCGTTGGGAGTGACGAGGATGGACAGGATAAGAAATGAGTATATTAGAGGGACAGTGCAGGTAGGACGGTTTGGAGACAAAGTGAGAGAGGCGAGATTGAGATGGTTTGGACATGTGCACAGGAGGGAAGCGGAGTATATCTGGAGAAGGATGCTGAGGATGGAGCCGCCAGGTAGGAGGAGAAGAGGAAGGCCAAAGAAGAGGTTCATGGTTGTGGTGAGGGCGGACATGCGGGTGGTTGGAGTGTCAATGGAAGATGTGGAGGATAGAGCGAAATGGAGACGGATGATCCGCTGTGGCGACCCCTATCGGGAGCAGTCGAAAGAAGAGGAAGAGAAGATATACATATATATATATATATATATATATATATATATATATATATATATATATATATATTGTTACGGATTCGCGCCCGCCGGCGTGCTGACGGCCACGTAACTCGAATCGCGGCACGTCGCCCACCGGACGGACAATCCAGTCGTGACCCTCTCGGACTAACGCCGGGAACCAGTCACGGGTGGACCTTTCGGTCTCACCGCGATCGAGCCAATCAGCCCCCGCGTGGGATAGGGTTGCTCGCCAAATTCGACCTACCTAAGTACCCACACGGAGGGTAGACCGGGCGGTCGCACCTCGCCGCAGGTCGACTTCGGACACGGGCCACTTAAGCGACCCGTTCCGTACTATCGGGATAACCGAGCGGTGTTATTCGTCGACCTCGACGGTTCGATTAATTATCGGGCGTATTCAGCCCACTACCAACCCTTTACGTGAAGCAAGATGAGGATTCAATGAAAGAAATGACGAAGCGAAGCGGGAAACAGTTCAACACAAAGCACATTTATTCGCGATGAACGGAAAGCACACATATTCAATTCCACCAAAAGCACATAGAAAAGAAAAACACAATGCAATTTACACAAAAAGCAAATGCGACAATGCAGATCTAATACCGATTACGCGAGCACATGGCAACACTTATGCAATTTTACTTCACAGACGGCGCCGACAACACATACCCAAAACCAAGAAAAAGAACACCCTCAAAGATGAGGCGGGCCTGAGGCCGAGACCGGGTCGGGCCTACCCGTCTGGTGATGAGACGCGGAGCGGCGATGGTGCCTCAACTCCGCGGGCCTCGCGGGCAGTGTCTGGTAGGGGGTGGGAAAGGGGCCCCCTTGGTCGCACTATCTCAGCGCGGGGGGAAACAGGAGGGGGTTGCTGATGCTCGGGGTATAGAGGATTTCTACTCTGCCTCGAGTCCCGCGACGAGCGTCTCCACCTCGGCCAGGTCGCGCCGTCGGCCTCCCTGGTGTGCAGCTCCCGGCACGACGCGAGCACCCCCTCGTCTGCCCTCGCCGCCTCTCCACAGCTCCGTCCCCTTCGCTCCGACTCCAACGCACACGACGACGACCAACTCCTTCTTGCTTCTTCTTCCCAACTCCACCGACTGCGAAGTCTTAACTCTTTAATAACTTGACTGACGAACGCGGTCGCTTATATAAGCCCCGTGGCTTCGCTCTCTCATCTTTGACCCCCTGCCTTCGACCTTTCACCTCGCTCCCCATTGGCCCGAGAAAAAGTGGGCGTGAATGCTTTTTGATCCATAAATTTGCATATAGCGATCGCCCTCCAACGCCCTGGAGGCGGGGCCAAATCGCCCCTCGCTCACCGATTGGACGGAACAAAAGTGGGCGTGTGTCGTTTTTGATCCGTTTTTGAAGTGTAAAATCCGTGGTTTTGTACACGCTGTTCAGCGCGCGCCCTGCGCGAGTCCAACACTGGTACCCACAAGCGGCGCAAGAACGGTGGCGATGCGACGGTTGCGAGGTGTGACGTGAAGCGGCGCCGCGGTGGGTGGTTGATGTTGTGGTTGGTGGTGGTAACAATGGCGGTTGGTCCAAAATAAAGATAGTAAAAGAAAAACGGCTATCCTGAAGAGTCGCAGCACGCATGAATGACATGTATTCCCACTAGACAACGGGTTTGGGCCTAACTACACATATACTTACGGAGATATCTCACCTAAGGGACCTGAATGGTGGTTTGCGAATTTGGTAACCACAACACTACCCCCTCCCCTTTTTACAGACTCGTCCCGAGTCGTCAAATTTTCGTGTGCCATCATGTGTAGTTTTCCCCTAGTACATTTTACCTACGGATCCCTGGGTGCGACATTCATGGTATTCGTGTCCCCAAAATAAATAACCTGAGGGCTGCGTAACTACCTAAACAAACTCACTCACACGGACGACTTAAATAAAATTGCCGGCGCAAAGACAAACATGCCGGGGGCGCACTCATATTTACAGTACATCTTAACCTTAACTTACAAATTTTACACTAAACCATGGCCCAGGATCAATGAGCTCTGCAAAAAGAAAGCAGTTAACAGGGAGCCAGGCTGCTCGCATGCAGTCTCTGGCTCAAAACAATGCAGGTGACAGGGAACGTGGCTGGCTGCTCACACGCAGTCCAAGGCCTTCCTTTTTGAACTGAACGCAGTGAACCACAACGGTGCATGGGCTGCACAAACGTAGTCTCCGTGCCAGCTCAAGTGGCACACGCAATGAGCACATCGAATGGATGGATGAACACAAACACGGTGCACGGGCCGCCACTGCAGGCCCGTGTTGTAGCTGCCAACAGGGCAGTTCTTGCAGCTTGCAAACTGTTGCCTTGATCCTGGCGCACATGGCAATGAACAGGGGGGGGGGGGCAAAGCAAAAATTGAACGGGGCTGGTGAACATGGGCAATGGGCATGGCAAAGGTGAGCAGGCAAACACAGCCCGCAGAAGAAGGCCGCTGCAGGCAAACACAGCCGGCAGATGAACTGGCCGGCACAGGCCTTGAAGAAAAACAGCCAGCAGATGAAGTGGCCGGCACAGGCCTTGAAGCAAAACACGGCCAGCCGATGGCACAGGCCTTGCAGCAAAACAACAGCTGCTGATGAAGTTGGCCGGCCTCTGCCTTGAAGCAAAACACGGCCAGCCGATGAAGTTGGCCAGCCTTTGCCGTTCAATGGAGGTTGGTGGAGGGAGTGCGGTGGTGCTGGCCACTTGGAAGGCGGGCTCGGACCTACCTACCTGTCTCCCTCCCAACCTATCGCCTTTGCCTGTCACTGTACATACCCACTCCCTTAATTTGTCAAACCCCAATTTAGCCCCAACTTATTTTTTTGTTGTTTTTATTTTTACTCCCCCACTATAAATCGTCCCCTAACCCCCTTTATCGTCTTTGTTCGGCTAACCTATCCTGTCACCTAGCCTACTCCCAACCCCTACGTTCCCTTCCCGGAGGGAAATAAGGGAGAGCTTGCGTCCTGTGTCGAGGCCCAACGAAGCCTCAGAATGGCCTCCCCAGAGTTCGGCGATCTTAACACCAAGTGGGTCCAGCGGCCCACAACGAGAGCGAGGGGATGGATGGTGCGGAGGGGTACATTTCCTAATCTACCCTAACCATTTAACTGTTAAACTACCCTGGGGCTTTCAACAAGCACCTCTCGCTTAAACTATTGGTTCTAACAACCCAGATTCCCGTCGCCTGTGTTGGTGTCCTCACAATTTCGGGCCTCGCCCCCTAATTTTCTCTCCGTGCCCTCACACGGTCTCCTGGCTGGGACACGTGGCTCCCTTTGGCAGGCACGACCCTCTGCCGAATCTCCCGCTATGGCACCCCCGGGCACTACACTGCCTCCGAGCCTACCAGCTCCCTAACACCGGGGAGTGCCCCCTATGGCACCTCCCCTGAAACGCACACGTGGCAGGCTGGCCTCCCGGGCCCCTTTCCGAGGGTCACCCGTGCCCACAACACTGCCCACGCGGCCAATGGCGCTCCGGGCCCCCGCACCAAGCAGGCGCACCCGTGCCCACTACTCTATCCCGGCCCCCCATGGGCCCTTGGCCTACCAAGGCCGACTAGCCTGGTGCCCGGGGTACCCACTCAGCGATACTCACCTTTCGCAGCCACGCTCCCAAGCCCGTCAACAGGGCTCCTGCACCCCTCCAAATGGATCTCGAGCCTACTTTCCCACCAACAACAAAACGACCTCCATTTTTCAATTTAACTAACCCCCTAACTCACTTTACACTGACCCCGGGGTCCCTTGGGCGGGAGTCACTCCTCCCCCCAATCACTCATCGCACCATGCATTCCCCATTCGCTCCACTCACACAGACCCGCTGGCCTCACTCACTCACCAAGCACATGCTCCCAATCCACTCACCAACAACTCTTCAACACACACACACCACTGAACTCTGCCATCCTTCTAACTACCTCCCCTAACTAACTCGTGCTCCCACGTCGTCCCTTACACTAGTAGCACGTTCCTTTTAACACTACGTAGCTAAACTACGTCCCCGCTACACATCCACAAGTCTGTCACTGTCTCCAAATGTCATTTTATTTCCCAACCTAAAGCTCACTAAATCCCTCTAACTAATCCATTCCACGGACTCCATGAGGACTTACCCCTGCCCCATGAAGTCGGTCTAGCTAAGCTAACCCTTCCCCCTAACTAGTTTTCATCCTGTGCCCAGATAAGGGGGTCTTCCACCCCTTGCCCAGGAATCCTGTGCACCCGAAAGTGAGGCTTGTTTTTTTTTTTTTTTTTCATGCGCAGCACCTGCGCGGCAACTCGCGCACTTTGCACCTGCCCGTGACGTCATGCAGCTGCACGTGTTCCTCGTCCCTCCTTGGACGGTACCATCCGGCAGAGATACCCCTCCTGCCGGATTCCAACCACACGTGCAGCCATGACGTCACCGTGCGCATAAAAAAAACACAAGCCCCACTCGAGGGGTTCCCCACGCGAACACATGTGCTTTGCCCGTTGGAGCTTAACACACACGATCGCGTGGAGAACCCGTCCGGTCCAAATCCATTATCCTGCCTAAACTTTGTCCGTCCGCGGGATCGGCAAATCCACCGCGTGCGTTTCCGGACCGGGACTTCACTCTCGCAAGCGAGCACGTGGGGGTCTCGTGCGTTGCACAGCACGGACCTCGTGCTCACTGCTGGGTGAACCCGGCACGGTCCCCGAAACAACTACAGCCGCTACTCGGCTTTCGTTTCTCCCATGTCGCCGTCGTCGCCATTCAACCCACGCACACCTGCGTGTTCCGACGCTCACACTCCACACCATTACATTCACCCCGGGAGACGCGGCTGTGTGCTCCCGCATGCCAACCGACATCTCCCTTACATACCGCTCTCTCACACACACGGTCTCCCTTGCATAACCCATACCACTCACACGTGGTGCTCCATTCACTCGTGCCTCACTCACACACGCGGGGGCACTCAACCGCGGTGTCTCATCCATACTCCGTGCCTCACTCACACACGCGGGGGCACTCACCCGCGGTGCTTCACTCACACTGGCCGTTTCATCCACACACACGGCCTCACTCACACACGGTGCCTCACCCACACACGCGGGGGCACTCACCCGCGGTGCCTCATCCACACACCGTCCCTCACTCACACACGCGGGGGCACTCAACCGCGGTGCCTCATCCACACACGGCGTGCTGGGAAGCACGTACTCCGGCACCATTGCCACCACACCACTCACACACGGGGTCGCTTCCACACACAGGGACAACCACACTGGGGATTCGTGTCCCCACAAGGGTCTCCGGGGCCTCTATACCCCCCAAGCTCTCCGTGCACCTGTCCACAGCACTCGTCCCCTCAACCTCGCAAAGCACGACCGAACTCACCTGGTCGTGACTCGCCTCAAGGGGGCAGACTCCCTCCCCTCGTTCCTGGAGGAGGCCATCCAGGTGCTCGCACTGGGTCCCTACACGCTCCGCGAGCTCACCCCCATTATCCTCCACTACCTCCGTGTGTGTGTGTGTGTGCGTCACTTACCTTGTCATTATCATGCAGTCTCTCTATTTTTTTTGTCTCCCGTGTCTCTATACATTTATAAGTTTCTGTTGTCCCCTCCTGTCTCTTCGTCTCCGCTTCTTTCTGGCGTCTTTCCCTTATCTTTATGTAGGTCAACCTTGCTTTTTCTTTAAGTCGCTCCCGTCCTTCCCTGTTTTTCACTCCTTGCTCTTTCACGATCTCCGCGTACCTCATCCTTGCTCTCCGTATTAATTGTTCTTTTCTCTCCCTCGCAATTACTTTCACCTCGTCTCTTGTCTCCCGAATTACTTTTTCCTTACCCGCCTCCACCGCGGGCCTGTCAGCCGCTGCGCCCCCTTCCAGCTCGTTCGTTCCGACACGTGGAGTCGCCATTTTGAGTTCCCTGCTAACGGCCTTCATGCCCGCCTGCAGGCATCGGCCCATGTTCTGCGTCTCCCCCCGGAGCTCTTTCATTTCTTCCCTCATTTGCTGTGTATTCGCATCCATACTCGCTGTCATTGCCGCCAGCATGGCGCATAGCTGGGCCATGTCGGGTGCGCTTGGGTGAGCCGTTTCGGCAGGGATCGGGGAAGGGTTTTGGTGGAGGGGGGAAGGGGAGGTGTCATACACCGCGGCCGCTGCCGCACCTATTTCGGGCTCTGGGTTCAGTTGGGCGAGTCCGTGTTCCTGCACAATCAACATTTCCTGCACGGGGATTCCATCCTGGACCATGGACTCTACACATTCTACATCCATTTCTAATACCCCCGGCTCCCGCTCGCCTTGAGACGCCATCTTGCTTCTCGTGAAGGGTTAATTTCGCTCGCTCGTAATTTGGAGGGAATCGGGGGTCGCTTCTCTCACCCCTGGACCGATTCCCGTGAATTTAGCTGGAGACAGGAGAGCCCGTTTTCCTGTTCTCCGATACCAGTGCCGCGAGGAGGGCGATGGATTTGTATCGCACGACCTGACACCAGTGTTACGGATTCGCGCCCGCCGGCGTGCTGACGGCCACGTAACTCGAATCGCGGCACGTCGCCCACCGGACGGACAATCCAGTCGTGACCCTCTCGGACTAACGCCGGGAACCAGTCACGGGTGGACCTTTCGGTCTCACCGCGATCGAGCCAATCAGCCCCCGCGTGGGATAGGGTTGCTCGCCAAATTCGACCTACCTAAGTACCCACACGGAGGGTAGACCGGGCGGTCGCACCTCGCCGCAGGTCGACTTCGGACACGGGCCACTTAAGCGACCCGTTCCGTACTATCGGGATAACCGAGCGGTGTTATCCGTCGACCTCGACGGTTCGATTAATTATCGGGCGTATTCAGCCCACTACCAACCCTTTACGTGAAGCAAGATGAGGATTCAATGAAAGAAATGACGAAGCGAAGCGGGAAACAGTTCAACACAAAGCACATTTATTCGCGATGAACGGAAAGCACACATATTCAATTCCACCAAAAGCACATAGAAAAGAAAAACACAATGCAATTTACACAAAAAGCAAATGCGACAATGCAGATCTAATACCGATTACGCGAGCACACGGCAACACTTATGCAATTTTACTTCACAAACGGCACCGACAACACATACCCAAAACCAAGAAAAAGAACACCCTCAAAGATGAGGCGGGCCTGAGGCCGAGACCGGGTCGGGCCTACCCGTCTGGTGATGAGACGCGGAGCGGCGATGGTGCCTCAACTCCGCGGGCCTCGCGGGCAGTGTCTGGTAGGGGGTGGGAAAGGGGCCCCCTTGGTCGCACTATCTCAGCGCGGGGGGGGGGAAACAGGAGGGGGTTGCTGATGCTCGGGGTATAGAGGATTTCTACTCTGCCTCGAGTCCCGCGACGAGCGTCTCCACCTCGGCCAGGTCGCGCCGTCGGCCTCCCTGGTGTGCAGCTCCCGGCACGACGCGAGCACCCCCTCGTCTGCCCTCGCCGCCTCTCCACAGCTCCGTCCCCTTCGCTCCGACTCCAACGCACACGACGACGACCAACTCCTTCTTGCTTCTTCTTCCCAACTCCACCGACTGCGAAGTCTTAACTCTTTAATAACTTGACTGACGAACGCGGTCGCTTATATAAGCCCCGTGGCTTCGCTCTCTCATCTTTGACCCCTTGCCTTCGACCTTTCACCTCGCTCCCCATTGGCCCGAGAAAAAGTGGGCGTGAATGCTTTTTGATCCATAAATTTGCATATAGCGATCGCCCTCCAACGCCCTGGAGGCGGGGCCAAATCGCCCCTCGCTCACCGATTGGACGGAACAAAAGTGGGCGTGTGTCGTTTTTGATCCGTTTTTGAAGTGGAAAATCCGTGGTTTTGTACACGCTGTTCGGCGCGCGCCCTGCGCGAGTCCAACACCGGTACCCACAAGCGGCGCAAGAACAGTGGCGATGCGACGGTTGCGAGGTGTGACGTGAAGCGGCGCCACGGTGGGTGGTTGATGTTGTGGTTGGTGGTGGTAACAATGGCGGTTGGTCCAAAATAAAGATAGTAAAAGAAAAACGGCTATCCTGAAGAGTCGCAGCACGCATGAATGACATGTATTCCCACTAGACAACGGGTTTGGGCCTAACTACACATATACTTACGGAGATATCTCACCTAAGGGACCTGAATGGTGGTTTGCGAATTTGGTAACCACAACACTACCCCCCTCCCCTTTTTACAGACTCGTCCCGAGTCGTCAAATTTTCGTGTGCCATCATGTGTAGTTTTCCCCTAGTACATTTTACCTACGGATCCCTGGGTGCGACATTCATGGTATTCGTGTCCCCAAAATAAATAACCTGAGGGCTGCGTAACTACCTAAACAAACTCACTCACACGGACGACTTAAATAAAATTGCCGGCGCTAAGACAAACATGCCGGGGGCGCACTCATATTTACAGTACATCTTAACCTTAACTTACAAATTTTACACTAAACCATGGCCCAGGATCAATGAGCTCTGCAAAAAGAAAGCAGTTAACAGGGAGCCAGGCTGCTCGCATGCAGTCTCTGGCTCAAAACAATGCAGGTGACAGGGAACGTGGCTGGCTGCTCACACGCAGTCCAAGGCCTTCCCTTTTGAACTGAACGCAGTGAACCACAACGGTGCATGGGCTGCACAAACGTAGTCTCCGTGCCAGCTCAAGTGGCACACGCAATGAGCACAACGAATGGATGGATGAACACAAACACGGTGCACGGGCCGCCACTGCAGGCCCGTGTTGTAGCTGCCAACAGGGCAGTTCTTGCAGCTTGCAAACTGTTGCCTTGATCCTGGCGCACATGGCAATGAACAGGGGGGGCAAAGCAAAAATTGAACGGGGCTGGTGAACATGGGCAATGGGCATGGCAAAGGTGAGCAGGCAAACACAGCCCGCAGAAGAAGGCCGCTGCAGGCAAACACAGCCGGCAGATGAACTGGCCGGCACAGGCCTTGAAGAAAAACAGCCAGCAGATGAAGTGGCCGGCACAGGCCTTGAAGCAAAACACGGCCAGCCGATGGCACAGGCCTTGCAGCAAAACAACAGCTGCTGATGAAGTTGGCCGGCCTCTGCCTTGAAGCAAAACACGGCCAGCCGATGAAGTTGGCCAGCCTTTGCCGTTCAATGGAGGTTGGTGGAGGGAGTACGGTGGTGCTGGCCACTTGGAAGGCGGGCTCGGACCTACCTACCTGTCTCCCTCCCAACCTATCGCCTTTGCCTGTCACTGTACATACCCACTCCCTTAATTTGTCAAACCCCAATTTAGCCCCAACTTATTTTTTTGTTGTTTTTATTTTTACTCCCCCACTATAAATCGTCCCCTAACCCCCTTTATCGTCTTTGTTCGGCTAACCTATCCTATCACCTAGCCTACTCCCAACCCCTACGTTCCCTTCCCGGAGGGGAATAAGGGAGAGCTAACGTCCTGTGTCGAGGCCCAACGAAGCCTCAGAATGGCCTTCCCAGAGTTCGGCGATCTTAACACCAAGTGGGTCCAGCGGCCCACAACGAGAGCGAGGGGATGGATGGTGCGGAGGGGTACATTTCCTAATCTACCCTAACCATTTAACTGTTAAACTACCCTGGGGCTTTCAACAAGCACCTCTCGCTTAAACTATTGGTTCTAACAACCCAGATTCCCGTCGCCTGTGTTGGTGTCCTCACAATTTCGGGCCTCGCCCCCTAATTTTCTCTCCGTGCCCTCACACGGTCTCCTGGCTGGGACACGTGGCTCCCTTTGGCAGGCACGACCCTCTGCCGAATCTCCCGCTATGGCACCCCCGGGCACTACACTGCCTCCGAGCCTACCAGCTCCCTAACACCGGGGAGTGCCCCCTATGGCACCTCCCCTGAAACGCACACGTGGCAGGATGGCCTCCCGGGCCCCTTTCCAAGGGTCACCCGTGCCCACAACACTGCCCACGCGGCCAATGGCGCTCCGGGCCCCCGCACCAAGCAGGCGCACCCGTGCCCACTACTCTATCCCGGCCCCCCATGGGCCCTTGGCCTACCAAGGCCGACTAGCCTGGTGCCCGGGGTACCCACTCAGCGATACTCACCTTTCGCAGCCACGCTCCCAAGCCCGTCAACAGGGCTCCTGCACCCCTCCAAATGGGTCTCGAGCCTACTTTCCCACCAACAACAAAACGACCTCCATTTTTCAATTTAACTAACCCCCTAACTCACTTTACACTGACCCCGGGGTCCCTTGGGCGGGAGTCACTCCTCCCCCCAATCACTCATCGCACCATGCATTCCCCATTCGCTCCACTCACACAGACCCGCTGGCCTCACTCACTCACCAAGCACATGCTCCCAATCCACTCACCAACAACTCTTCAACACACACACACACCACTGAACTCTGCCATCCTTCTAACTACCTCCCCTAACTAACTCGTGCTCCCACGTCGTCCCTTACACTAGTAGCACGTTCCTTTTAACACTACGTAGCTAAACTACGTCCCCGCTACACATCCACAAGTCTGTCACTGTCTCCAAATGTCATTTTATTTCCCAACCTAAAGCTCACTAAATCCCTCTAACTAATCCATTCCACGGACTCCATGAGGACTTACCCCTGCCCCATGAAGTCGGTCTAGCTAAGCTAACCCTTCCCCCTAACTAGTTTTCATCCTGTGCCCAGGTAAGGGGGTCTTCCACCCCTTGCCCAGGAATCCTGTGCACCCGAAAGTGAGGCTTGTTTTTTGTTTTTTTTTCATGCGCAGCACCTGCGCGGCAACTCGCGCACTTTGCACCTGCCCGTGACGTCATGCAGCTGCACGTGTTCCTCGTCCCTCCTTGGACGGTACCATCCGGCAGAGATACCCCTCCTGCCGGATTCCAACCACACGTGCAGCCATGACGTCACCGTGCGCATAAAAAAAACACAAGCCCCACTCGAGGGGTTCCCCACGCGAACACATGTGCTTTGCCCGTTGGAGCTTAACACACACGATCGCGTGGAGAACCCGTCCGGTCCAAATCCATTATCCTGCCTAAACTTTGTCCGTCCGCGGGATCGGCAAATCCACCGCGTGCGTTTCCGGACCGGGACTTCACTCTCGCAAGCGAGCACGTGGTGGTCTCGTGCGTTGCACAGCACGGACCTCGTGCTCACTGCTGGGTGAACCCGGCACGGTCCCCGAAACAACTACAGCCGCTACTCGGCTTTCGTTTCTCCCATGTCGCCGTCGTCGCCATTCAACCCACGCACACCTGCGTGTTCCGACGCTCACACTCCACACCATTACATTCACCCCGGGAGACGCGGCTGTGTGCTCCCGCATGCCAACCGACATCTCCCTTACATACCGCTCTCTCACACACACGGTCTCCCTTGCATAACCCATACCACTCAAACGTGGTGCTCCATTCACTCGTGCCTCACTCACACACGCGGGGGCACTCAACCGCGGTGTCTCATCCATACTCCGTGCCTCACTCACACACGCGGGGGCACTCACCCGCGGTGCTTCACTCACACTGGCCGTTTCATCCACACACACGGCCTCACTCACACACGGTGCCTCACCCACACACGCGGGGGCACTCACCCGCGGTGCCTCATCCACACACCGTCCCTCACTCACACACGCGGGGGCACTCAACCGCGGTGCCTCATCCACACACGGCGTGCTGGGAAGCACGTACTCCGGCACCATTGCCACCACACCACTCACACACGGGGTCGCTTCCACACACGGGGACGCACTCACACCTTGCACCACACACACAGGGACAACCACACTGGGGATTCGTGTCCCCACAAGGGTCTCCGGGGCCTCTATACCCCCCAAGCTCTCCGTGCACCTGTCCACAGCACTCGTCCCCTCAACCTCGCAAAGCACGACCGAACTCACCTGGTCGTGACTCGCCTCAAGGGGGCAGACTCCCTCCCCTCGTTCCTGGAGGAGGCCATCCAGGTGCTCGCACTGGGTCCCTACACGCTCCGCGAGCTCACCCCCATTATCCTCCACTACCTCCGTGTGTGTGTGTGTGCGTCACTTACCTTGTCATTATCATGCAGTCTCTCTATTTTTTTTGTCTCCCGTGTCTCTATACATTTATAAGTTTCTGTTGTCCCCTCCTGTCTCTTCGTCTCCGCTTCTTTCTGGCGTCTTTCCCTTATCTTTATGTAGGTCAACCTTGCTTTTTCTTTAAGTCGCTCCCGTCCTTCCCTGTTTTTCACTCCTTGCTCTTTCACGATCTCCGCGTACCTCATCCTTGCTCTCCGTATTAATTGTTCTTTTCTCTCCCTCGCAATTACTTTCACCTCGTCTCTTGTCTCCCGAATTACTTTTTCCTTACCCGCCTCCACCGCGGGCCTGTCAGCCGCTGCGCCCCCTTCCAGCTCGTTCGTTCCGACACGTGGAGTCGCCATTTTGAGTTCCCTGCTAACAGCCTTCATGCCCGCCTGCAGGCATCGGCCCATGTTCTGCGTCTCCCCCCGGAGCTCTTTCATTTCTTCCCTCATTTGCTGTGTATTCGCATCCATACTCGCTGTCATTGCCGCCAGCATGGCGCATAGCTGGGCCATGTCGGGTGCGCTTGGGTGAGCCGTTTCGGCAGGGATTGGGGAAGGGTTTTGGTGGAGGGGGGAAGGGGAGGTGTCATACACCGCGGCCGCTGCCGCACCTATTTCGGGCTCTGGGTTCAGTTGGGCGAGTCCGTGTTCCTGCACAATCAACATTTCCTGCACGGGGATTCCATCCTGGACCATTGACTCTACACATTCTACATCCATTTCTAATACCCCCGGCTCCCGCTCGCCTTGAGACGCCATCTTGCTTCTCGTGAAGGGTTAATTTCGCTCGCTCGTAATTTGGAGGGAATCAGGGGTCGCTTCTCTCACCCCTGGACCGATTCCCGTGAATTTAGCTGGAGACAGGAGAGCCCGTTTTCCTGTTCTCCGATACCAGTGCCGCGAGGAGGGCGATGGATTTGTATCGCACGACCTGACACCAGTGTTACGGATTCGCGCCCGCCGGCGTGCTGACGGCCACGTAACTCGAATCGCGGCACGTCGCCCACCGGACGGACAATCCAGTCGTGACCCTCTCGGACTAACGCCGGGAACCAGTCACGGGTGGACCTTTCGGTCTCACCGCGATCGAGCCAATCAGCCCCCGCGTGGGATAGGGTTGCTCGCCAAATTCGACCTACCTAAGTACCCACACGGAGGGTAGACCGGGCGGTCGCACCTCGCCGCAGGTCGACTTCGGACACGGGCCACTTAAGCGACCCGTTCCGTACTATCGGGATAACCGAGCGGTGTTATTCGTCGACCTCGACGGTTCGATTAATTATCGGGCGTATTCAGCCCACTACCAACCCTTTACGTGAAGCAAGATGAGGATTCAATGAAAGAAATGACGAAGCGAAGCGGGAAACAGTTCAACACAAAGCACATTTATTCGCGATGAACGGAAAGCACACATATTCAATTCCACCAAAAGCACATAGAAAAGAAAAACACAATGCAATTTACACAAAAAGCAAATGCGACAATGCAGATCTAATACCGATTACGCGAGCACACGGCAACACTTATACAATTTTACTTCACAGACGGCGCCGACAACACATACCCAAAACCAAGAAAAAGAACACCCTCAAAGATGAGGCGGGCCTGAGGCCGAGACCGGGTCGGGCCTGCCCGTCTGGTGATGAGACGCGGAGCGACGATGGTGCCTCAACTCCGCAGGCCTCGCGGGCAGTGTCTGGTAGGGGGTGGGAAAGAGGCCCCCTTGGTCGCACTATCTCAGCGCGGGGGGGGAAACAGGAGGGGGTTGCTGATGCTCGGGGTATAGAGGATTTCTACTCTGCCTCGAGTCCCGCGACGAGCGTCTCCACCTCGGCCAGGTCGCGCCGTCGGCCTCCCTGGTGTGCAGCTCCCGGCACGACGCGAGCACCCCCTCGTCTGCCCTCGCCGCCTCTCCACAGCTCCGTCCCCTTCGCTCCGACTCCAACGCACACGACGACGACCAACTCCTTCTTGCTTCTTCTTCCCAACTCCACCGACTGCGAAGTCTTAACTCTTTAATAACTTGACTGACGAACGCGGTCGCTTATATAAGCCCCGTGACTTCGCTCTCTCATCTTTGACCCCCTGCCTTCGACCTTTCACCTCGCTCCCCATTGGCCCGAGAAAAAGTGGGCGTGAATGCTTTTTGATCCATAAATTTGCATATAGCGATCGCCCTCCAACGCCCTGGAGGCGGGGCCAAATCGCCCCTCGCTCACCGATTGGACGGAACAAAAGTGGGCGTGTGTCGTTTTTGATTCGTTTTTGAAGTGGAAAATCCGTGGTTTTGTGCACGCTGTTCGGCGCGCGCCCTGCGCGAGTCCAACACCGGTACCCACAAGCGGCGCAAGAACGGTGGCGATGCGACGGTTGCGAGGTGTGACGTGAAGCGGCGCCGCGGTGGGTGGTTGATGTTGTGGTTGGTGGTGGTAACAATGGCGGTTGGTCCAAAATAAAGATAGTAAAAGAAAAACGGCTATCCTGAAGAGTCGCAGCACGCATGAATGACATGTATTCCCACTAGACAACGGGTTTGGGCCTAACTACACATATACTTACGGAGATATCTCACCTAAGGGACCTGAATGGTGGTTTGCGAATTTGGTCACCACAACAATATATATATATATATATATATATATATATATATATATATATATATATATATATATATATATATATATATATATATATATATATATATATATATATATATATATATACACACACACATACATACACATACATTAAATAACATTTATGTTACGTAATTTTTTTTTCTTTTCTTTTCAGAATCTAGATTAAAATTTAGAAATTACTCATGGAAAAATTCACAACTGAACAAATAACCAAAATTGTGGAATTTAATTTTAAATTTCGTCGATCAATTATTCTCACCCAAAAGAGCATGGACACTGAATATATTCGTGAAATTCAGAAATTTCTTGGCCATCATGTTCTTCTGATTTGATGCCTCCCGATTATTTTCTTTGGGGTTACCTAAAGGAGCATGTATGCATCAATAAGCCCCATACAATTTAGCAGCTCAAGGACAACATCTGTGCAGAAGTTCGAGGGCTGCAGCCAGAGTTATTGTCCGCTGTTATGGAAAATGCTGTCGAAAGAGCCCGTCTCTGCGAAGCCGAAAATGGAGGATATCTAAGCTGCATCATTTTCTCATAAATAAATCAAATTTATGTCCATTTTGTAAATTTTCTATTGGTATAAAAATATTCATAAATTATTAAAAAACAGAAATGTTATTTAATTTCTAAATCCCGAGGTGACTTTTGGGACACGCTGTATTGTATTGGTGTCAAAGCCAGTGACCAATTGCAAATTAATAGTAGGATTGAAGTTGTACTTCATGCTTTTCAGAGCATTGCTGCTGCCAAAGCAGTTTCTGGGCATGGCTTATGATGGGTGGTTTGTCATTGCCTTCCCTGTAGTCACTCAGGGCAGGAATTTGTAATTTGTTTATGTAGCCGGCGATAATTCACCTTCTCTTCGTGAAGGACACCGAGGAGTCTTTGACGTCAACCAACTAATGTCGGCAGATGGGACGCCTGTTTAACGTCCATCTGAGGGATGGCAATCACATCGATGTATCACCCTACCTGTGAAACAACAAAATGACAGTTTGTAGCTGGGCCATGATGATGATACCCCCTGTTTTCATTTTTTGCACTGTAGGATTTAACCTTTTATTCCTGCATCGGTAACGATGGAAGGTGCCATTCATTTATGCTTGCATTTTATGTCTGTGGTCACGTATCTCGGTTACCGAATCCTTGATGTGATCTTGTACTGTATTGTGTGCAACGAGTAAATTTTTTTTGTTGTGAATAGCAAAGATTTTTTTGCCAATCAAATCATTTTTATACAGTAGTAACAAAAACTACTGATAATTTTTTTTTAATGCCTCCACAACCAAAGGCGTCTGAGGCATTGTCTTTGGGTTGTCCGTCCGCCTGTGTGTCCATCCGTGCATACATATCAGATTTTCGTTGACCATGATAACTTGTGAACGACTGAAAATATTTTGACCAAACTATGTTGCAACGATGAAGGGATTAGATTTGGAGTTCATACATGATCATGTGACCTTCAATTGAAATTACCACAACAACTTGTGAACCACAGAAGAAATTTCAACCCAACTTGGCGCAAATATGGACTTCGATGCAAAGATGAAGTGATACAATTTTGAGGTTCAACAAGCCAAAGGTCACATACCCTTTGAAAATAATTTAACATGTTGAAACTGGGATTAGAAGCATCTGATGTTTACCAAAGAGTGGATTGACTTGTAATGCAGGCGAGCCATATCAATTGATGCATTCGCACTGATTGCTTTTTTCTACTTTGTGTTACTGTATTTTACAATTTAATTATATTTTCCAATGTTTTCCCTTCACTCCTCATTTGCATGTTGATTCAGGCTTCCTGAGTGTGCACACTACCATTGATTTTTCTCTCATGTGATCTTTAATACTTTTTTATTTATTTAATTTTTACAGTATCTTAGGCTCATCGTGGACCTGCCACACACACACACACACACACACATGGATATGCAAACAAATACATGAGACACACACAGTCACTGAGCTTGAGGGAAGTGCCATCACTTCACGGAGCACTCTGGGTACCAGCGATGCCACAACAATTGCACCGCCTCTCTCACCGCCCTCTGAATTCCCGACAGATGAATTTCCTCCTCCCCAAGGATGCTAACCGATGGGGATTCTGTGCTCATTTCCTTTTAAATGCTGAACGTCAAGCAAGGAAGCAGCATGTACCATTTTTGAAGTCTTTGGTAAAACTTGGCTGGGGTTTGAACCCCCCCCCCCGACCACCCAGACTAAGAACAGACGCTCTTACCATGACAACACTGAGTCTGGTGCAACTCCCTTTAATTTTTCACATGATCTTTAATTGAGATCAAACGTAACAGTGGGTTGCCATGTAATGCAAGCGCAGGCATATCCATTGACGGCTTCGCGTCAAAATTCTATATTCTAATTTTTATAAATACAACTATCCTCTTTGTTCACACTCTTAAACTAGAAGGGCACTCGCTCGAGTGCATACCTCCGACATGTAATGCCTGATTCCATGAGACCATATCGGGCCCAATACATTTTTGAAATTTGCTATATATATTTTTCGTCCCTATCTCTCAATTGTGAAGAATCACTATAAAAATTAAATAATTATCGCATCCAGATCCGGATTCGGATCTTCACAAAATCTAATCAATTCATCCTTGCCACACACCCAACCTGTCCACAAAGTTTCATCTAATCCGAATCCGTCCACAACTTTTTGAGATATCGTGCTATATATCGGTTTTGGCCCTATCTCTCAATGGTGAAGAATCACTTAAAAAATTCTCGTAGTTGGGTCCAGACCCGGATCTTCACCAAAATCTAATCAGTTCGTTCTTGTCACACACCCAACATGTCCACAAAATTTCATCAGAATCCGTCCACAACTTTTTGAGATATCCTGCACACAAACAAACAGACAGAAAAGGGGTGAAAACATAACCTTTGGTGGTGGAGGTAGTAATTTTGTTTTCAACAAAAATTCCATGCAAATAGGGGTTTTTTTAATAACTTTTTTTTAGCTAAACTGAAATAGGTGCTGAAATTTTGCAAAACAGTTCAGTCTCTTAGTCTTTTTGAAACTTTTTTTCTTTTTTACCTGTAGTGCCAACGCGCTCTCCACTGTGTGAATGTTCTCACCTTTGTACCTCGTTAAAGAACACAAACCATGAAGTTGAGAATTTTCTGCTGGGTGAGTAACATTAAAACTGCATTTTAAAAAGTTAAAAAATATGTAATTAACCTCCTCCATCGAAGATGGATAGAGGTTACTGTTTTCACCCCTGTCTGTTTGTTTGTGAACAGTATTACGGAAAAACTCCAGGACGGATTTCGATGAAACTTGGTGGGGGGATTAGGTATGGTTCAAGGATCATGCCATTAGATTTTGGACTTGGTCCAAAAAAAAAAACAGAAAGTTTTGCAACTTTTTTTCAAAAAAATTTCGATTTTATTTGAAAAATATTTGAATTTTTCTTTTTGCATTTCTTCATGTTTTAAGTGATTTCCAACCCCCCCCCCAAAAAATTTGTTCGAGGAAAAAAAAAAACAACAAATTTTGCAACTTTTTTTTTCAAAAAAATTTCGATTTTTTTTTTTGGCATTTCTACATGCACGTCAATCTGGTTTAGTTTATTCAATCGTGGTTCAGTAGAGTCTGATCCGTTTTGACCTACAATGAATAGGATACCAGGTTCACTTAAGTGACCCAGCAGTATTGACGGCGGAGGTTTTGCACTCTACCGAGTGCTCCCCCTCTGGTTGGGAACTACTGTTGTTACTTGTTTGTCAAACATTTAGTGGGGGAAGAGATATTAAAACAACAAAATAATCATACAATGGTGGTCATTGTGGGATAAATGCACTTTTAAAAGCTCTAATTGAATCCGTCATACTCAACTTGGCACATCCAGGCACCTCTTGTTCAACGGGTGCCTGTCACGCTGAAATTCTTTTATTTGCACCAATGTCTGCAAGGACCAAGATAGGGATGAATGGTGTGACTGCCATTGGCAGACTGTGAAAAGTTGAACTGAGAAAGGGACGAAATACTAAATGCATACCAGCTGAATATGGTCTTTCATTTGGGGGGCAAGGGTGGGGAGGGGGGTGAAGGCATAAAATGAGCTGCCCCTTGTGCCTCGTGGAATTGAGACATTGGGGATCGAAGATCCCACCAATTTTTTTTGCAAAGAACAGTGTATTGTGTACTTGTCTCACCTTTGAACTGTCCTTCCTGGATTCAAATCTCGACCTGGCTATAAACGGTCACCCTGGTGTTTTGCATGCTGGGTGAGGCATTGATGTTGGCGATTTATCTCTGGCACCTTGAACAAATGATTCATTCCTGTGATTGCTGAGAAGGCAATGGCAATCCACCCCAGAAACCACCCAGCATTACTCTTGCTAAGACTGCATCATCAGCTGGTGCTCTGTAAAGAGCAAGGCATATTGATGATGATGATTGTGTGCTTACACCCTGGACAAACTCCCTGCTGAGGTTATGTTAATCTTTTACAGAACCTTTATATGTAGTTAGGACAGGTTGGCATCTTGACTTACGAGATTCCATGCCATCATGCTAAACCATATATACTCCATTATTGTGTGCAACTAACTGTCTTACCTTCTGTCATGCACAAGCTCCTCCAATACCCTGCTATTAGACTTGAACACTGCACAATGTAAAGTCTGCAACTTTGTGCACAAACAACCATAATTTCTGAGAATAGCTGAAAGGTCTGAAATCATTAGCTTCCAAATGTCAGTGTCTTGGTTATCTTATATTTTACCATATATACGAGTGAGGTATGTACTACGATTTTATTATGATTACAAATTCATACCAGAGTTCAGTTTGTCAACACAACAAAAAAAGTCAACACAACAAAAAAAGTCAACACAAGAGGGCGGTGTTTGAAAACCATGACTGCATTTTAATAATGGAGTGCAATTTAATTGAGTAACTTTCTGATTTTCACGTTATTAATATTCTTATTTATTTTTTTCTACACTGCTTGCACATCGCATCTTATCCATATGGTAAGTTAAACAACAACCATTTATCTGTTATTTGACAGGTGCATGAATCGAATGTCAAAATTCCTTTCGAACTGAAAAGAACCGACTTGAATAAAGCTGAGAGTGCAAAAAAAAAAAAAAAAACAGCATAAAAACGTTGCTTGGTGATACAGTGACGTCATAGTGAGACAAATGCAAAAAACGTGTAATAGAAGAGTAACGGCTCTTAATAAGATGAATCATGAATGAATTACCAGTGGATGATTGTCAAACTTCACGAAAAGATGTGTTTCCCTGGTATGAGAGGAAGAATGTGCAATTCAAAGAGGAAATAAACACCACACACACCACACACACCACACACACCACACACACACACACTGCCATCCATCGCTGAATCCTTTCTCCCTCTCCATGGGGAATAAAATATTTAGCTCGAGCAATTACAGTGAAATTACTTTAAATCCTCATGGCAGTGTACGACTGCCCACTACCCGCAATGTACCTTATTTTTGAACAATACCTTCTTATCATAGTCAAACACGTATGTTTTTGGTTCACAATGTGACCTTTGTATATTTCCTTTGTTTCAGTAACCCATTCGGCACTGCCATGAATGTTTATTATTTTTTATTTTACAAACGATTGTACTTCCATAAAGAAAACTAGGGTTGGTAGAATAGCTCAGAGGAAGCACATTTGCAATTGAGCTGTCAAGTCTGGGTGAGAGTCATGACTGGTGGACCAGACTGCAAGCACTGGTCCTGTGGTATTCACCAATTATATTTTTGCAAAGAGGAGACTACCGTTGCTGATTCCCTGGCCAAATGACAAATTCCTGCCCGAACTACGACCTCTGGGAAGGCAATGGAAACAGACCTGTGTATTTACTTGACCACAAAGCTGCTTCTGCAGTTGCAATTGCTCTGGGAAGGGGATCAAATTAATCAATCAAAGGTGGACCGAGGTTATGTTTTCACCCCTGTCTGTCTGTTTGTCTGTGAGCAGGGTATCTCAAAAAGTTATGGACGGCTTCAGACGAAATTTTGTAGACAGGTTGGGTGTGTGTGACAAGTCGAATTGATTAGATTCTGGTTCAGGTCCGAATCCAGATCCAGCCTCTCAGTCGGATATAAACTGTAAACTGTTCAGCCTGGCGGAGGTATGCGCTCTACTGAGTGCTGTTCTTGTTTTAATAGTTCACTCGCAGGGACCCATGAAAATTCTGTGAAATGTAAAATGTGACTTCAAGTCCTCAACTCCACCCCTCCCAACCTCAAGTCCTCAATCCCCCTTCCCAACCACTCTCTGCTCCCAACCACCCCCAACTCTCTCTCCTCCTGTCCCCCTTTCTTCTTCAAGTTCTCACCCCCCTCCCAAACCGCAAATCTTCAACAAAGGTGAATGTGTGAATGATTAATACATGCCTGCATTGTTCCAACATTGTTCATGTTCCCATTCATTCAGAAGAAAGTGAAAAGTAAATTCAACGGAACATTAAATTCACATTCTCTTCCCCCTTTCTTCCGATTGTTGACAACATTCCTGTCATCGTTCATTAAGAACCATGTTAAAAGTATATCAAAAAAAACATGTTGAATTCATAATCTCACGAGATGATTGAATCTCGCAATTCTTCAGTAAAAATAGTGGTTACGTGAGCTAACAGCGGGAACAATTGTCTGGGTGGCAGACAGATTGTTGCTCTGTGCGGATTATGCAGTTTTACCGTGTGAGACATAATCTGCGGCGATGCTCACCATAACAGTCAGGAGGTGTGTCTGTTGTTTAACTGATGAACGTGGTCATCATTGGTTAGATATTTATTGGTATGCTGTCCTGATGAGTTCAAAAAGCCCAAAATAAGGATAGATGGCTCTGTTTGATCCATCCATCCACTGGGACCATACTCTGTGCAGAGCGTTGGTGCTGCCGAAGCAGTCTCCTTGGCTATTGGGCACAATCCTGGACGGGTCGCCACTCCGACACAGGATACCAGCATGCTGGCACTCATTTTGCCGACCTCGGAAGGATGACAGGCAGAGTCAACCCCACCTGGTATTAATTCAACAGCCGAGTGGGATTTGAACTCAGGATACTCGGTTCCTAAGCCCACCACCCTAACCATTAAGCCAACACCAGGCATGCTCTGTTTGATGTTTAACTGATATTGACCATGTAATCTTTGTCTGACAGAGTCACTGGGCCGAGGCCTCCGGATTGGAGGTGACGCTTTAGTGTTGGACTATGTCCAATGGGGATAGGGGGGAATGCTCGTCAAGCTCGACGTGTTTCAATTACCTGCCGATCGCATCACGTGCCTTCTGGTTGAATGGCTTGCATTAGCAGAAACCATTGGCTTGATGGCAGATGGACGGTTGTTCTTTGCGGATTATGTGGTTTCACTGTGTGAGACATAATCCACTGCGATGCTCACCCTAACAGTCAGGAGGTGCATCTGATATGTATCTCTGTATCTCTGTATCTCTGTATCTCTGTATCTCTGTATCTCTGTATCTCTGTATCTCTGTATCTCTGTATCTCTGTATCTTGTTTCCGAGTTTGTGGTTTCGTGTCGCGCTATCTTTGACTTTGTTCTGCGCTCGAGTAACGTGATATTCGGCTTGCATTATCTCAAAGACCATATGAGGTGCATGGTACAAAAAAAAGTAAATAAAATGGTTCTGAAACAGTGAAATCGTGCCAAGAAGTACTTTGAACATTGTATTCCACTTACTGCATTAAAGTAAAATTACAACTGATACTCTGCATCAGTTCCTTTCTCAAACACACCCACCCCAACATGTCGCGCAGAGCGTGGGTTATGCTAGTGTGTATATAAGTATGTGTATATATGTATGTGTATATATGTATATATACCAGGTGGAGTGGCGTGCGCCTGTAATCCGACTACTCGGAGGCTTGGATTGGAGGATCGCTTGAGGACGGGGGCTCTGCGCTGGGCCACGCTATGAGAGGGTGTAGGGCAGCCCGGAATCGTGATGAAACCCAATCCTTATCCCTGTGTCGTAAGAGGCGACCAGGGTTGCGTCAGGAAGGGCATCCGGCGTAAAACCTGTGCCAAATCAGTATGCGGATCATAACGGATCATCCGCTGTGGCGACCCCTAATGGGAGCAGCCGAAAGAAGAACAACATACATATATATATATATATATATATATATATATATATATATATATATATATATATATATATATATATATATATATACATACACACACACACACACACACACACACACACACACACACACACACACACACACACACACACACACACATATACAGTAAGTCGTCGACTTATGACCGCGATCGGTTCCGACCGACCAGTCGTAAGTCGGCCAACCTTTATTTTTACCTTTATTTATGATGTGTAGGCCTATGCAAAAATTACCGTATGTATATTATACTGTATAATGATATAATAATCATCTGTAAGTCATATTTTATAAACATTTTCTTTGTTCAAGTCAAACACTGCACTACTACAGTACAATTGGTTTAATATTTGCAAAAACATTCATTGGTTTAATATTTGCAATTTCTCCATTTCGTGGATGGGCCCGTCCGTTGCGTTGTTATAACTGTCGATCGCATGGGTGCAGAACCTTTCACAGCTTCACGAATCTGAATCAAAATCAAATCGTCACGAATCAAAATCGTCGACACAGTAGAGTGTGATAACTTAAGATCACGTGCGATTGCATTCACTTTCTTTCCTCCTTCATACTGTTTGATCACCTGCATTTTCGTGGCGAGATCAATGGCCTTTCTTTCCTTCTTGGCAGGTTGAGGAGTAGAAGATAATTTCCTCTTGGTAGACTCTTGGGGGTTTGAAGTAAAATTTTTACTGAGACCACGCCAACACGCTAGCAATGGCGGGCGCTGGGGCGGAAACTGAGCAGTCTGATTGGGCGGAGATGCGGAGCAGTCTGGTCGTAAAGTCGTAAAGTGGTCGTAAAGTCGAGAAGTTGTAAGTCGCCAACATACTGTATATATATATATATATATATATATATATATATATATATATATATATATATATATATATATATATATATATATATATATATCTTCTTCTTCTTCTTTCGGCTGCTCCCGTTAGGGGTCGCCACAGCGGATCATCCGTATGATCCGCATAGTGATTTGGCACATGTTTTACGCCGGATGCCCTTCCTGACGCAACCCTGGTCGCCTCTTACGACACAGGGA